>NW_006789022.1:2027757-2054662 GCF_000442215.2 Lipotes vexillifer | reverse complement strand
CCGATCCTCTGTGTGTCTTTCTGGAGAAGGATTGTCAATGCCCCCGGCATCCCCTGTCCGCTACCATCCGTGTGCTCTGACTTGCTTGGGCCACTCTGCACCCTTGTGTGTCCCTATCCACCCCCTCCTGCATCCACCCTTCACCCTGCAGCCACAGCCATTTTTAAGGAAATACCTTCTGATCACATTGCCTTGTTCAGTGGCTTCTCTGTACTCCAAGGATGGAGGCAAATATTTGGACTGTTCTCAAGCCCTGCACCAAGTGGCCTGCCCACCCCTCCCTCCATCAATGGCACTTTTCACTTTCCACCTTTGTTAATTTCCTCTCTGCGTTTCTTTTCTTTTCTTTTCTTCTTTTTTTGACTGCTGCATGGCTTGTAGGATCTTAGTTCCATGACCAGGGTTTGAACCCAGGACCCCAGCAGTAAAAGCCCAGAATCCTAACCACTGGACTGCCGGGGAACTCCTCCCCTCTCAGTTTCTTTTCAGTAATTTTGTTTTCCTTTCCTAATTTATCATGATGAATATAAGATATTAATTCTTTTACTCTTCATCTTTCTACTTTTTTTATTTTTAAAAATTATTTATTTATTTAATTTATTTTTGGCTGCACTGGGTCTTCATTGCTGCGCGCGGGCTTTCTCTAGTTGTGACGAGTGGGGTCTACTCTTCGTTGTGGTGCGTGGGTGTCTTATTGCAGAGGCTTCTCTTGTTGCGGAGTGCGGCCTTCAGTAGTTGTGGCACGTGAGCTCAGTAGTTGTGGCTCACGGGCTCTAGAGCGCAGCCTCAGTAGTTGTGGTGCATGGGCTTAGCTGCTCTGCGGCATGTGGGATCTTCCCGGAGCAGGGCTCAAACCCATGTCCCCTGCACTGTGCCACCAGAAGCCCCACCTTTCTACTTTAATAGCAAAAGCATTTAAAGTAATAAACTTTCCTCCGAGTGTCATTTTTTTGAGGATTCATATAGATTTTGGGTTGAAAAGTCCTCTTTTTCTTTGTTTTCATGATAGCATGTCACTGTTTTTTTTATTTTTTATTTTTGAGCTAAGTGTAAACTAGGAACTTGTCTCAGTTTCAAAGTCGTGAACATTTTGGTTCCTCTCTGTATTAATTTTTCCTAATCGTTTTGGATCATGTTTAGAAGATGTGGTCTTAAAGCCTCTAGTTTAAAAATATTCTCAAGGCTTTCTTGACGGACAAAAACAGAAACATGTTCTATGGATGTGTTCTGTCACCATTCGGGTGACATAAAGTTCTAGATATATTTCTACTAAATGAAGATTTTTATTGTATTTATTGTATATCATGAAGTTTCCCACTATACTTGCATATATGTGTATATATGTGTATGTATATATACTAATGTATGGGTCTGTATATGTGTACATACATATATATCTCTCTCAAGGTCTCCTACCATTTCTAATAGTTTTTGTTTATATTTAGCTGCTATGCTGTTTTCTTTCATTTTTGGCCACGATGTGTGGCTTCCTTCCAGGGATATTAGTTCCCCGACCGGGGATGGAATCCAGGCCATGGCAGTTTAAAACACCAAGTGCTAACCACTGGACGGCCGGGAAATTGCCTATGCTGTTCTCTGACACAGGTTCACAATGATTTCATTGTCTTCATAAATGTAACTTTTATCATCACATAATGTCCCTTGTTTTCTAGTTAGTATTTTTAACCTAAATCCCACCTTCTCTCATATTAATAGCACCATTTGTTTTTGCTTTCTGTTTCCATCTGCTTGGATTTATCGTAAGCATCTTATTTGGGGTTCTCTGTGGTCTTACTTTCCCCCTCCTCTTTCTTCCCTTCTTTTGGATTAATTTTTGCCTTCCCCCTTTTTGTCATTATTTGTTTATTCTTTTTGTGGTAACCCTAGACTTTTCACATGTATTCTTATAACAGAATCTAAATTTCATAATCATCCCACTCTCCTGAATAATAAAGGACCTCAGAATGCTTTAATTCCTAACATAACCCATCCAACTTATGCACTATTATTGTCTGGTCTTTTAACCTCTAAAATTAGACATTATTATTATTGTTTCATAGTCAATATTTGGATTTGCCCACATAATTACCAATTTCTTTGCTCATCATTCCTTCTTATTTGTTAATGCTACAGATAATTTTAATTTTGAAATGATTTTGTACTTACAGAAAATTATAAGAATAGTACAAATAGCTTTTTCTCCCCGCTGAACCATTCAAGAATACATTGCCATTCTGATGCCCCATGATCTCAGATAGTTTATGGTGTATTACCTACAAACAAGGACATTCTCCTGCATTACCACAAGGCACCATCAGAATCAGGCTGTTAAAACTCACACGTTATTGCCATCTAATCAACAGAACCCCCCTTTCAAGCTTTGGCAATTTCCCAGTAACGTCCTTTACAGCCATAGGATCCAGTCCAGGATCACAAGTTGTATTTAGTTGTCTGGTCTGTTAAGTCTCCTTCAGTCTGTGACAGTTTCTCAGTCCTTCCCTGATGTCCATAACCTTGACCCTTTCCAAGAGTAGAGGTCAGCTATTTTGTCGAATGTCCCTCCAGTCGGGTTTGTTTAATGTTTCCTTTTGATTAGACTCAGGTTATACATTTTTGGCTGGAATATCACAGATCTTGTGTTATGTTTTCCTCTTTGTATCTGATCAGAGAGAACACAACTTGAATTTGTCCCATGACCGGTGATGTGACATTGTGACTTTGATCACTTGACTAACGTGGTATCTGCCAGGCGTCTCCACGGTAGACGTACGCATTTTCCCTTTTGTAATTATGTGCTTTGTGGGGAAGAACTCTGAGGCTCTGCAGGTATCCCTGCCTCTTCAAACTTTTACCCACCAGTTTTAGCATCTATTGATACTTCTAGGTTAAATGATTAATAACTATGATGGTTGTCAAATGATAATTTTTCTAATCCCATCATTCCCTCTACATTTATTAGTTGGCTTTATTTATTTATTTGGCTGTACTGGGTCTTAATTGCGGCATGCATGTGGGATCTAGATCCTCGACCAGGGATCAAATCTGGGACCCCTGCACTGGGAACGTGAAGTCTTAGCCACTGGACCACCAGGGAAGTCCCTATTAGTTGGCATTTTAGTGTAAATAGTTTTTTTTCCTCCTCATTTATTTATTCATTCATTTTTAGCTGTATGTTTTTCTGTTTCATTCCATAGGTTCTAAACTGTTATTTTCATTATTTGTTTTGATGTTCCGTTATCTCAGAGCCAGTGGGAGCCCCTCAGAGCTGGCTCCCCTGTCCTTTTGATTTATCCCCATCAATTTCTGAGCACATCCTTATTTTCTGGCACAAAAGATGTTATAGGCTCATCTTGTACTTTTCATGCCTCTGTCTTGAAATTGGCCATTTCCCCAAGAAGCCCTGGTTCTTGTTAGGGGAGAAACTGAGCTCTGTGCACTGGGCAGGCTGATCACTATTTCTTCCAAGCTAGGCAAGATATGCATGTATACACACATTTATATCTACACCCATTTCTGTATCTATCCATAAGTGTTGAAAACCATGATTTCACCTCTCCAGTGATAATCTAGCACATAGGGTTCCTCCCAGTTTTCTCCCTTTCAGTATTTGTAACCCCTTGTCTGACAGCGAGAAACCAGGCTTCCATTCTTCTCCGTATTTTGCTTAGTTGATCAATCTCTTCTCAGTAACCAATCTACCACTGTGTTGCCACATGCCCCCCAGAGGCTGGCACTGTGGCCCTGGCAGCGACACATGCTGACGGACACAGGTGCGCTGTATTGGTGATGCAAGTATAAAAAGTGCTGTTACTGTCGCTGCTGACATGGGCTCCCAAACTGGTGACCAACTCTCAGTAAAATCGGAACACGACAAAGTACAGTTTTCCAGCATTTCACATGAGAGTTGCAGTTCTGAAAAATCAAGTGTTTAGTAAAAAAAACCCCAAAAGCCATATAAAATGATGCTGGGTTTTAGGTGCTAAATAATTATAAACAGGGTCTTGTAATAAAAATTAATTTTGAAATTATAATTCTGTAACATTTAAAAACCACGGTACATTTATAATGATTTTAAATGATTGAAAATCCAATCCAGGGACATTTGGAAGCCTTGCAGGATGGGGTGGAGGATATTCTTGCCCATCTCAGAACCCCACCCAGTCACTGTGACACATACAAAGTGCCTCCCTGCCCACCATGTTCTGCCCATCGAGAACTGGGTTTAGAGCACGAGCTGGGCCAGCACCATGAGTGGTACCAGCTTTTCTGACTGCCTGCGGGTCTTGCCACCTCTGTGGGGCTTTTATAAGGCTGTGGCTTGTGTTGTGGAGCAAAGTGGGTCACGGTCTTGGAAAGAACAGTGCTTGTTGGGCTTCTCTTCAAACAGGCACTTGGGATGTTGGGCTTCTCTTCAAACAGGCACTTGGGATGTTGGGCTTCTCTTCAAACAGGCACTGGCGATGCGGGAGCCTCAGCCTCTGTGCTACCAAGCCCAAGCTTGTACTTCTCGCCACACGATAGGCCAATAAATTGAGAGACGAGTTGCTGGGGCAAGGAATAGGGACTTTATTCAGAAAGCCAGCAGACCGAGAAGATGGTGGACTACTGTCCCAAAGAACCATCTTCCCTGAGTTAGAATTCAGGCTTCTTTTATACTAAAGGGGCAGGGGTAAATTCCTGGTTCCAGCCAGAGTCCATAGGGGATGTGTTAATTTCTTCCTTCCTGCAGCCACTCACAGGTGGGCCTGGTCAGGATGTTTCCTATGAACTAAACAAAGGTACTTTAGCTTAACACTGGTTACCTGGGAGGCAGGGATCTCAGAGATGGGCCATTATGTATAATTTAAGATTATAGGCAACATCCCTTTATTGATAAACTTGTAATAGAATACACAGTTTCTTCCCTATTACCCCAGCTCACTAGAGAAGGATGTGGAACAGAGAAAGGCTGGGAAGGGCTTGATTAAAGGTGGGAAGAGGCACTTCCTCACCTTCCCCAGTGAGAGAAGATGCCCATGACCATTCATTCATAAAAAATCTCCAGAGCTGTGCCTGCCGTGGCCCAGAGTGTGCGGTGGGGCAGATGTCGGAGTCCTGCCCCTAGAGTGGGCAGCCTGGGTATGTGTGGGGTGTGGAGACAGACAATAAACAAGAAAACAAATAAACATATGCATATCAACGGTGATACTGGAAATGGTGATACTGGAAAATGGTGATACTGGAAAAGCTGTATCAAAAGTCCATATTCTTGTTCTACTTGTCCAAAAAGAATTTGTGTGAGAAACACAAAGGGAAAAAAAACCACACTGAGGCCGAGGAGCACAGAGAACAAAGGAGCAGTTTATTGAGGCCAAAGGCCTCACTCAGAGAAGACTGTGGGCGTCCTCATGAGCGAGGGCACCCTGCACGTTTTTCATCTTATCTTTAGTCCTTTGAACAGCTTGGGGTCTTTTTGATTAGGGGTGGAATATTCATTGTGGGGAGGGTTGAGGTGTGGCCTAGATTGCACCAGCTTGCATCAGCCCCAGGTCTTGCACATCTGTCTCCTGTAGCCACCTCACTTGTGCTTTGAGAGCTGTTTCCGCTTACTAGTTGAGTGCCACACGTGGAAGGTTGTACAGGATCATCAGCAACCTGTGCATTTCTATTCTGCATGCTCCACGGCTTCCACATCAGAGTTCCTTGTTCAGATGCTATAAAGTTTCTGTTTTAGATGCCATTTCTCCACATGTCAGGCCTTATTAAGTGCAAAACAAAGATGTGGCGCTGCCTCCTGCCTAAGGCCTGTACACGAGGAGACTGTCCTTGGGCTCAGCCCTGCCTCTCCCGCCTCAACGAGAAAGAACAGGTGAGGGCCCTGAGAGAATAAAACAGAAGGATTCAGGGGCCATTTAGAGCTGAGGAGGGAAGGATGGGGAGGTGCCTGCATGAAGGTCTATTCTCTCCTCAGGGTTATTTCTCAGGGGTGGGCAGGGCCAAGGGCATCGAGGGGCCCAAGCCGCCCTTGTCCCTGAGGCTGCGGGTCTCCTGCCAACACTGGCAGTGACGTACTATTCAGTGGGAGCCTAAAGGTACTAAAAGTCTTTGCACAAAGAGGAAAGTGTTGGGAGTATAATGGGAGTAGGGTGGGGATCTGGGCTGGAGAGGCTCAGAATGCAGAGGATGGGAAGGGCAGCTTGGTTAATAAGCAAAGGTATTTTGAAATTCCAGCAAAATACAGCGTTCTTGGAGAGAAATCCCCTTAGGTTCTTCCCTGTGGTGACAAACCATCATGGAGATGCACCAGAGAACACAGGAACAATTTAAACAACTTCCCAACTTTTTTTTTTTTTTTAATTTATTTTTGGCTGCGTTGGGTCTTTGTTGCTGCACGTGGGCTTTCTCTAGTTGTGGCGAGTGGGGGCTACTTTTGGTTGCGGTGCACGGGCTCTAAGTGCGCGGGCTTCAGTAGTTGTGGCACGCGGGCTCAGTAGTTGTGGCTTGGGGGCTCTAGAACACAGGTTCAGTAGTTGTGGCGCACGGGCTTAGTTGCTCCACAGCATGTGGGATCTTCCCAGCCCAGGGCTCAAATCCGTATCCCCTGTGTTGGCAGGTGGATTCTTAACCACTGCTGCCACCAGGGAAGCCCCAACTTCCCAACTTTTAACTCAGACCCAAATTCAGTGACCTCATTCAAATATAGGCCAAATCCCATCATATCTGCCCTCCCTCCCCGCCCTGCTACCCCGCCACCCCTCCCTCCCCACGCCACCTCCCCCCGCAGCAGTCAAGGGATAAATCACAAAATGGTGCGCGGGGTGGGGGGTGGGGGCAGCCTCTGATTGGTGGACTTGGGTTATGTGGTCCTTGACGGCTGATCCCATAGACTGAGGATCCAGAACGGCGCCCAGAGCCTGCCTGTGGGTTGGGGGAGGGAAGCAGGAGCCCGAGGAACCAAGAGGGCTGCACCACACTGTCTTAACGCCTCAAGTGTCCCAGACGGTAGATGCTTGAGAGGGCTAAAGGGAAGATGTCTAAGGACGGTGTAAACTTTGCTCCTTCCTTCCCCACAACTCTAGAGCTTTCTTTATTGTAAAAAAAATTTCCTTTTCTAAGCTTTCAAAACTTTTTAAATGTATGATTTTAAAAACAGGTTTTAAAATGCCCAATAAAGAAATTGGAAAATATACAAAAAGGAAAAACATTAATTATGCATTTGTTTCCGTTTTATCATGTGTTTTTAGAGTGGAGTATAGACTCTGTAATCGAATCTCCTACCGCTCCCCACGGCTTCCTCCCTTCCTCCCTGTCTCCTTGCTCTTCATCAGCACCGTCTCCTACCCCGAGCCCTCTGCACTGCTCTTCCCTCTGCCTCGAATGCATTTCCCAGACATCTGTGTGCCTTCCTGCCTCACCTCTAAGCCTTTGCTCACATACCACCTTTGTGCTGACGCCTGCCTTGACCACCATACTTAAAATTGCGCGCTGACCACCCAAATCCCCACTGCAGCCCTCTGCTTTGTCTTTCTTCTGTAGTGCCCCTCATCCTCAGCATACTAGCTCATTTCTTTATTTATTGTAATTATTGTTTACTGTCTGTCTCCCCCTGCTAGACTGTAAGCTCCAAGAGGGCAGGGATCTTTACTGTTTTCTTTATGGGTGCATCCCCAGCATCTAAAACAGTGCCTGTCACACAACAGGCGCTTAATAGATTTTTGCTTGATGAATTAATGAAAACTGGCTTATACTTATTGAGTATTTACTCTAAGCCAGGCACTGTGTCAAGTACGTTACATCCTTCCAACACCTCTTGAAGAAAGTTTTAATAAACCCATTTTACAAACAAGCAACCCTAGTCACAGAGAGGGTAAGCAACTTGCCTGAGAACACACAGCTAGTAAATGGCAGTGCCGGGGCAATTCATCCCTGCCCTGGCTGGTGTGTGCGTGCGTGTGTGTGTGTGTGTGTGTGAGAGAGAGAGAGAGAGAGAGAGAGAGAGAGGGCACAGTACCAGAGGAGCCCAAACAGACCATCCTGGCTGATCTGAGAGGAGAGTGATAGCTTTCCTCAGGCAGTGACATGATTTGGGTAGAGAATGTTGGGGGCAGGAGACAAGAGAGAACTCAGGAAGAGCAGCTGGGAGGTGTTTAGCTGAGAGGTGATGGTTCCCTGCATCAGGGGGTGGCCAGGGAGATGGGGAGAACTGGTGGAGATGGACCACAGGATTTGGTAATAGACCGAATGAGGGGTGTTCAGATCGGGTTCTCGCAGATCGTGAGACGGTGCTCACGTGCAAAAGACTGGCTGAGGAAGCACTACCAGGAGGAGCTAGCGGGAGAGCGGGGAAAGCAGGATAAGGAAGATGAAGCCAACAGAGGGGCAATCACAGGGATGCTCAGTTAAAAGTGGCTCCAGGAGCTGGAGAAAATGGCAGACCCAGCCCAGGAAGGAAGCCCGCAGTGGCTGGGGGAGGGGCACACAACCAGGCAAGAGGGTCTGAGGGGATCAGGTTCGCTGCAAGGGGGGAGAGGAGAAGGTGGACTGGAGGGTGGCACCCAGGTTACCTGCATCCGGGTAATGCTGCTGCCGTTACTGAGATGGAGGAAGACCCAGGGAGCATAGAGGACAGGACCTGTTAAGTTTGAGTGGCCCATTATACAGCCCAGTGCCAACGTCAAGTAGATAGTTGGTGTGAGTTTGGCGCCTGGGTTGGAGATACATATCTGGGAGCCATAAGGGCATGGCTGGTGTCTGAAGCCATGGGACCACCCAGAGGTGACTGGTCAGATAAATGACAGTGCATCTTTTACTGAAGGACCCCACCTACCTCTCTGCCCTTCCCCTCGTTCTGGTCTGGCCACACCCCTTCTCCCAGAATGCCCCACACTCCATCCTGCCACAGGGCATTGGCACATACTGATCCTCTTGCCTGACTCCCTCACTTACTTGATCTCTACTCATGCTGAAACCCTTGGCTCTGGCATGGCTTCCTTGGGGGGGCTCTCTCTGACCTCTGCGGCCACATCAAAGCCCCCTGTATACCCTGTCGTGTGAACTTGTACCCTCTTTGGGAACAGTGGCCACAGTTGTCAGTTTACACCTGTTTATGTGATTTGGTGGGTTTTGTCTGCCATTGGCCCTTCTGCCCTTTTCCTCTGTGCCTGATGGGGAAGCGAGATCCCACAGCCCCGCTCTCACGGTGCTGTTCCTGTCACAGAAGCTTGTGCATTGGTCCCCAAAGCTCCCCAGTGAAGCCCAGGGGCCTCAGCCAGGGATTGGGCCCCCTGCTTCCAGCCTGCCATTTGTCCAGCTTCATCTCTCACTGAGATATTCTCTGCCCTGAGCCGGCTGCATGCCTTTCTGCCCAGATTCTGTGTGACCCAGTTAGTGGGCCTCCCTGTCCCCGTTGCTGAGTGCTGGCGCCAGCATCCATCTTGGGAGCCCTTCCAAGTGCTTCCCCCTCGCCGGTCTCCACAGCCCTCCCGCCTGGAAATATCGCATTTCTCCTCTGTATTCGCTCTGTGCTCTATGTACAGGCTCCACAAGCCCGTAGCACATCCAGCCCTTCTGGAATATTTCTTGGCAGATCTACCCTGTGTCCTTTGTCTTCTGAGGGCAGCAGCCAGGCCTGATCCAGCTCACTCTCCCCTGGAACAGAGCCCAGCTCTGACATGCGCTGGCAGGGGTGGGAGGAATGGGCTCAAGCTTCAGTGTGTGCACGTCCCTGGAGCTCAAAATGTGACAGCATGTCCTTACCTGGTGTCCAGAAGATCTCCTTGCTGAGGAAAAGAGATAAAATCTCAGCCAGGATCCTGGATCAGATGGGTCACCCTGACCTTTAGGAATAAGCCCTGCAAATCACTGTGTTGTTATTTTGTTTTGTTTTATCGAGGGTAGTCTGAAAATTTTAGTAATCTGAGAAAATATCCCAGTTATGTGTAAAAGAGTCAGCTGAGAGTAACTGAAAGAATTATGTACATTAATGTATGTAAAAGAGGTCTTTTGACATTGTGGGGTTTTTTTTAATTGGGTAAAATATACATAACATTAAATTTACTATTTTAACCATTCAGTGGCATTAAATACATTCATATAGTGGTGCAACCGTCACCACCATCCACCTCCAGAAAGAACTTTCTCATCTTCCCCAACAGAAACTCTGTACCTGTTAAACAATGGCTCCCCTTTCTCCTCTTCCCCAGCCCCTGATATCCACCATTCTACTTCCTGTTTCTATGAATTTGACTCTAGGGACCTCATATGAGTGGAATCATACAGTATTTGTGCTTTTGTGACTGGCTCATCACTTGGCACAATGCTTTCAGGCTCCATCAGTGTTGTAGCACGTGTCAGCATTTCCTTGCTTTTTAAGGCTCAATGATAGTCCATTGTATGTTTATACCACTGCATTGGCTATCTTTTCATATCTTCTGTATTCTTGATACTCTGGCATTCGGGGCCTTGATCCTGGAGAGTCTGCCTCTCCCAGGGCTTACTGATTCCTGGAGAAAGCAGACGACTCCCTTGTGAGTGCACCTTTGATGTACAAACCACCAAACCAGGGCCCACACGCCCAACCATCCCCTTTATCAAATTCTCTCCCTGCCCTAAATCACCCCAGGGCCAGGTGCTGGATAACTTGGGACCGCGTCTATAGCCCAGATCCTGCTGAAATTATTCAAACTATCCAACCCTAGGCTTACTCAAGGTAACTACCCTCCTCTCCCATTCTCTCCCACAACAACCCCAATAAAGGCTCGGAGCCACACTCTTCCTTTTCTACTCTCTTCTGCCTTCCGACTGACCCTGGTGCTCCCCTGAGTGGCCCTGTCTGGAGTTCCATGCCTCCTGTTTCTAGGGATCTGTGAGTATAGATTTCTTCCTTCCTGACAATCACTTCTGAGTCTGTGTGTCTTACCATACCTGATTACCACAAATCCTGGGTATGTTTTAACAGAATCACATTTTATTTATCCATCCATCCACCAGTGGACATTTGGGGACCTTTGGGTTGTTTCTACCTTCTGGCTGTTGTCATTTTTTGTTTTTTGGTTTTGGGGTTGTTTTTTTTTGCGGTACGCGGGCCTCTCACTGCTGTGGCCTCTCCCGTCGCGGAGCACAGGCTCCGGACGCGCAGGCTCAGCGGCCATGGCTCACGGGCCCAGCCGCTCCGCGGCATGTGGGATCCTCCCGGACCGGGGCACAAACCTTCGTCCCCTGCATCGGCAGGCGGACTCTCAACCACTGCGCCACCAGGGAAGCCCTGTTGTCATTTTTTTTTAATGAAATATTTCAAGCATGCAGAAAGGAGTAGCAAGAATAATATAATGAACGTCCAGGGACAGCCACCTAACTAAAGACACCCCACGCTGCCACATGACGTGTGTCCCTACCTGCCATCTCTCTCCTTATGGATGGTTCTCTCTCCCCCATTTGTATTATCCATCCCAGCAAGGATGCAACTTCTCCTCCATAGGAAAGTCCTCATAAACAGTATATGGTATTGTCTTGTACATTTTTGAATTTTGTAGAGACAGCGTATATGATACCTGCAGCAATGCGTTTTTTCCGTTCAGCGTGATGTGTCTGAGGTTACCCCATGTTGACGGATGCTGCCTCTAGTTTGTTCATTTTACCTGGCTGTTCAGTATATTCCACTGTTTGAATTTACCTTAACTTCTTTATCTTTCTCCTATTGATGGGCATTCTCGATATTTCCAAATTTTTTCACTAAAACGTGAACATCCGTGTGTGTGTGTGTGTGTCCATCTTGAGGGGACAGACCCAGGTGGGGAACTGGAAGACGGGAATATGTGCGTCTTCGTTTTATCAGGTCTGGCTAAACTGTTCTCCAAACCGAGGTAGCAGTTTGCACCTTGAGCAGCAAATATAAGGGTTCCTATTGAGGCAGAGAAGCTGACTCCCAGCCCTCAAATTCACACCCAAACCAGACACCCCCTTGACCACAGCTGCCCTCTCAGAAGTGAGAATTCTCTGTGGGTGGTCTTGGTGTTAGTGGGAGAGTGGTTTCCCAGAGCTTCTTTCAACCATGGAGGCATCTCTTGGTCGGGATGCTTCTGGAGGAAACCCCTTGTTTCTGTTGCAGGAGGCCTCCATTGTGTATAAAGGCAGCAGAGGGAGCCTGTCTGACAGCAATTGTTCCTGCCTGTGAGAGCGTCCTCAGGGCCAGCACGGTGCCCTGGCTGTCCTGTCCAGGGATGTGCGTGCCAGCCCCTACATGCCCCTGAGAGTGAGTCTGGCTCTGACATGGGGTTTGGTGTCCTGCTCATCCCAGATGAGAATGGCTCTGTCAATTTTCTGGCAGTTGGCGTGGCAGATTTATAGGCATCAAACAAAAACCTATTCTCTTAGTAATATGTTTGTTGTGAAGTGTCTATGTGCTTGTGTGTTCTTACAAGGCAAAGTGTTTCAGCAAAGAGGAGGCAAGTTCCTTGGAAATTAAGATATTCAAAGTAACTTCTCAGGGCTGCCCTGGTGGCACAGTGGTTAAGAATCCACCTGCCAATGCAGGGAACTCGAGTTCGAGCCCTGGTCTGGGAAGATCCCACATGTCGCGGAACAACTAAGCCCGTGCACCACAGCTACTGAGCCCGCGTGCCACAAACACTGAAGCGCGCCTAGAGGGAACTCGAGTTCGAGCCCTGGTCTGGGAAGATCCCACATGTCGCGGAACAACTAAGCCCGTGCACCACAGCTACTGAGCCCGCGTGCCACAAACACTGAAGCCTGCGCGCCTAGAGCCCGTGCTCCGCAACAAGAGAAGCCACCACAATGAGAAGCCCGCACACTGCAACGAAGAGTAGCCATCGCTCACCGCAACTAGAGAGCCCGCGCGCAGCAACAAAGACCCAACACAGCCAAAAATAAATAAATAAAAATAAATAAATTCAAAGTAACTACTCAAATCAGGCCCTTTGATATTGCTTTAAGAAATCTGTTTTGCCCATAAAATCATGGCTCTGCTGTTTGTGCCATTCTGTTGACATTTTTTCCAATTTTCCAATAGCAGCCTCTTCCACTTCCCCTTCTGTAATTCAAAATTGTAATTGTTAGGTCATCGGAAAATTGTTTTTGAAATATTCTAAAGTGAAATACTTGCAAATATGTACTTTTTAGAACGAGTGTAAATTTTAACATCAGGACTAAAGTAACATTTTATGTGTAATCTTTACTGCCCTCCCAGTGCTCCAGGTGGCAGGTGGGGGAGGAGGCCCCCCTCCCTGGTCTGCAGAAGGGGTTAGGCCCTGCCGTTGAGCCCTCTGTGCCCAGAAGATTTCAAGAACAGCTGTTTCAGGCTTCCCCTCTAGGACCCAGATGTGCCCATGCTGGGCAGGGACCCTGGCTGAGCGGTGGACACGTGGCCATGATCTTGGGCGCCCCCTGCAGTGCACTCCACTTGTTAATGGGTCAGCCCCTCCTGCCTGCTCTGATTCCCTGTTCCTCGAAGAAACAGACTTCCGGGGCTGCCTCTCCATTTGCCAGAAACATCTCCACCCCAGCTTGAGCTCACTGTACTTGGAGTGCAGTTTCCTCAAGTCCGGCAATGCATATGGACTGGTTAACTGTGTTCTTGAATGTTGAGCGTCTCAGACCCTTCCTGGGAGCATCATTCTGATGCTGTTTCCCATCGGGTGCAGCTGAGCACAGGGATGCGCTGTGGGGACACCTTTGGAGGGCCCACAGCGGGCGGGGGGCGGGGGTAGGAGAAGGTGGAGACATGAGCACTAATGTCTCCAAACTTCCTCTGGCCCTCCTTTTTTTTTTGTCTGTGCCTCGCAGTCTGCGGGATCTTAGTTCTCCGACAACCAGAGATTGAACCCCGGGCCACCGCAGTGAAAGCGCCAAGTCCTAACCACTGGAGCGCCAGGGAATTCCCAGACACCCCACCGCCCCCACCACTCCTTCAACCAGGAGTGAGTGGTCGTACTAGTCCACCTTTAAGGACTCTTTAAGCTCTTTAAAAACTACTTGGGGAGGGAATCAAAAGTTTATTTATTTATTATTTTTTAAAACCGCAGTTAAGGGATAGATTCGACAAACGTCCGAGACACCTCTCTCTTCTGTGACCTCGTTTGAAAAAGTTCCCAATGGTCAAAGTTGGAACTATTTGAGCAGAAAAATAAATGCAATATTGGACTACCTTTGCAACTTTTCTGTATATCTAAAATTATTCCTAGATAACAAGTTTATTTTTTTTAAGTTATTGTATTTCTTTTTTTATGAATGATTATCTCCTTTGCCAAGTTTTTTCTTTTGGTTGTTAGTCTTTCTTGTTTATTTGTAGCAGTTCTTTATATATTAGGATTTGAATGTAATGTTAATTATACATATTTTCACCAGTTTGATTTTGTCTTTCAATTTTACTTACAGTCATTTTTCCCCACTCAGAAATGTTTCAATTTATACTGTCAAATTTATACTTTTTTTGTGTGCATTTTATGGCTTTTAAGTTTGCATTATAGTTGGAAGTTCTTCCCCCCTCCAAAATTGTAAAATAATTCTCTCATGGTTTACTCAAGTGCTTTTACTTAAGAAGAGTGTTTTTTACATTTCCAACATTATATGATACAAACTTTAATTTCTAAAACTGTATCAGTCAGAGCAGTCAGGAGACAGAAACCACTCCAGAACAGAGAAGATTTAATATAAAGAATTCTTGGGACTTCCCTGGTGGCGCAGTGGTTAAGAATCCACCTGCCGATGCAGAGGGCACAGGTTGGATCCCTGGTCCAGGAAGATCCCACATGCTGCGGAGCAACTAAGCCCCCGGGCCTAGAGCCCGTGCTCTGCGACAAGAGAAGCCACTGCAATGAGAAGCCCCTGCACAGGAACAAAGAGTATCCCCAGCTCGCCACAACTAGAGAAAGCCAGCGCAGCAACGAAGACCCAATGCAACCAAAAAACAAACAAACAAAAAGAATCCTTAACTAGGTATTAGGGGGTGAGCAACCACAGGAAGCAGCTACCACCCCCAGGGCTGAAGGAACAAAGAAAAGAGGCTGGAATCTTTAAACTCAGAATAATGTCCCTCCCTTAGAAACTCAGCGGGAGGGCCCCTCCTCCAGGTCTGGGGCCCACACCTCTGAGGGGAGGTACTGGCTGCACTGGTGTCTCTGAAGGGTAGAGTGAGGGCATGATGAAGTTGGTCTGCACGTGTTGGAAAAACTGTGTTGACCTAAAACAGTAAAACGGCCAATTACTTTACCAGCAAAATGGGTTTATTCAGCAACAGTAAAGAATTGCAACTCAGGACACACGTTCACTGTGAACCACAGGCAAGTCCAAGACCAAAGGAGATAAGTGTTCTTTTACAGAGGAGAAGGGGGAGCTGGGAGGGGCTGTTTTGTTATAAACAAAGCGTCCATTGGAGGAAACTGGAAGTTCAAAGTGTCGTGGCTTTTCATTGGCTGAGTGTGGCAGTCTCTCATTGGTTGGGCCGTTGCGGGGCAAAGAGAAATTCGTCCTTCCTCCCGCTGAGTGGTAAGCAGCAATCTTCTTGTTGGGTCTGCAATTGAGGTCAAGTGGCAGGGTATGAGAGTTGCCCCTTCTGGCCTCCTGACTTCATTTCAAATGAGGTTTCTGTTTATTAATTTTCACAAATGCAAACTGGGTCCCACCCGCTGCTATGGGCAGGAAATGCTGCTGCTGGGCTGAAGCAGCTTTGCTGGGATGAAGTTCACCAGAACAGGAAGCAAACAGGAAGAAGTCTCTTCTTCCTCCTCCACCTTTGCCCCCTCTGGGCAGAACTTAACAGGGACCCTGCTGACAAAGCAGAAACATTTACTGAGTTCCAGCCCCAGGTTCACAAAGCCAAATGGAGAAGAGTGGTTTGGAGCTGAGACAATAATTTCATAATTGACCTGTTTGCTTCAATGATTTTTGCACACTTCAGTCCATCCTCTTCCATCTTGCAGTGGGACTGAAAATTACAGTGGCTACATAAAAGTGCCTTTGCTTTCTTTTTTTTTTTAATTAATTTATTTAAATTTTGGCTGCGTTGGGTCTTCGTTGCTGTGCAAGGCTTCCTCTAGTTGCGGCAAGTGGGGGCTACTCTTCCTTGTGGTGTGCGGGCTTCTCACTGCGGGCTTCTCTTGTGGAGCATGGGCTCTAGGCACGTGGGCTTCAGTAGTTGTGGCACGCAGGCTCAGTAGTTGTGGTGCACAGGCTTAGTTGCTCCGCGGCATGTGGGATCTTCCCAGACCAGGGCTCGAACCCGTGTCCCCTGCATTGGCAGGTGGATTCTTAACTACTGTGCCACCAGGGAAGACCCTCGTTTGTTTTTTAATCTCTCAAAATGAAAAGTATCTTGACTATTTTACACAGTCTGCATTGATGTAGGATAACTCACATTGCATGTTTACCAATTGATTTGCCCACCATTTCTTTTTTCATTTTAGGCGTTTTCTTTTCTTTTTCTTTATTTCTTTATTTTTGGCTGCATTGGATCTTTGTTTCTGCGCAGGCTTTCTCTAGTTGTGGTGAGCGGGGCCTACTCTTTGTTGCGGTGTGCGGGCTTCTCATTGTGGTGGCTTCTCTTGTTGCAGAGCATGGGCTCTAGGCACGCGGGCTTCAGTAGTTGTGGCACACGGGCTCAGTAGTTGTGACTCGCGGGCTCTAGAGCGCAGGCTCAGTAGTTGTGGTGCATGGTCTTAGTTGCTCCGCAGCATGTAGGATCTTCCCGGATCAGGACTCGAACCCGTGTCCCCTGCATTGGCAGGCATATTCTTAACCACTGCGCCACCAGGGAAGCCCTCAGGCCTTATGGGATTGTTTTCCTTCTTCCTGAAGTCCTCCTTTAGAGCCTCCTTTGGTTGGCATCTGTTGCTGGTAAACTCTCGATTTTTGTTTGTAAAATCTTTATTTCACATTAATGACACTTTGAAAACATTATTACACTGTCTTCTGGCTTCCACTGTAGCTGGTGATAAGTCTGTTTTCAGCCTAATTGTCATTGTTTTATTGATAATCTATCTTTTCAAATAACTTGATATATAAATGGAAGGACAATAGGTATATTTAAAAGGACATTAATTTGCGAAGAAATAAATGGCAGACAAAGTCCTGATCCATCTCTGAGACCTTAGGCAAGTTTCTTAACCTCTGAGTCCCGTGGCTTCATGGTAAGAAGGAATCTGTACTCTGCATGGTGGTTGTGGAAATCAGAGAAGGCGCATACATGCCCTGGACAAATAGAGAAACTCCACTGACATGGTTATTTCCATGGATTCCATCTCTTTTCACATTTTTATGACACTTAAAGGTTAAAAATTTGAGTCTGTCAACAATGATGTTTAGTGCTTATTTTGAAATATCAAAACATAATTCCAACTATGGCTCATTTTATTATTTCCTGTTATATAGAATTTTCTTTTCGATTAACTTAATAAGGAAACCTACAAGCCTCTGCTAATTAATTTCTCGGCACCAACTACAGTAGCTCAAACTCAGAATATTATCATGTCAAAATGGAACAAAAGAAGAAAGGGAGTTTTGGGTACTCCTTTAGGCAAGAGAGTGGTAATTGGGGCTTCCCTGGTGGTGCAGTGGTTGAGAGTCTGCCTGCCGATGCAGGGGACACGTGTTCATGCCCTGGTCGGGGAGGATCCCACATGCCGCGGAGTGGCTGGGCCCGTGAGCCATGGCCGCTGAGCCTGTGCGTCCGGAGCCTGTGCTCCGCAACGGGAGAGGCCGCAACAGTGAGAGGCCCACGTACCGCAAAAAAAAAAAAGGAGACTGGTAATTGTCCTTGGTTTCTATCCACATAGTACTGCACTGGTCCTTTTCATGTACACAGCTATGGTCAGAACAAGAAGACCAACTATTTGGGCTTGACAGCTTTGTGTACAGTTTTGTTTTTTTTTTAATCACGAATTTTGATTTAGAAGTTTTCCTAAAATGGTGGTCATATTTGTATCTGCATTGGACAACTTGACATTCAAAGCAAGCAGGTTCCCTTTGAATTAAAATTAGAATATATTCATCTGGGGAATCATTTACCTTCAGCGGAATCGGCCGCTTGCTCACCTAGGCCTTCTAACAGCCCAGCTACCCACTAACTCATCTGTGCTCCTCTGCAAAGAACACCCTTCTCACCCCCACCACTCAAAAGTTGTGCTCATTTTGAAATCACACCTTTCTCATCTGTTTTAACGTACTGACGTTGTACAAGGAAAAAAGACAAGATATACTGAGAAATAAATTGTGTGAGAGGGTTAAGGAATCCTAAACTATTAACCTATGAAGGTTAGTAATGAGAATGTCTCCCTATTCCTTAAAAGCATGGATGCAAAGGGACAGTATTCTTGATTGGAAAAGAAACCATCACTTCCCACCTACTTACTCAACAAGAGGGTAATTTAATTCTTTGCCTGAACCTTCCCTGCCCAATAGGACACTGTGTGCAGATGTT
Source organism: Lipotes vexillifer (assembly GCF_000442215.2). Lineage (NCBI taxonomy): Eukaryota > Metazoa > Chordata > Mammalia > Artiodactyla > Lipotidae > Lipotes > Lipotes vexillifer. Next base: position 2,036,253 of record NW_006789022.1, on the reverse strand, counting down.
ACTATTTTCTGATACCTCCTCTCTTTCTGTTCTTGGGTTGTCTTTGTGGATGACATCAACCTGCCTGCTCCAGGGGAATATGGGGCTCAACCTCCTGCTGAGTTACTTAGACGGCAGTTCGATCACTGGAGTCAGAATGACCTAAAAGATTGTTCTGTGATCAAACTGGTGGACACTCAAATCACATGTGCTCTGGGACCCTCAGGTACATTTTCTGAGTTTGTGATGATTAAGATTGAAAATCACCCTGGCTATATCCGAAGAGGTAGCTGGAGAAAGAAAGAGAAACCCAATGGGACAATATGGGTCACAATGTTTTCTAAGCGTATACACTGCCACCTGAGGGGGTCCACCACAGTGGCCTGGGTCGGGGCCATTCTCCCACCAACTCTTCCAATCCTTTCCTCCCACCTTCTGGGACTTACCTGTAAGACTTATCTATACTTACCTGTTTACTTTTCCCCACCCCTTCAGGCCCTGGAAAGGGAATAGGCTGAATCCATGAGGTCACAACTTGGAAGTCCTAGAAGGAGGTCACTGGAACCTCCAATCTATAAATTTGCTCCCCATTTCCTGCCCTGCATCCTGAGAACCCCAGCACCTTGTCTCATTCCTTAATGTTCCAGCTGTATGAACTGTCCCTGATCAAAGATCAACTTTCCTCAACCCCAATCAAGTCCCATCCTCGTGGGTCCCTGCCTTTAGATGGGCTATTGAGAGGAATTTAAGTAGGAAGTAGCCCAAAGAATTGACCCTTAAAGATCCTTTACATTTTCCAAGAGAAATTTATAAACTCAAAGAAATCTCAATATAGGGAAATTTTTTTATGCAAAAGTGTCGAAAATGGCTTGATTCAACTAACTGGACAGCTTCAACTATTCCCCTCCCGAACTCAAGTTGGTTATTCTATTTAAAAAAAATTCCTTCTCTCGGGACTTCCCTGGTGGTGCAGTGGTTAAGAATCCGCCTGCCAATGCAGGGGACACAGGTTCAAGCTCTGGTCCGGCAAGATCCCACATGCTGTGGAGCAACTAAGCCCCTGCGCCACAACTACTGAGCCTGCGCTGTAGAGGCCACAAGCCACAACTACTGAGCCCGTGTGCCATGACTACTGAAGCCCGTGTGCCTAGAGCCCATGCTCTGCAACAAGAGAAGCCACCGCAATGAGAAGCCTGAGCACCGAAGAGTAGCCCCTGCTCGCTGCAACTAGAGAAAGCCCAGCAATGAAAACCCAACACAGCTGAAAAATAAAGAAAGAAACTTATTTTAAAAAATTATATATAGGGCTTCCCTGGTGGTGCAGTGGTTGGGAGTCCGCCTGCCAATGCAGGGGACAGGGGTTCGGATCCCTGGTCTGGGAAGATCCCACATGCCGTGGAGCAACTAATCCCGTGCGCCACAACTACTGAGCTTGTGCTCTAGAGCCTGCGTGCCACAACTACGGAAGCCCGCGTGCCTAGAGCCTGTGCTCCACAACGAGAAGCCACCGCAATGAGAAGCCCGAGCACCGCAACGAGATGTGGCCCCACTCTCCACAACCAGAGAAAAGCCCGCGCGCAGCAACGAAGACCCAGCGCAGCCAAAAATAAGATAAAATAAATAAATTTATTAAAAAAAAATTATATATAAAAAAATTCCTTCTCTCAATGTATCACTTCTTCACCATATCACTGGTATTTGCCTCCTAACCCCTGACCTTTATCTGACCTGTGACTTTGGCTCTGAGTCAGCATTGCTGTCAGCATGCTCTGGGCCACTTTGAACACTTTCTTTTTCTTTTTTTGTTCTTCTTTATTTAATCTTTTCTGTTTTTATTTTTTGGCGCACTGAGCGGCATTCAGGATCTTAGTTCCCCAACAAGGGATTGAACCTGTGCCCCCTGCACTGGGAGCTCGGAGTCCCAACCACTGGACTGCCAGGGAATTCCCACTTTTTTTTCCTTTAAAAAGACAAATAAATAAAGGACTCTATTGCTCCGGGTCTCAGACTTCAGTCCTACGTTAGCTCTGTCATCTGTACTTACCTGTTAACTTTTCCCCACCCCTTCAGGCCCTGGAAAGGGAATAGGCTGAATCCATGAGGTCGCAACGTGGAAGTCCTAGAAGGAGGTCACTGGAACCTCCAATCTATAGCCAGTCGGTCAGGAGCACAGGTGACAACCTGCGGGGGGAAGGGGGAAGTGGGGGAGGGGAAGAGTCTTGTCGGACTGAGCCCTTTATCTGTGGGATCTGATGCTACTCCAGGTAGACAGTGTCAGGATTGAGTTGAGTGGTAATACACCCAGCTGGTGTCAGGAGAATTGCTGGGTGATATGGAGGGAACCTCCCATCCCCCCACTTACATTGGAATTGGGTTCAGAATCCCTTTACATATGGTCTATTCTGGAAGATGCCCCTTGTGCACTTGAGAAGAACATGTATGCCATTGTTGTCAGGTGGAGTGTTCTGTATATGTCCATCAGGTTTAGTCGGTTCGTTGTGTTAAGTCCTCTATTTCCTTACTTACCTTCCATCTGGTTCTACCCATTATTGAGAGTCGGGTATTGAAGTCTCCAACTATTACTGTAGAACTGTCTATTTCTAGCTTCAATTCTATCAGGTTTTGCTTCACATATTTTGATGGTCCGGGATTAGGTGTGTGAGTGTTCGTTCTTGTAGGGGTTGGGGTCATATTAACATGGGATAAAAAACCACTGTGATGTGGGGGGCATGCCTACTATGCCCTCCAAACCACCAAATACATGTATTACTCTCTGTTTATAAATATTTAGTTTCTTCTAGATTTCTGAGTGTTATTCTTCCTCTTATTTAATACATGTGCAATTTATTTTCCTGTGTGGTGTGAGGTATGGATCCAACTTTCCTTCCCATATTGCAGCCACTTGTCCTGGCGCTATCGCTAAAGACACTCCTGCTCTTGCCCATTGAATATGATGCACCCATCATTTCTGGTAGGCTGTTCGTTCTGGATTTACAGTTACGTAAAAAAAAAAGAAATCCCATCTGTAAGACGTAGCTGGTTGGGTTTTGTACTTGCAACCAAATACACTCATACTGATTCTGAACACAACGGTGCTGGTCAGTGCTGAGTCATGTTCTGCTTCCTCTAACTGCAAGGGATGCTGGGAAAGTGGGTAACTGGACTGTCCTAAGTGTCTTAGAATAACCACCATTGCCTTGGGCTAAGTGTGAAAGTGGGGGCTTGAGTCACCACACAGACCAGCCTCTGGATTTTGTTATGTAGCATTACATAACAAAATCCCTGAGAGAATACTACTGGGGCACTTGTGCAGGGAGAAAACAGACATATGCTGGAACTCCCGAATGATAAGTTCCAGCAGTGAGCTTATTATTCAGCCTGTAGGGTGGCAGGGTGTGTCCAACCAGCCCCAGCAGGACTGAATGATCTGTTTCAGCCACGCCCACACCTGACCCCATAGAGAGAAGGTAGAGGGTTCCACGTTGTCTTGTAGGGGGCAGAGTAAGAGGGGTGGGGCAGAGAAGGGCCATCCTCACCTATTGGTGGAGACTGGCTGCTTCTGTTGCCCTGGTGTATGTATGAGTTTCCTATTGCTGCTGTAACATATCACCCCAAATTTAGTGGCTTAAAAGCAACACAAATTATCTTACATTTCTGGAGGTCAAAAATCTGAAATGGTTCTCATTGGGCTAAAATCAAGGTGCCAATAGGGCGGGTTCCTCCTGGAGGCTCCTGGGGATAATCTGTTCCTTGCTTCTTCCAGCTTCTAGAGGCTGCCCCTCCATATTCTAAGCCAGCAATGTAGCATCTTCAAGTCTCTCTCTGCTTCTGCCTTCACGTCAATTGATTACATCAGGCCCACCAGGATAATCTCCCCATCTCAAGATCCTTAATTCAGTCACATCTGCAAAGTCTCTAGCCTATAAGGTATCATTTACAGGTTCTGGGGATTAGGACCAAGTGTTACTTCTTGTTATCCCAGGGGAGGGGCAGCAGCTGATTCTCCCTGTCGGGGAGGGAGGGAGGAAGGGCTCTGGGGGCAGGGCAGATCTAGGAACTTTCCAGAAAGGCAATGGCTCGTTGGGCTCAGGGTGCAGCTATCAGCTCAGCTCTACTGTGATGTGGGTCTGGAGGGTCCTCAGCCTGTTACTGAGCCCAAGCTTGCTCTGCTCGCTGCACGACAGGCCAGTAAATCAGGAGACGAGTTGCTGGGGCAAGGAATAACTAATCGGAAAGCTAGGGACCAAGAAGATGGCAGACTAGTGTCTCAAGAAAGCATCTTGTCCCAGTCCAAATTCAGGCTCCTTTTATACAGAGGAGGGGGGAGGGGAGGGGAGGGGCCCACTGCAGCGCTGACCAGTGGCTGAGTGGGGCTCTTACAGGTCTCGCCTGCCCCGCCCCTATTACAAGCCTGGTTCCTGTTGTCAGGCCTCTCCCCTCCCCCGCCCCCCCTCTCCGTCCCAACTGCCTCTTGGCTGGTCTCCCGCCTCCATCTGGCCCAAGTACTGTGGCCAGAGGAAGCTTTCCAAGGTGGAAATCTGAGCAAGTCGCTCAGCTCAAAACGCTGCTGACAGCTCCGGGTTACCTTTTAGGATGAAATCCCACATCCCCAGCCTTGCAGTCCCGCGCTTCAGGACCGGGTGCTGATTCTCACTTCCCCTCCCAGCGTGTGGAGAGAACTGCATTTCTCCCATTGTTCCAGGTCGATTCTTGCCTCTTCACCTTCATATGTGTGGTTCCTCCTGCCCCTCCTCCCACCCCTCCTCTGCCAACTCCTATTCACCCTTCAGGACCCAACTTGGGTGTCACTTCCTGGGAAAACTTTGGGATTGGCCAGGATCCTGTGGACGCAACAGAAATGGACTCAGTCTGGTCCACGTGAATGGGGGAGGGGTGGTCCCCAAAGGGCTGATGTTATCACAAGGGGAAAGGATACTGGATACTTGGGGACACTGCCCAAGTATATGCCTCCCTCTCTGATACATCCGAGTGGGCCTGGTGCCCCTATGGGCATGTTCACCAGTCCTGGCACTGACCACAGTACATCCTTGGGGGCTGGTTGCTTGCTTGCCTCCCAGCCCAGTGAGCCCCTGATGAGAACCCAGCCTGGCTCAGCTGGGCCCTCTGGGTCAGCACAGTGTCCGGCACACAGCTGCCCCAAGATTGTGATGTGGCAGGGGTTTGAGGAGCAGCTGGAAACTCAGAAACACAATGAACTGAGAGATCTGTGAGCTGTGGGAGGACCCTAAGCCAAGGCAAATGGAGGGTAAACAGGCTGGGAAGCTGAGTCCTTTCTGCTCAGGGCTTTCTTTCTTGAGAACAGGGAGATAGGCAGTGCATACTTTGGAAAAGTGTTTGGCAGTGTCTAGGAAAGCTAAAAAGATGCTCATGCTCTGCCCAGCAAGCCCACCCTTGGTGTAGATGCAACAGAAATGAGTGTGCATCCCACCGAGACATCACATGAGCCCCCAGAGTGGCTTCATTCACAAGAGCCCCAAACTGAAAAGAACCCGAATGTCCTCCTCGGTGAAATGGATAGATAGTGTGGACTATTCACAAAATGGAAAGAAAGTTCATGTCAGAATTGACTCGCCCTGGCTTCCCTGGTGGCACAGTGGTTAAGAATCTGCCTGCCAATGCAGGTGACACCGGTTCGAGCCCTGGTCCGGGAAGATCCCACATGCCGTGGAGCAGCTAAGCCCATGCGCCACAACTCCTGAGCCTGTGTTCTAGAGCCCGTGAGCCACAACTCCTGAGCCTGCATGCCACAACTAATGAAGCCTGAGTGCCTAGAGCCCGTGCTCCGCAACAAGAGAAGCCACTGCAATGAGAAGCCCGCTCACCACAACAGAGAGTAGACCCCGCTCGCAGCAACTAGAGAAAGCCCGCACGCAGCAACAAAGACCCAACACAGCCAAAAATAAAAGTAAATTAAAAATTAATTAAAAAAAAAAAAAAGAATTTGCCTGCCAATGCAGGGCACACGGGTTTGAGCCCTGGTCTGGGAAGATCCCACATGCCCCGGAGCAACTAAGCCCGAGAGCCACAACTACTGAGCCCGCATGCCTAGAGCCCATGCTCTGCAACAAGAGAAGCCACTGCAATAAGACTGTGCACAGCAACGAAGAGTAGCCCCTGCTTGCCGCAGCCAGAGAAAGCCCGCGCGCAGCAACGAAGACCCAATGCAGCCAAAAATAAATAAATTTATTTTTTAAAAAAAGAATTGACTCACCCTACATCTGCGGGTTGAGAACCCACATCCAACTGAGAAGGATGTGCTTGAGAAGGAAACCCCAGATCAGTTTGGGGAACACTTTTAACCCAGGGAAATTTAGAATTGAGTATACTGATGATGAAGTAAATCGAAACTATAGCATTTATCTTTTTGTGTTAAGCTCAGAAATCTACTTTGTATCTTTGGCATTTTCAGAACTTAGAAAGTCTAAGCAAAGTGGGCAGATTTGAGTGTTAACATCAATCAGACTTGTGATTCTAATTTTAAATGTGCTCTTGAGTCATTGGTTTCGACCTGTGATTGTAAGTTGAAATCTTACTAAGTTAGTAAACAGTTTTTGAATATTTAAAAATCACCGTAATTATAAGTTTAATGTATCTGATTGACAAGGATCACTTAAGGACTTGGGAAGATTTATTAGTCAGATAATTGAAAAACTTAGAAGATGGAATATAATACACTTTGATTGCAGCGTAAAATGTTTAAAGGAGTTTGATTAAGTAGGTAAATGCTACAAACATTAATCAAAGTTCGCCTTAAAAATGATTGTTAAAATTGGCTGGATATATTCATAGAATAAGATTTGTACATTGCACTTAAAAGCTCAGCGAAGAATTAGGGCTTAAAAAACAAAGTATTTCTGAAAAGCCTTTTCTCTGACCAAAAGCTGTACTCAAAAACGCCAGAAAAATACTTGGATTGGGACCAGAAGGAGGCTGGAGGGAGGACGACTCGGCAGCCACCTGTCCAGCCATCATCCTGGACCAATGGGGCAATAGGTCTGGCAGGTGGTACCCATGGGTGGGTGATGTGAGCCCTGGATCCAGGCTCCCTCCTTCCTCTCCCCATCCCCAACTTGGAGATACTCCCCAAAGTAGCCATTGGGCTACTGCAGAGACCTGGGGGGGGTCACTGGAAGTCCCAGCCCCTGTGCCTCACAGCCTCTGTGAGAAGTGAGCTTGGACACCCCCGACACCCTCTGGTCTTCAGAGCCTCTTGTCTGCTTGGCGTTGCCCTCTGTGGTGGGCAGAATAATGCCCCCCAAAGATATCCAGGTCCTAACCTCTGGAACGTGCAAACGTTACCTTATATGGCAAAAGACACTTTGCAGATGCAATGGAATTAAGGGTTTTGAGATTAAGGAATATTATCCTAGATTATCCGGGTGGGTCCTAAATATGATCACAAGTGTCCTTGTAAGAGAGGCAGAGGGAGATTTGATGAAAGGAGGTGACGATGAGAGCACTGAAGCAGGTGGTTGCGCTCCCGAGCGCAAGGAATACAGCTCTGGAGACTGGAAAAGGTGAGCAGCCAGATTCTCCCCACGAGCCTCTGGAGGGAGGAAGTCCCTGTCGTCACCTTGATTTCAGACCATTGAGACTCTGATTGTGGACCTCTGGACTCCATCCTGTCAGAGAAGAAATGGTGTGGTTTTAAGCCACCACGTTGGTGGTCACTGTCACAGCAGCAAGAGGAAACTGGTACACCTGCTCCGAGCACGTCCTTGCCTGTGGCTCCCCGTGATGCCACAACTCTGCTCAGGGGCCCCATGGCCCTTGCTGACTCCTTGGACAGAGTGGGGGGCCTGGGGAGATTTCAGTCCCTCCTCTTCCCCAGCGAGCTGCTGACATCTCACCATTTAGTGGAGAACATCTTGGCACCTGCCCCAGTCATTGGTACAGGGTTCCCAAGCTTGACAGTGGCACCATGTCAGTGGGTGTGGCTAGCATGATAACGACCTCAAGGCCTCTCTGTAAGTCTGCAGGCAGCACACCCGGGGGCCTGGCTGTGGGTCCCTTTCTTTGCCCACCTGTCCCTAAGGCAGGCTCCTCTGCGGGCTTCCTCACCGTGTGGAGTGGATTGCAAACTGGTCCTGAACCACAGGGGGGGCCATCATCGCCTATCACTACCGGTGGGCCTCAGATTGCTGGGGGCCCAGGGCTACTGCATCCCAGACTGGCACCTCCTGCACCTCACCATTTCCACCCCCCTTCCTGTATTCCTGGCAGGTGTGGTCTGGTTTCGGTGACAGCTCAGAGATGCCTGGTGTTAGATCAGGGGAGACAAGTCAAGCATTTCACAACCAACCCCAGAGGCCACACCAATTCACATCAGTTAAACTGAAGTTCACAGGAAACAATGTGTGACCCAGAGATCCCCGAAGTGGGTGGCATGCTTCTGGGAGAGGCACCAGACAATCTGTCGGGGCAAGGGAAGAAATGTCAGAACTCCCATTTGTATTTATTTTTAGCTCATTCTTTTTTTTTTTTTTTTTTTTTTTT
>NW_006789022.1:1981123-2027385 GCF_000442215.2 Lipotes vexillifer | reverse complement strand
GGCCTCTCCCGTTGCAGAGCACAGGCTCCGGATGCGCAGGCTCAGCGGCCATGACTCACGGGCCCAGCCGCTCCGCGGCACGTGGGATCTTCCCAGACCGGGGCACGAACCCGCGTCCCCTGCATCGGCAGGCAGACTCTCAACCACTGCGCCACCAGGGAAGCCCCTTAGCTCATTCTTTTAAATTTCCATTTCTTGATTATCTTTTATATTATCTTTAATTCATTAGGAGTCTAAGTATATATTTATAACTAAATAAATATGAAATGGTGACAATAAGCTTTAAACTTTTTTATTTAATGAAGATGATGAATAAAGAATGTTTTTACATCACTAATCTAATTGTCAAACATGTATTGATTTTCTACCATAGGCAAAGAACTAAGCTAGATGCTGGGGGATTTTTTTTTTTTTAATGAAAAGACTTTAGTCTTTTGTTTTTAGTCTGTGTTTACACAGAGAAGAATACGTATTACACATTCACAATACATATATGGGGCAAAGGACTATATCCAGAAAATATAAAGAACTCTTATAACTCAATAATGGTGGAATTTTTAAAAGAAGAGCACAGGGTATGGTCTCTAGCAGAAAGGTTAGAAGTGCTGCTCTGAATGACAGCCTGGGGAGAATATCTGTAACTCACATCACAGACAAAGGCTAATTTCCCCAAAATATAAAGAGCATGTACAAATCAACAAGAAAATGACTAACAGCCTAATTGGGGGAGGAGAAGGGCTGGGCAGATGAGATTCACAGAAATGAACTACAAATGGCTGTTGAACACGTGAAAGATGCTCACTCATCGTAAGCAGGACATGTGTTAAAAGAACACTGAAATACCAATTTTCCCCCGTCATGTTGGCCAAGATCCACAATGTGAAAGCAGGCACCATTGATGGTGAGGGAGGCAGGTCATCTATTACAACAGTGACAGCTTCAGAATTACAAACACACACGCCTCCAAGTTGGCCACTCACCTTCTGGGAATTTACCTACCAATGTACTCACCTGTGGGAAATAAACTGCATACATCCATACAGTGGGGTATCACTCGGGCTTAAAGAAGAGTCAGGAAGCTCTATATGTACGGATATGGAATGAGTTCCAAGAATTATTGGTAGTGGAAATGGAGAGGGGCTACGATTTGTGTAAAAAAGAAGACAAAAAATACATATTTATACAAGCATAGACAAATACTTGGAAAGCCGAGTGCAGGTGGGAGGGGCGGAACCAGAGCCTTCTTTGGGGGCTGCTATCCAGAACAGGACAGATCCCTGGACAGGTCGGGAAGTGAGCTGGAAAAGGACCCACAGTGCCCTGCTCCAAGTCTTCATGGGGCCATGTTAAGCTCTCCAGCCTGGGTTTCCTCGTAGGAAACAAACACTGCCCACCCCTTAAGCCCCTGGGCTTGCTGGATGCCAGGTTAACACAGGCCCTGTTATTAGGGGTTTTCTGGCACCAGGCTCTGTGCTCCGGGCTTCACGTAGATTATCTCATGGAAACCTCACGACAGCCCTGTGAGAGGGCTGCTATTTGCATCTCAGTGTCCATGTGCTGAAAGTGAGGCTTAGTAAAGAGGTTAAATAATTGGCCCCATGTCACACGGTGACAAAGCGAGATTCCACCCAGCTCTCTCTTTCCAAAGCTGAGCCATATTCCTTTTCTTATAGACAGTGAGACCTCAAACCCACATCCGGGCTGGTATTTTGCTGTGTCTTGCATTGCCCCTGCTCACAGCCCTGAGCCAATCTTGGGGTCCCCAAAAGCACCCGGTTCTAGAGGAGGCTGCAGCCTCACGTGCTCTCCTTGTCCCTGTGGGTTAATGCTGGCTTCCCGTCTGTCCTTCCGGAGCCTCAGGAACAAAGCACGCTGCTGATGGGGGCTGCAAAGCAATGTGCACAGCACTGCTGTCCTGGACAGCGGGCAGGGAGATGGCCGCCAGCACTAGGGGAGGGGAGAGGGGCTGCCGCACAGCCCGCAGAGGGGTAGAGCCCCCTAGTTCTCCAGAGTCGTCCTAAACAAAGAGGACGAAGGCCACAGCTACCCCTCAGAGAGGCTTTCCGTCACCTGAGTTAGAGGAATTCCCCTCCCCGCTCGATCCCCTTCTGCTATATCATCCTCTGTCCTCCATTTCTATTAATATATTTGCGCATTGATTGCTGTCTCTCTTCCCCTGCTGGAGGGGAGCCCCTATGAGGCAGGGCTTTAGGGGCGTGTCTTCGGGCCGTTCCTTACACAACAGGCGCTCAGGAAATGTCTGTTGAATGAATGAATGAACGAAGGAGTGCGTGTAGAGTTCATCCCAAGCGCTCTGTCTGCTCCGAGGGATGAGGACCATGGGGGGACCCCAGGGCCACCATCCAGGGCACAGACCCGGGGGCCCTCGAGCTCTTGCTGTTGTGTCACACCATCTGCTTCCCACCAGAGGTGCTCCATAGTGGGAAACGGGAGGCGTCAGGTGTGCCAGGATTGGAGATTGTCAGCATGGGGAACAAGCTGGAGGTGGGCAAATTAGAAGGGAGGCAGCCCATTGATTGGTCAGGGGAGCAGATTTGGCTGTCTCTGGTAGGTCTTAAGTTGGAGCAGAGGAAAAATTAGGGCAGCTGGTAGTTACCTACCGAGTTCTGGCCTTGGGGATTGATGCTGCAGAAGTTGAGGTTTGGCTCCCCCGGGCTGGTTTGCCGCAGCTCGCTCAGTGTTCTATTTTTGTATGTGGTCTGGCCTTGGTCGGTTTGTACATTCAGCCTCTCGCGATCCACCGATCCACGGTGCCCTGGGCTGGCCTGGCGCGCGGCTCCTCCCTTTTTGCGCGGTTGGTGGTGCTGGGGAACCCTGAGGCCGCCGTGCCAGGCGGATTCTCGGCACCCGCCCGCAGGTCTGGCCGCCCCGCGGGGCCCTGCAGGCTGTGGGGCGCGACAGGCCCCGTCCCTGCGCTGCTTAGCGAAGCGCACGCGCCGCCAGCAAATCCGCCGCCAGCAAACCCGCCGCTGCGTCGCGCGGACGCTGGACCTGCTCCTGGGCGGAGCCAGCGGGCTCGCAACCACCTGGGCGCCCAGGTGGGTGCGCAGGGCCGGGGGGGCGCCATCGCCTGAGCAGCGGCTGCTGCGTTCGGGGCCTCAGTTCCCCCGCCCCCTCCTCCTCGGGCTGGCTAACGGTAGCGGTTCATGTCTTTCGGTCCTGCTTAGAGGGAAAGGATGGCTTGTGATGCCAAGGGCAGAGCCAGGTTGACGTATGCTGGGAGCGGCGAGGAGTCTCCGGGAGGGAGGCCTAGGGCGTCTGGGCACCGGAGGTCTGCCCCACGCTTGCCATGGCCACGAGGTGACCGGAGGAAGAGGGCGGGGCGGAGCGGGCACCCCCCCCTTCCCCTGATGCGCGCTCAATGACTTCCTATCCTGGGGTGACCAGCGGGTCCCGGGAGGGAGCCCGGCTGTTTCAGCAGATCCTCCACCGAGACCCCAGGCGCACGTGCTCCTCCCGCCCAAAGGCAGCAGCCGCCAGAGGGCACACGTTAGACAAACCCGGCCCTGAGCTGCGGCCGCCCCTCCCCTCCCGCCTCACCTGTTCTGGGTCACCGCCCGCGCGCATCTGGCCGTGGCGACTGTGAAAGCGCCGCCCCCAAATGCTCACTCCTCTATGCGGGCGCACGCCCGGAGGGGCAGGGGGTCATTCTAGGCGGTGTCCCAGGAGGGGGAAATACGTGCCTTCACAGGGAAAGAAGTTGATTCCCTAGTCACTTCTCTTTCCGCCCCTGATTGGCTGACGGGAGAATCTTCTTAACCCTTGCTGATGCTTTATTCTTAAAAACAAAGAGAAAGCTCAGAGTCCTTGGCAGGCAAAGGGATCCAGCTAGAACATCATACTGTTTGCTTTGTTTCCACAGGATCTGTTTTTACAGTTTCCTTCTGTTTATGACAAGTGATACTGATTTTCCAGTTATGGTAGTTGACAAACATCCGCAGAAGATAAATTATTTAGAAGTCTGTTGACTGAAGGAAAAGCATGAATAAATAATAGTTTATTATTTATTAATAATAAACAAGGGAACTGAGGATGTGACAGAAGTCAGGAAGACATTTAAGTGATAGAAGTTTTTTTTATATAAATTTATTTATTTTTGGCTGCCTTGGGTCTTCGTTGAGGTGCGCGGGCTTCTCACTGCGGTGGCTTCTCCTGTTGCGGAGCATGGGCTCTAGGTGCCGGGGCTTCGGTAGTTGTGGCTCGCGGGCTCTAGAGCGCAGGCTCAGTAGTTGTGGTGCACCGGCTTAGCTGCTCCGCGGCATGTGGGATCTTCCCGGACCAGGGCTCGAACCTGTGTCCCCTGCACTGGCAGGAGGATTCTTAACCACTGAGCAACCAGGGAAGTCCTAAATGATGGAATTTTGAAAAAACAGTGCTCTGAAGCAAGATGATGAACGCCTGCTGCGTCAGAAACTCATTTTATTACTGTGTCTTGGTCTTGGGCTTTTTTTGGTGACTTAAACCTGGGCCTTGAAGATTTTGAAAACCTGGAACAAGTGTTTCTTTATTAAATATGTACATCACTTTTCTGTGTGGCTATGCACTATTCTAAGTGCTTTACTAATATAATATTATCTCATTTCATCCTCACACCCTATGTGATCAGTACTACTGTCCCCATTTTACAGAGGAGGAAACTGAGGCACGGTGAGGTTAGCTAACTGTCCAGAGGTCAGAGCTGGGATCTGAACCCAGTTTGGTTGGCTCCAGAGTCAGCGCTGTGAACTCTCATGGGGTCCTGGCTTCCTAGCCCTCATGCTCAGCAGCTCGATGTCAGCACAGCAATTTGATTCCCAGGTAGTCTTTTCAAAGGCGTTTTAGGGCAGAGGGTGCTCTGCAGAAACGCAGGCCTTTCGCCAGGTCTTTGCCATGGCCGCCTGCCTCGGAGCCTCTTGGGGCTGCATCGTCCTTTACTACAGAGGTGCACTGCGGCCCCTGTGTTTTGGGGACTGAGAGAGACACGAAGGGTTTGGGGTGGAAATCCTCTCTTTAGACTACAATCACTGCTCCCTTGGCTGGTGTCCCCTGGTCAGGGAAAGCTGACAGCGCTGAGAGTGGTGGTCATTGTCCTTCCAGGGCAGAGTTAGGGGAGCGCTGGTCGCTGAAGCATAAAATGGGCACCAGCAGGCTCCCTTCCAGGATGGGAGTGTTGGAGGATGTTCCGACTTCCCACCGCAGGAGAGTGGACCAGGCGTCCGCGGGCCTGGGTCCTGAAGGTCACAGGAGGCGTTTTACCTCTGTCCTGCACATCATCTACTGCATCCTTCCCGGTATGGCCAGTCTGGGGTCTTTTCTCCTTCTTGAAATTTCTTCCACTACCAGATACCATCCAAGACATGGAGGACAGTGAGTGGGACCCTAGGGGGAAAAAGGATCAAGGTCCTGGTGACAAAATCACGGGGCAAGGAAACTCCTTGGAGGTCACAGAGAAAGCCCAGAGGTGCTGGAGTCCCCGTGGACCAGGAAATCCTGTCCTCGGTCTCCGGACAGGCTCTGGGGGTTTAGCTCTTCCCCTGGGCTCCAGGTCATGGCCTGCCAGCATTGTAAGCCCTGGAGGGCTGCAGTCAGTGACCCAAGGCCACCGTGGGGGAGCTGACAGGGGGCCTCCGGTCATCTGTGCGTCATGGGACCCACCTGTCCCTGGGCTACCCCTGAGCCTCAGAGCCTGGGCTGTGTGTCCCCTGACCATAAGCCCAGCCCCTGGAGCCACATTTGCCTTTTGTATTCATCGTTCCAGAAGCAGGAAGCAGAACCCTCCAAGAGCAGAGAATTTTCAAGTCAGCCAGTGTTTGTCTTTCTCCTGGGGCCTCACAGAGATCCAGATTCAAGCCTCCCCACCTCTGGAGACGCTGCCCAGAGGTAGCACGTCCCCAACGCCCCGTATCCCTGAGGACAGGCCCTGGGGGGTAGCACTTGGCCTAAAGCCTCTTCTCTTGGCCACCTGTGCCCTGGATGCTCTGCTTCTCTTTGTGTTTCCACTGAGAGTCCGAGAGGCAGCCCGCCCCACGGCCGCCTGCCTTGCCACGATTCCAGATGAATATAACAGCCCACCTCCCCCACTGTCTTCATCTCTCAGGGCCCTCCTTGCCCACAGATTGGCCCTGGCCCTTGGCCTTGGGGCTGAGGAACTGTGATGTGCTAAAAAGAAATCAGGTTGTGGATGAGCAGAGCTCTCTGATGAGATGTGATCCTGAGCGCCAGGGCTGCTTCCTTCAGGCACTGGTGCTACTGCCATCCTCGTCAGCATCACCCAGACAGGATATGACAAGCCCAGGGCCCCACTGTGCTTCCATGAGTGAGGTGGACAGCAAGGCCCCGGTCCCAGGGAAGAGGCAGCGGTGCTTGCTTAAGTGAACCTGGGCCCGAAACCGCCTTAGAGCAATTCCCACTTGCCTTCAGGGCTCCAGGATCCCACAAGGAGGGTCAGCCACCTTCTTTGTGCTTCCATATACCTGATCATTAGCATTTACCACTGCCTTTATGTCCTTATCAAATATATATATGGTGCTCACTTGTACTGTGTGCAAGTCACTGTTCTAAGTGCTTTACTTATGGCCTCAACACGACCTACGGGACAGGAACTGCTATTAGAATTCCCATTTTGCAGAGAAGGAAACTGAGGCACAGAGAGGTTAAAGTCACTTGCCTGAAGTCACTGAACTGGGAAAAGGTAGAGCTGGATTAGCACTGCAGAGCCCCCGTGTTCTTAACCACTGTGGGATGCACCTCTGTCCTGGCTGCCTGGCTTCGCGTCTGTTCCCCCAGACCAGAAGCTTTTTTTTTCACCTTTACGTCCATAGTACAGGTTTCCCCCACTATCCAAAAGTAGAGTGTTCCTATGAAACTATGAGATGCTGGGTGTAGTTCCTGGGGAAGGAACTTGGCAGGGCCACTCCCGCTGCCCAGGGTGCGGCACCGCCTCTATAAGGGCTTGCTGCAGAACAAATACTGATCTCTGTTTTCGCTTGTTTCCGTAAAAGTGAAAGTCCGCTTCAGATTCCTTTCAATTAATGAAAACAGGTGCTAATGTAACTCTCTGTAAAAGTGAACTGGCGTAAAGTGAACTTTTGAAAAGTGGGGATACCTGTAATTGGCACAGTGCTCAGGTCCTCAGTAAAGATTTGTGGCTGAAATAATGGCCTAGGTGACTATATACTGCATGAGTCATGGTGGGAACTTAATGTGTAAACCCATCTCTATTCTTGGAGCTTTCACCAAGTGTGGGTCATTTTTTCGTTATACCTGCTCAGCAGAGTCTAAACCACTCACAGCTCAGAGATGGTTTCCCCTCTAATTTTTTTCTATTATTTCAAATCCTATGTTCAGTGTTTTCTCCAACCTCTATTAGATGTCAAAAACGCTAATTTCCATGACTTGTAACTTTTTGTAAGTATTTTTCATCTCTTTGTCCTTTTGCACTGTATTCTTGGAAATTCCCTTATCAGGAACTCCCAGGTCACTGCATCCACTTCACTGTTCAACCCATTCATTGACAGTTTCAGAATTTGTCAGTCATGTTTGCAGTTTCCGAAATGCTGAGAATGTTTCCTTTTCACAGCAGTCTGTTTTTAAAAAAACAGATGTCCTCTTAAATTTCTCTGACAATGTAAGCTATAATTGTTTGAGATTTTTCTTCTGTTTACTTCACTTACCTACTGAGTTGGTTCTTCTGTTTGTTGATCTGGCGTATCTCTCAGTGCACTGGAATTCCTAAGTGTCGGTGTTTCTTGGTTGTCCATTCATGTTTGAAGAAGTGGGGTGTCTGGACAAAATCGTTGGTTGCTGGAACATCTTTCCTCAGGCCAAGTGGGAATTCCTGCCACCTAGCTGTGAGTGACATCTCTGACTGCAGGAGCCCTGGCCATGGTCCTTTGAGGTGGAGGCTAGCAGTCAAGTCCTGTAGCCAGGTGGAGCGAGTGGACATGAATTTCTGAATAAAGGGCTCCACTCCGATGTGGGACCCTTACATTGCTGGCGTGCTGCCCTTGTTCTGTGGGCCTAGCCCCCAGTTTCTGAACCCCTTTTATCTGTACTTTAGGCTTTGACCCTGGGCAAACACTGGAGTTGGTGGCTAAGGGGAGGTATGGGGGGGCTGGCATGACTACTTTGCCAATGCCCCTTCTGTTAATTACCCAAATCCTCTTTCGTTCCCCCACAGCCTCCCACCTGGTGCTGTTGAACTCCTGCAAAAGCGCCTCTTTTTCCTCCTGTGTGGGGTGGTGGGTCCCTCTGCCTGGGGGGGGGGTCTCCTTGTCCATCTGCCCCATGATCTTTTTTTTTTTTTTTTTTTTTTGCGGTCCGCGGGCCTCTCACTGCTGTGGCCTCTCCCGTTGTGGAGCACAGGCTCCGGACGCGCAGGCTCAGCGGCCATGGCTCACAGGCCCAGCCGCTCCGCGGCATGTGGGATCTTCCCGGACCGCGGCATGAACCCGCGTCCCCTGCATCGGCAGGCGGACTCTCAACCACTGCGCCACCAGAGAAGCCCCGCCCCATGATCTTTATATCTTACGTGTATTCCTTTCCTCCTTTGCCTTTTGTCATCTCTCTCAATCCACCTGAATTTGGGGAGGGGGAGATAAATGAGTGCTCTGTGGGTTATCTTATACACTACACCCACCTTCATACCCTGGGAAAACAGGTACAGAGCTCAGGAGACCCAGGTGAAGCAGGGCCTTGCGGCCCCTGCATCCCCTGGGCGATGGCACCCAGCAGGTTCCTTAATGGCAGGCTCCATAGCTGTGGAGGCCGTGGCTGAGCGAGGTCCCTCTGTAGCTGGGTTGACAATGCAGAGGAGACTTTGGGGTCTACTTGCCACCGGGGGCAGAACGGGAAAGGGGGGTGGGGAACACATGTCCCCAGGTGTCTGTCTCTATGGGCCCAGCGCTGGCGAGGGCAGCAGGTTCCATTGCCCTGCCCTCTGTGCCGGCAGAGAATAAAGTTGACGAGGCGGCACTCGGCAAACTTCCTGACAACGCTCCCTCCTTCACGCAGCAAACACCCAGCACGCGCTTCCCATGCACGGGCAGGCTTGGGCGCTGGAGAGTTTAAAGATGAGGTAAGATCCCATTCCTGAAGAGATTATGTTTCGATGAGGAGGCAGTGGTGTGAATAACAACAAAGCCCCTCTTAGAAAGTCCCTTTGAGGAGGTGGAAGGGCTGGACCAGCAGTGGCTGGTCAGGGAGAACGGTCTAAGGCAGCGCCCCTTGAACTTGAACAGGTACACAAATTCCTCGGGGATCTTGGTAAATACAGATTCTGACCCGGGAGGTCTGGGTGGCGCCTGAGATTCTGCATTTCTACAAGTTCCCGGGTGATGCTGTTGCTGCTGGTCCGTGGACCACACTTTGAGTAGTAAGGGGAGAAGGAAGCCACAGCTTCCTGAGACACCCTTGCTGCCATACTGTGGGTGATGTGCAGACCCCTGGGAACCCCACCAGGAGAAGAGTCCTGTGGTCTCTCGGGGAGGTGCTATGCCCACGCAGGCCTGAGTCTTGGTGCTGGGCTGGCCAGCCTGCAGGCCCTCCTTCCTGGCGTCTCACTGGCCAGGAATTCATGCCACCCCAGGGGGAAGGTGCTGGGGGTGGGCGTGCCCGGGTGGGACAGTGCCCATCAGCTTGGGGGCTTGGGCAGGTGAGACCCCCCCCCCCCCCCCTTTTTTTTCCCCCGCTTCAGAACATCAGGGGCTCTGGCTCTGTTCCAGGGTTGGAGTCTGGATCAGACAAGGTCCTACAGGCATACCTGTGTCTGGTTTCAGAGTTTGTCATCGGGTCCCCGTAACTGCAAAGTGAGGCCTGTGTGTGGAGCCAGCACACGTGGCAGGTGTCCAGGAACCCTTGGTAATCTCGGGGCCGAGTGACTCAGCAGCCCGTGACATTGGCCAGGGGCCAGGACAGTGCGGGCCACCCTTGGAACCTAGCTGGGAAAACCCTCCCCAACCACGGAGCTTCGAGGGCCCCTTTCAAGGCAGAAGATGTGCGTGTGGGGAGAGCGGCTGACCCGGGGTTAATAAATAAGCTTAAAGGTTAATCCAGCGTGTGACCAAGACAGGCTCACTCTGCGGGTCAGGAAGATGCGCCGTTACCGAAAAGAGACACTTTAGAATTCTGAAGAACAGTATGTACTATCAAGACCTTCAAAAGGATTGTGCATGGGGATACTTATCTGGAGGGATGTTACTGGATCCAGCAGGTCCTTCTATCGTTACCTCTTTAAGATTTATTGAAACTACACTCTCACCATCCTCAGCCCAGGCATGGTACGGGGCCTGGCAAAAGCCTCTTGCTGCTTTTCCTCTTTTTAGTCCCGTCTTGTCCAAGCCTATACACACACTGGCCAAGAAGATCTCTCAAAACTGTGACCATAACTGGAGCTCTCTTTCTTGAAGCTGCTCGTCACCCTCTGGGGCAGAGCCAGCGGGTGGGCTCTGTGCTCAGGGCCCCTTCCTACTCCAGTCCTGTAGTCCTCCATCCCTACACATTCTTCTGGGGCCCAGACCCTCTCCTCCCACCTCTACCCCCCGCCCCTCCCCCCCCACCTCAGGACCTTTGCACATGCTGTTCTCCTTCCTCAAATACCCACCCCAGCTCCCTCTCCCTGCCTCAGACCTGTGCCCTCTCTCGGTTCTTCCAGAGCCCCGTCCCCAGCAGTTAATGTCTTCTGCTTTGTCCCGACATGTGTCAGGTCCTGCTGACATTGTGTGATCAGACTATGTCGTGATGACTTTTTACCTCTGTCTCTCTACTGAACATACTTCCTTGCTGACTCACCTTGGGTCCCCAGGGCCCAACGTGGGGCCTGACACCTGGTAGGTGTTTAATATGTATTTGTGGAGCTGAAGTAATGATGAATTCTTTCACAGCCTTTGGGATCTGAGTCTTGGTAGGTGGAGGTAAATTGCTGGAAAAAAAGTTAAGAACCGGGCTTCCCTGGTGGTGCAGTGGTTGAGAGTCCGCCTGCCGATGCAGGGGACTCGGGTTCGTGCCCCAGTCCAGGAGGATCCCACATGCCGCGGAGCGGCTGGGCCCGTGAGCCATGGCCGCTGAGCCTGTGCATCCGGAGTCTGTGCTCCGCAACGGGAGAGGCCACAGCGGTGAGAGGCCCGTGTACCGCAAAAAAAAAAAATTTAAGAACCAAGTGGAATAAATAAATGTGTGTCTGAGTTTCCTAGGGTGCAGTAACCAAGCACCACAAACCAGGTGGCTAAAAACGGCAGACATTTATTCTCTCATGGTTCTGAAGGCCAGAAGTCCAAATTCAAGGTGTCTGCAGAGCCATGCCCCTCCGCAGGCTCTGGGGGACCATCTCTCTGTGTGCCTTCCAGTTTCTGGGGGCTCCAGGTGCTCTCGGGCTTGTGGCCACATCACTCCGATCTCTGCCTCTGTTTTTACGTGACCTCCTTTTCTCCCTGTGCCTCTCCTCTGTGTGTCTGTTATAAGGTCACTTGTCATTGGATTTAAGGTAATCCAGGATGTTCTCATCTCTAGATCCTTCATCACATCTGCAAAGACCTTTTTGCCAAATAAGGTCACATCCCCAGGTTCTGGAGAGTAGGGTGTGGACACATCACTTTGGGGGCCACCATTCAGCCCCTTACAGTGTGTAATGAGATGAATTCCAAGCCCTCTGAGACAAATGCAAGAGTGGGTCTCATAACAGCTGGGAGTGGGTCAGTCCAGGCAGGAAGAGCACGGGTGACCAGTGACTGCATGGTCATTCTCTGGTGGCTGCAGGCAGTGTGGAGAGAACTGAGTGGGGACACCTGGATCCTAGCCCCTGCCCCATCACCCCTCCACCCCAGGGCCAGCACTTTGTTTCTGAGGCTCTTCTCTGTGGCAAGATGAGGGGTGAGGACGCATCTCAGGATCCTTCTGTCTCTAAGTCTCTGTCCCTTTAGTCTATTGGTGAATGCACAGAGGGGAACCCGCAGCAGCAGACACCCTGAAGGAGTATGGGGTGGGGTTGGGCGTGGGGCTTACCACCCTGTGGCATCCCTGTGAGGCTTGAGGGAATCACCCGACATCTCTGAGCCTCCTTTATTCATGAGTCACCCACCTCCTCAGTAATCCAGAGCATAACCGAGGCATCAGCCTGGTGCCCACACATAATCCCAGGACCCCTGGTGACCAACTGTCACGCCTCACAAAAGAGGGTTGGGACCCCCTGCCTTAGGTTGGGTTCCTCCAAAGGTCTGAGTGTAAACCATTTATCTGGAGGTGATCTCAGGAGGCGAAGTGAGACAGGGAAGAGAAGGAAGCCCACAGGGGATGGTATCAAGCCAGCTACCTTCATGGCACTGGGGCCAGAAAAGCTGGGGATGGACCCACCAGCTCCAGGCTGGAGGCCGCTCTGGGGGCCTTATGTCTCTAAAACTTCTGACTCGCTCCACGTGGCCACCTCGAGCTCCTGCAGCCAGAGAAAGCCCTCGGGTACCCGCAGTAGGTGCCATCAGAAGGTACAGAAGAGAAGTCCTTTGCCCCCTTTCCCACAGAACCAAAGGAAGTAAGCAAAAGGCAAATAACAAGGGCTGAATCCACATAGCTGGGGCCAGTCTCAGGCCACCTGCTTTGAGAAGGACCAGTGGACAAGGCCGTGGGTTGCAGGACGATTCCAGCAGTTTCCAGACATCACGGTTCTTGCATAGGGTCAAAACATAAACTGGGGGAGAGGGGGCTGTGGTGACCAGGGTCCACTGGAGAGGACACAACCTCTGAACATGAGCACTTGGCAGCCTGGACCCATCTGAGGAAATAAAGCTCAGATATGAGACTGTCTGGTCACATCCTACCTCCTGGAACCTGCAGGTGCAGCTCAGACACTCTTCCACCGTCTCTCTTCCCCCGTCCCAGAGGCTCCCATTTCTCAGCCTTCCTACATATCGAGGATGGAGGAAAAGCCCTCCATTATGTAAACTGAGGTAGGGCGTGAGAAGACGTGGCCAAATTATTTTTAATGAAGCATGACATTGATACCGAAACCTACAAAGATTGTG
Organism: Lipotes vexillifer; assembly: GCF_000442215.2. Classification (NCBI taxonomy): domain Eukaryota; kingdom Metazoa; phylum Chordata; class Mammalia; order Artiodactyla; family Lipotidae; genus Lipotes; species Lipotes vexillifer. Next base: position 2,014,375 of record NW_006789022.1, on the reverse strand, counting down.
GGAAGGGAGGAAGGAAGGGAGGAAATCACAGCCCAATCTCACATGCGAAGAGTCGTGGAAAGCTCTAAATAAAACCTTAACAAGCAGAATCTAGCTGCACATTGAAGGAATAATAGCCCTTGTCTAAGTAGTTCACTGCTGGAATGAAAGGATGGTTCAGCATTCTTTGGAAAACTCATTCATGTGATTCAGGAAATTTATTAACATAATTCATCATATTCATTGATTTAACAAGAAAAGTCATCCTGTCAACCCCATAGGTGTTGAAAAGACATGTGACAAAACCCAACAATCTTTCTTCATTTAATGAGGCAAGCCACAGGCTTCCCTGGTGGCGCAGTGGTTGAGAGTCCGCCTGCCGATGCAGGGGACACAGGTTCATGCCCCGGTCCGGGAGGATCCCACATGCCGCGGAGTGGCTGGGCCCGTGAGCCATGGCCGCTGAGCCTGCGCGTCCGGAGCCTGTGCTCCGCAACGGGAGAGGCCGCAACAGTGAGAGGCCCACGTACCACAAAAAAAAAAAGAGGCAAACCATGAAAAAAATTCTTTCATCACCATAGGGTGGAGGAGACCTCTCAGATTATGACACAAAAATCCCAAAGTCAAAAAAAAAGATTGAAAATTTGGTGACAAAAAAAAAAAAATTCTACATGCAAAAAGATCAATAACAATAGCACAGTAACAAAGTCCAAAGAAATTTTAAAATATTCTCAACTTCTATCACAGGCAAAGAACCAACCTCCCCAACATAAAAGGGGCTTGTAGAAATTGCTAAGGAAGCCACAGACCGTAATCAAAAAATAGACCAAGAACAAGAAGAAACAGTTCATGGAAAAAGAAATACAAATATATCTTAAATATGTTAAAAGATGCTCAACCTCACTCATAAGAAAAGAAAGATGAAATAAAGCTGCCTTGAAATACTACTTGTCACCCATGATATTGGCAAAACCCCACAAGTGTGGACACAGTGCAGTGTGTTAGGAAGCTGGGGACAGTGTTCATGAGGGTGTCCCTGGGGAGACCACTGGGGCTGCCTCTCAAGGCCACCAGCTCACTGACACCTCAACTCCATAATCCCACTTCTGGAATTTTATTCTACGGATACAGCAGCACACATTCAAAAGAGTATATGTGCAGTTATTCATTTCAACATTTTTTGTAGTATCAAGATATTAGTTGCAATCCAACTATCCATTGACAGGAAACCAGTTAGGTAAATTATGGAAATCCATACAATGGAATACTAATCCATACAGTGGAATACTAACCCATACAGTGGAATACTAATCCATACAATGGAATACTAATCCGTACAGTGGAATACTATGCAACTGTGAAAATGAATCAGGATGTTCTTGGACGCACAAGGTATACCATTGTAGGGAAATAAACACAAAGTGCAAAGTTACCTTTTGCATAAAAGGGAGCAAAATAAGAATGCACATTTGCCCTTGCTTCTGTTTTAGGAAGCAAAGGTGAAAGGATGCACAAGAAATTTAAAAAGGTTACCTGAGGGTGGAGATGGCAAGTGGGGACTGTGGAAGGGGGCAGGTGGGGAACCGCTTCATTGTATACCTTGTTTACATTTTCTGTTCTGAACCTTGCGAATTGACTACCTATTTAACACTTTTAAAACTTGATGCATATATTTGAAGATGCTCTAAGATTTTTCTAGAAGAATAAACATTGTTGGTGACACCTGCCTCCGGGCAGGTGAGGGTGATGGGGGAAAAGGACTTTTATTTGTCATTTTACAAAGTTTTAGACCATTGGGTTGTTTGCCATGTACACATACAACTTCTCAATTAAAGACAACTAATCATTAATGTTGATGTGCTCCTGAATACATAGAAAAAAGCGTTTGAGTGGATTCCTCTGGGGCGGGAAGTGTTGGAGTTAAGACAGCAGAGAAGGGGCTTTCCTTCCATTACCCCCATGAGTCTGTGACTTACACAAGTCTCTACCCCTGCCCTGCTGTGTGAACCCAGGAAAGACCCTCACCTTTTGCCGACCCTAGGATCTTCTAGGAGTGCAGGGAGGGGCCAAAATCCAGTGAGCCCAGCTGGATCTGAAATGCTGTGACTTCAACTGGAAAAGAAAAAAAGGAAGAATAAGGGGTCAAGTGCGATGCCGGTGATGATGGTGGTGGTTAATACCCACTGTCAGGCCATTCATTATCTCATTTAATCTCACTATAAGTAAGCGGAAGGCCTCCACCTTAGAGATTCAGAGAAGGGACCCTGGAGTTCAGAGAAGGGAAGTGAACTGCCTAAGGTCATTTGGCAGCCAAGCTTGGCCTTGGTGTGTTTTTTTTTGCGGGTGGTGGTGGTGGTGGTTGTGTTGGGTCTTCGTTGCTGCGTGCGGGCTTTCTCTAGTTGCGGGGGCTTCTCTCGTTGCGGAGCACGGGCTCTAGGCGCGCGGGCTTCAGTAGTTGTGGCACGCAGGATCTAGAGCGCAGGCTCACTAGTTGTGGCGCACGGGCTTAGTTGCTCCACGGCATGTAGGATCTTCCTGGATCACGGATCGAACCCGTGTCCCTGCATTGGCAGGTGGATTCTTAACCACCGCTCCACCAGGGAAGTCCCTTGGCCTTGGCTTTAATTGGTAGAGCCCTTGGATAGAAAAGTCAACCCCAAGGGCAATTCTGGTTCTACGAGAACCAGGGGTTCACTTTACATGAATTAATTTAATGAGACAGTCTGGAGGGCTTGGTGGCTACAATCTGAGGCTGCCTGCATCCCACCCCAAGGCCCCCTCTTCCCACCTCTGCTTGGGTATTCTTGGGGGATGGGCACAGGGGTGAGGATGAGCGTGATGCCGGGAATGCTGCAGTCCCGGGTGTGACCACCAGGTGGCGGAGCAGCTGCACCCAGTCCTGCCCCCCGCAACCCCAGAAAAAGAGAAAATACAAATTAAAAATTCCTTGGTCTGGAAGCGGAAAGTCAGTTGGAGATTCCGGGAGCCTTCTGGCAAATCCAGAAGGTTTGACCTTCTCCTGTAAGCAAAGCTTAGGGGCGTCCATGACAGGCAAATGGCAGGGAAGCAGAGAACATTTTTTAAAGTGTATGAATGGAGGAGGTAGAAGGAGAAAAGAATTCTCTCGAAGACCCTGGGATTTCAGTAGCCACCTCTAGCCCAGCCACTATCCAAGGGAGGCCTGGGTCCTAGTGCAGCAGAATCACCTCAGGGCTTATTTTTAAATGCAAATTCCTGGGCCCACAGGGGAACTGCATTTTGACCAGCACTCCAGTGGTTTCTGATCCTGGCTAAGGTTTGAAACACCAACATGGCAACACTTCCTTTCCCAGGTCAGAAACCAGGGGCCAGAGAGAAGAGGTCACTGCTCAAGGTTATGGCCCCCGGGTCCAAGCCTTCCCCTGTGATGATGGTGTTTGCACAAACCTAGGCATGAAGCACGATTCTTTCCATGTAAAATTTGGCCTGGGATAGTTTTGGAGGGGGCTGCTCCCAATCAGCCCCTCTCTCCTGGCCTCCTGGGCTTTAGATTGGGCTGGTTCTCTCCCCACCTCTCTCTATTTGCTATTTTAAAATTCACAACGAGTTCCTGCCTGAGAGGCAGGGGCCCGGGCTTTGAAATCCAGGCCCAGAGCCCGGACTCCCGGCTTCCTGGCTGGGCGCCATCTTGGCTGAGTTCCCCAAGCGCTCTGGGGAGCTTCTGGGAAGTTTAGGGTCCAGACACCCACCTACACCTCACCCACACTTCCAGCGCTCTTCAGACTTCTCTCCGGAACTGACTCAGCCAATTCTGCTTGCAGCTGGGAGGCCCTAATTCTGACCCAAATTCTGAATTCCAGCCTTTAGCTGGGATTTAGTACATGACAAGCTAGAGACCAAACAGCAGCTAGCCAGGGGCCTCGGAGAGAGCACAGGCTGTGGTGTCTGGTTCGAATCCTGATTATGCTGTGTGACTTTGGGCAAGCTGCCTGCCCTCTCTGAGCCTCAGTTTCCTTGTCTAGGGGAATCAGTACTGTCTCTCTCCTGGGCTGCTATGAGGAGGGAATGAGAGAGTGCAGGCAGCGTGGTCAGCATGGAGCTGAGCACACAGCAAGCCCTTGGTGCCAGGAGCAGCTGTTACTAAGAGGCATAGCGCAGGGTGGGGCCCTGGGGCAGGGGCTCCCCGCCTCCTCACACCAAGCTGGACTGGTATCAGACACTGGGTCGGGGGGTGTGACTTTACTCACTTCCCCAGTCTGCTCAGCTCCAGGGCCCACGAGGGCCTTCTAAGGGATGCCAGGAAATCGTAGCCTTGGTTTCCAACCTGGGGGAGCTTACAATCTAATAAAGGCAACTTGGAAACTTGAAATGGAAATTTCCTGAAATAGTGCGTCTGTGAGCTGGTCTCCCCATGCTGCCTGGTAGGAGGCACACAGTAAGGAGGGACAGAGCCCAGGCCTGGGCCCTCCTGCCAGCTCCGCGCGCCCACGCCCACCTCCCCCAGCCTCCCTGCAGGCTCAGGGTGGTGGAGCCCCGCTCGAGAGGGCCCTGCTTGATCCTCACTTCTGTGCTTTAGCAAAATGAACTGATATGGTCCAGGATGGGTGAAAGTTCGGCCAACAGTTTCCTGATTTGAAGGAAGGCATGTAGAGGGGTCTGAAAGTTCAGACTGAAGGATGCTATCAGGCGGCCCGTGGGGAGCTGCTGAGGCCTTTCTCAGTAGCTGAGCCTGCCTTTCTCCCCCAGGATTCCTTGCTGGGATTTAACTTTAACCGTGGCAACGAGGCCACGGCCCGGTTGATGTTTCTTCCACAGCTGTAATTCAGTAACATCACGACATCAAGTCTTTTTTTTTTTTTTTAATCTTTTTGACCTTTTACTCTTGGTGTTGGAGAACAGGGTGCCCCAGATGCCCCAGTGAGTCTTATCTCCTCTCCAGAGCAGTGGAGCGTCTGAGCGGTCATTCCTAGAAGTTGGGTGAGGAGGGGTTTCTTCAAAGTATCTTGGGCATCTTGGGACACACTTGACTGGCTGCTGGACAGCTGCCCCACCCCCAAGGGGCCGAGTGGTGAGCGGAAGCCGAAGGTCTGGAGATCCTGTGCTTGGTAGTGGTTCCGGGCAGCAGGCTGGCTACTCATCAGCTCCCTGACCCCCAGGAGACCTGCTCTAGGTGCCAGCATCGCTGTCCATGGTGTTCACTGAGCTCCTGGGGCAGGCTGGGGGTGTGGGCTTCTCCCAGGCCCTGCAGGTCCTCACCGTCTCCTACTCTCTGGGTGCCCATCCAATTAGTTGTGGAGAACTTTTCAGCTGCTGTCCCAGGCCACCACTGCTGTGCCCACATGCTGGACAGTGGCTCTGAGGCCCTCGGAAATCTCACCCCCGAGGCCCTCCTGGCCGTCTCCATCCCACTGAGCCCCAACCAGGAGCCCCACCAGTGTCTGCGCTTCCGCCAACCACAGTGGCGGCTCCTGGACCCCAACGCCACGACCACCAACTGGAGCGAGGCTGCTACGGAGCCATGCGTGGAGGCTGGGTCTACGACAGCAGCACGTTCACCTCCACCATCGTGACCGAGGTGAGGGCCTCCCCCCGACCTGTCCCAGCCAACCCCACCACTTCCTTCCTTTCCAGCCTCCCAATGACTGGGAAGATTAGATAGACTGCATCACCGCTGTTGAATGATATGCCACTCCCTCAACACGTAATTACTGATCACTTGGGATGGCCTGGATTCTGATCTAAGGCTAAGGTTACAGGATGGACAGGGAGATTTCTAGGAGCTTACATTCTGCTGGAGAATTCAGAATCAGTCAACATTTAAACCAGTAACAACAGCAGACCAAGTCCATACCTTGTGCCCTTTAAGTGGCAGCCACTGTTCTGATGCTTTCCCTGTCATCACAATTTCACAACAATCTCTTGAGGTGGGTTTTATTATTGACCCCGTTTAATAAGTGACAAAACCGAAGCCCAGAGAGGTTAAGTGATTTGCCCCAGGACACACAGCTAAAGCACACTCGAATCTGATTCAACCCGGGCAGCCAGGCACCAGAACTTCTCCATTACTTTCTGTCCTGCCTTGAGTCTCAAGGCCCCTGTGTCATAAGTGAACACAAAGGAGAAAGCAGCTCCTGCTAGTAGGGAAGGGAGAGGCTGGCAGGGAAGGGCTTTCTGAAGAGGTGACATTTAAGATGAGACTTGGATTATAAGAGAAGGAATCAGGGACTTACTTAGTGGCACAGGGGTTAAGAATCCACCTGCCAATGCAAGGGACCTGGGTTCGAGCCCTGGTCCAGGAAGATCCCACATGCCTCAGAGCAAGTAAGCCTGTGAGCCACAACTACTGAGCCCACGCACCAGAACTACTGAAGCTCGAGTGCCTAGAGCCCGTGATCTGCAAGAAGAGAAGCCACCGCAATGAGAAGCCCATGCACCGCAATGAAGAGTAGCCCCCGCTCGCTGCAACTAGAGAAATTCCGTGCACAGCAACGAAGACCCAACACAGCCAATAAATAAATAAATAAATAAATAATTTTTTAAAAGACAGAGAAGGAATCAGTCACATGAAGTTAGGGAGAAAACTTAGTTGGGACAGAGGTCCAAGTAGGAGCTTGTCTGGGTGTTGAAAGAGCAGAACCTGGCACAGAGGGTGAGGGGTCCGGCGATGGCCGCGGCGTGTGGGGAAGGGGCCTGGATTTTGTTTAAGTGCAAAGGAAAGTCATTGGAGGCTTTGGGACTAGGAGGTGCTGTGATCTGATTTGCATTTTCAAGAGGTGACTTTGCGGGGTGAAGAATGCCCTGTGGGGTGGCGGGGGGGTCCTCCTGCGGCGGTTCAGGCAAGAGAGGCGGAGACGGAGAGGGAGCCGTGGGCACCGTGGGCGGAGCGGCCGGGCCTCGGTGAAGGGAAGGGCTGACCTGGGGGGAGAGGTGATGGGGCCAATGTTCAGGCGATGTCTGTGTGGTGCACGTCAGGCAGCAGAGGGAAAATCACAGTGACATGTGCTTAGCCCTCAGTGTTCATCTTCATGCCCTGTAAGAGAAGCAACCGTACAGCCCCATTTCTGGAGGAGACGGGCTCTGCCAGGTGCAGGAACGCCCCCAGGGGCACCAGCCTGTCGGTCATCAGCTGACTCAGAATTCGAGCCTGTGGTTTAACTGCCACCCACCACTGTCCACTCGGAGCGGCCGTCACGCCATCAGACCCAGAGCCGTGTCACATGCGCCACGCTGTGGGCTGCCAGTGGGGGGCTGAGCCCTGCTGCCCGCACCCCCCTTCTACCTGGGTCGCCTGGCCTTAGGAATCTGGGGAACCCATGCAGGGTGGCCGGATCCCCTCTGGGGGTCCTGGACCTTCCTCTGCCACCCTGGCCCTGCTATTCCACAACCCCTGAGCCAGGCTGATGCACCCCCCTTCTCTTCCAGCAGGACCTGGTGTGTGACCATCAGGGCCTGAAGCCCCTAGGCCAGTCCATCTACCTGGCGGGGGCCATGGCGGGTGGATCACCTGGGGCCTCCTCTCCCACCAGTGAGTATCTCTCCCCCTCCCAGCTCATTCAACAGAGTGAGCATTGTGGGGACAGAGGTAAGGAAATGTCCAGTGAGCGTTCGTGTTTCCTAAGAGAGGGCCTCCCCTGGTCTGGGGTCTGCGTCCCAGGTTCCCAGGGAGCCAAGAACCCAATGTCTGAACCTCGATGCCAGGCTGAGCTGAGAAATTGCCCTGAACACTGGCTCTCATCTTCAGCTATTGCACCAAACTTTATTGAGCACCTACTGTGTGCCAAGCACTGCACAGCCCCTGCCCTCAGGGAGCTGATTGTCTTCTGGGCATAGACAGACCCCTCTTTCTTTTAACTCCAAGTACATGAAATGTAATGAAATAGAAATACTCCTCTCCTGCCCCATCATCCCCCTGCCACTGCCCCCCAGCACACCCCTCCTGAGGTGGAGCATCAGAACGCTGTCTGGGACCTGCTCTCCGTCCGCGGTCCCCTCCTGCGTGGGGTGCCGCTGTCCAGTGCTGAAAACGCCCACGTTGCACCCCCTCAGCTTGTAAACCCAACTGCAGACTTGGACGCACCTCACACTTACAACGGTCAATGCTGAGCCGCTGACTCTCCACCCCCAGCGCAGCTCCCTCCCCACCAGACTCCATCCTGGAAAACAGCCCCGCTGGGAGCCAGCCCTGTGCTCCCTCCCTCACCGCCCACACTCATCTTCCAGGGCACAGCCCCAGCCCAACGCCCTCTCCCCCCGACCGCTGTCCCCCGCCCAAGCCACCGCCCTCTCTGGCCCTGCTACGGCCTCCTCTGGGGTCTCCTGCCTCTACTGGGCCTTCTGTTCTGCTGCAGAGCTCAGAGTGACTTTGCAAAGGCTTATATGTGGATCTGGTCGCTGCCCAGCCTGAGGTCCTCTGGGCTCCCACACCAAGGACAGTCCCCACGCACCCCAACACCCCTGCTCAGCACTTGGCTTCTCCCCCTGAGCCACGCCGGCCCCTCCTGGGGCACCGCTGCTCCCGTCCAGCCCACAGAACCCACTGAAGCAGGGGGCCGGGCCTCGCCTAGAGGTTTCTGCCCACGGCTGCTTCGTGCCCAGCACGCAGGCCTCAGCTCCAGGCCACTCCTCAGAGAGGCCTTTCCGGCTTCAGGCACAAAGGTCCCATGGTCCTGCCCACGCACCCCATCGCAGCTCCTGGCTCTCTCTGCTGGTGCCCAGCTTTCATTAGCTCGTTTACTGTGTGTGTCCCCACGAGAACGTAGCTCCAAGGAGGCAGGGGCCTTGGGGCCGTATCCTCAGTGCCCAGCATATAGCACACAATCATAATACGCTGAATGCATGAATGGCTTCCGGACTCTGGGCAGTGGAGGCTCTGGGGCCTCATGTGTCCCAGCTTCTTAGAAGGCGGGTTTGTTGCTTCTCTAGGCTTCCTCCTGTGAGTGGGGATCCTGCCACCTACCCATGGGGTTGTGATGATTGAGTTAATCACATGCAGAGCTTGGGCCGGGCCAGCACAGTGGTCGCTCTTCGTGGGCCTTATGTTATCCCGAGTCTAGCGGGGAGCCTGAACAGCGAGGCAGGAGGTGGTCCAGTTTGCGCTTTCAGAGGACTGGCTGCCGTGCCGCCACTTAGCCGTCCCCAGGGGCCACCCACACCGGGAGCCAAATCGCAGTCAGTCTGAGGGTCACCTGGTGAGCCTGGGGTCAGCGCCAAGTGTCAGCCTTCAGACCTCACCCCAGATCTGGGGCGCGTGTCCCTGCTTCTGGGCACTGCTCAGACAGGCAAGGCCAAGGTTCGCCCACATCTCTCCAGTCTGACTGACGCATACTTTAGCTAAATGCAGGCAGTGGCTCAGGCTAAGCCACTCGGGCTGAGGGCCCTCCGGTCACAGGCATGGGGGAGCTGCCTGGGTCACCCAAGGCCATGTGCGCTTAGCCTCCTGCCAGGCTCCTCCCTTGTTCAGTGTGTCCTCGTGAATCCCTGCATTTTACAGATGGAGAAACTGTGGCCCAGAGAGCAAGGCGTCTGCCATTTTTATAACAAATGCACTCTGTACGTGGTCCTAGGAGATCCGAGAAGGAGGTGCTGCCTGCACTGGCAGGTGCTCCGGCAGGTGCCCCAGCCTCCTTCGGCCCTCCGGCGGCAAGTCCCTGCCTCTATGCCCAAGTCCCGAGGGCCCCTCTCCAGGCCCCCACTGTGCTTGTCTCCCGAAATAGGCTTGGGCGGAAGCCAGTTCTGAGCTGGCGCTGCCTGCAGGCGACGTGGCCAGCATCAGCCCCATCGTTGCCCCCAATCTCCTTGTCTACGATTTTTGAGCGCTTTGGGATTGTCTGGCATCATCCTGACCTCGACAACGCTCAGTGGATCCCTTGATCACCTGCCCCAGCCCTGTCGGGGAGGGGAGGAGGGGGCTCAAGGCCACTGCATGTGGCCCTCACCTGCTCATCTGCATCACCTTTCAGTGGTGGAGTGGACCACGATCTGCACGAGGGCCGTCACCATGACGACCCTGAGATGCACCTACAGCATTGGCCAGATAGCCATGGGCAGCCTGGCCTTTGCCCTGTGGGACCGGCGAGCCCTCCAGCTGGCCTTGTTGGTGCCCTTCTTGGTCATCTTCCTGATATCCTGGTCAGTGCAGCTGGGACCTTTTCCCTTGGGGAGAACATCACTGAACGGGAGGGGGACCTGGGGTGAGAGGGGCCCTACCACTCTGGCTGGCCATGGTTCCCAAGGTGCCGAGACCATGGAAGAGAATGATGTGAGCAGACCCCACTGGGGAGAGACATCTTGGGGGCTCAGAGTTCCAGGGTGGGCATTTCAGCCAGGGGTCCGTGGTTCCCTCCAGCCCACTGACCTCCGGGCCTGAGGCTGAGGCTCTTCCCTCACATTGGCACCAGCACCCACACACCCACCAGCTTCACTCCCTCACATCACTTGCCCAGCCTGCGGACCTCCAAGTCAGGCATTGGATATGGAAAGATATTATCACTATTATTTTCGGTGCTGCGAAAATCCCTGAGGTCTGGAAATACCTTCTTGGGTGGGGACTAGAAGAAGAGATACAGGGAAATAAACACAAATTCCTGTCCTCATAAGTTCTCTTGTGCCTGTGGGCCAGAGTTGAGCAGGTCTGCTGTGGGGTGTAGATAAGACTAAGGACTCATTCATTCATTCTCAAATATTTATTGCACTCCTGCTCTGTGCCAGACTTGGCTTTAGGCACTGGGGACCCATCGGCAAATAAAATAGATCATAGATCAAAAGTCACCGACTACATGGAGGTTTATTGTTTCAACAGGACCAGGAAGAAAGGAGGAAGACCATCCCATAGTTACACTGATGAAGCCGCCCTAGTCACACTGATTGGGTGCATCCAGGTGCTGTTGGTAACACCAGATGTATATCCACACTCCTTCTAATGAGCAAGATGATGTTATTACTGCCATTTCCAGATGAGGGGCTGAGGCCCAGCGAGGGCCAGTGACTTGTCCAAGGCCACGCAGTCACTGCGTGCCAGAGGCAAGATTTGAATCCAGGCAGGCTGACTCTTGTAAACGCCTCGTCAAACTGCCTCCAGAAGTTTTTCTTAGCTTCCCTGCAAACAGGGTTGAGCTCCTGCGGGCTGGGAAAACCCTGACCCTTTCAAAGGGGAGATGCTTCTCCCTGCCCATCTGCCCCTGAGGCTGGGAAGAAGCCTACTACTTTCATAAAACCACTTGATTCTGGTTGGGGATGTTTTAAATGTGTGTTTTTTTTTTTTTTTAAATGCAGCATGATGCAGGATTTCTACCATAGAAATGACCCCAGAATCACCCCATGTCCAGGCAGCCTGTGCGCTGGATGAATGTGAGGCTTGGGCGGGCAGGCTCCTGGCAGCAGGGAAGCCAGATGGGGTGCCAGGGAGTGGGGGCTGGTGAAGAGGGCAGCCAGGCGTTGGGACTCATCTTTATTCTGAGACCATCAGGGACTTCCCAGCCTGGCATTAGTGGTGCAGAGGGAGAGGCGGCTGCCTTCTCCCCACTCCTGTTGCAGCTGGCAGGTCTGCTGCCCACCACCCCCTCCCCACATGACCTGGGGGGAGTGCCCAATCTACACGAAGAAAACAAAGACCCAGCCAAGCACCTGCTTCTTTAACCGGTGGCTGCCAGAATCCGCCCGATGGCTGATTATGGTGGGCAAGACAGACCGAGCACTTCAGGAGCTCAAAAAGGTGGCCAAGATAAATGGCCACAAGGAAGCCCAAAAGACACTGACTATAGAGGTGAGATGCTGCTATTTGTGATACAGTGTGGGACATGACCCAGGGAAGGACATCCACTGATGTTTTATCATTATTATCACCAGCATCATCCCAATCTGCTCCAGCACCACCTCCATCTACACAGCCGTACCATCAAAACACCACCATGGACATCACCATCACTGTTGTCAGTTTTGCCATCTCTATCATCACCATCACCATAATCATCATCACCATAATCATCACCGTCAACCCCACCATCATCATCACCACCATCACCATAATCAACACCATCATCACCACCACTACCATCACCACCACTATTATCACCTCCATCACCACCACCACCACCACCACCATCACCACCTCCATCACCACCACCATAATCATCACCACCATTATCATCACCATCATCACCATCATGATCACCACAACCATAATCATCATCACCATCATCACCCCCATCACCATCACCATTATCACCACCATTACCATGTCCACTACACCCACAATCACCACCACTGTCATCATTTCTACACAAACACCACTACCATCATTACCACCACCAATCATAATAATAATACCACTAATACCAACACCATCATCAACAGCATTACAACTCTCCATAGACCCCCCATTACTATTACCACCATCACCACCACCATCATCACCTCCACCAGCATACCATACAATTGACTTCACCTTTATTATCACCATCACTACCAATACCATCATTAACATCACCATCAACATCTCTACAAAGCATCACCAACACCACCACTATTACTGTCACCGTCACCTGCACCACCATCATTGCCGTCCTCATCACCACCGTCCCATCCCCAGCTCCACCACAGCCACCATCAACACCACCAATAACAACAATACGACCATTATCAACAACAGCACACCCACATCACCATCTCTATTATTCATCACCTTAATCCACATATACTGCTCACTTACCTCACGGGGCTTCTCAGCGTATTTGGGGAAACAGGATGTGCTTATCTGAAGGTACCTATTTCAAGGAAGTAGGTGTGGGAGGATGTGCAGACAGAGACCAGAGGACACAGAGCTCCCTGGGGGCAGAAGGATCAGGGAAAGCTTCCAAGAGGAGGTGAGCTAGAGCTGACCAGGACTGAGCTGAGCACAGGGCAGTCTGGGCCCGGGGTGCAGGCAGAGACCGGGTGGGTACTTGGGAGGATCCAATGGCTGGAGGGCGCGTGCGCTGATGCCAGCCAAGAGGAGTGAGGAGGGCTGGTAGGGCTTTGCGGAGTAACTGTCAAAACCTTCCTGCAGCCTGCGGCTCAGAGACTAGAGCTGGGACACAAGACCTGCTCCTTGGTTCTGAGTAGGGCGACCGGGTCTGCGGAAGATAGCTCAGCTAGGGGCCAGAGAGAACCCTTTCTGCCCTCAGGCCATCCGCTCCCCCAGGGCTCTCCAGTCTCCAGAGGCCAAGGCCAGGCTCTCCCTACCACTCTGCCCATCCGGACACCATTCCCGGCACGTGGGTGGGGCAGGGCCATGACCACAACATTCACTGCCCCCATCATCCCTGGAGGTACTGATGTCCAGCATGGAGGAAGACGTAGCCTCTGCAGAGTCCCGCCAGTCAGGGCTGGACCTGTTCCGTATGCTCGCGCTCCGCTGGAGAAGCTGCAGACTGTTGGTAGTGAGGTATGCCATCCTGAGCATCCCTCCCGAGGCTAAGGAGGGCGGGGTGTCCAGCGGGAAAACAGCCCCTACAGGCCTCATGGGGTACATTTCTGGCCAGAACAGGCAGCTCCCCCAGGAGGCAGGAGCCTAGCAGGTGGGGGAGACAGAGTATGTACAGATGTGATCGGGAGGCCAGCTTGTGCAGGAAGTCAGCTAGACGGCAGGGCTGGGTTGTGGTCCTGGGCAGGGTGCCAGGGTCAGGCTGAAGCCCAGGGCAGAGGCAGAGCCAGGTCCTCAGAGCCAAGGGACCAGCAATAGCTGGAAAGGATCACTGGGACTCACCCTGACAGCTGGACTCCTAGAGGGTGGCAGATAAGTTCATTTATACCCCCACTTTACAGATGGGGAAAGAGAGGCTGGGAGAGGCAAGAAACTTGCCCAAGATGACAGAGCAAGCATTTGAACCCAGGCTGAGATACCTCCTCGTCCTGCTCTCTGACCCTCGAGCCCCACATTGAGCGTGGACTCCCCATCCCGCCCCAGGAGGCCCCACCTCCCAGGGGTACCTGGGACCAGGAAAAGGCTCCTTAAGACAAATTCAGTTTAAGTGACTTCCAGAAGAGTGGATGGAAAAATGAGGGTCAGGTTTGATTGGGCCTTGATCTTGAAATAAAACTCAAAATTAGGAAAACATCTATTTTATGCTATATTTAAGCACATATGGGTTATAACGGCAAATACATGCTACATCTCAGACAGAGGATGCTTCTCTCTCTCTCTCTTTTATTTTTTTGCTTAAGTTTTTTTTTTTTTTTTTTCCCCCTGATAAATTAGGAGTGCCCAGGGCCACTGAATGTCCAGGGCCATTCTTTCAAAAACCATCAAGGATTCCTCAATTCTCCCAGGGGCCACTCTGCACTCTCTGTTATTCAAATCACAGGCTGTGAAGCGGCCACCCTCGTGGGTTTTCTTATTTCTGTTAACCCAGTTGTTACCGGCTAAGGCTCTAGATACCTACGGGTCAGCCGCTTTCAGCTCCAGCCTGGCCCTTGTCAAGTCACTTTCACAAACTTCAGGAAGCTCTGCGTTTCTGCAGGAATCGCAGCTTTTCTCTACAGTTGTTGGCCTGGTGGTGCCAGATGTCTCCGGAAGACGTCAGTCAGGTGCCGCTGAAGGGGAGGGTTGGGAGAAGCAGGGATGGGGACAGATTGGAAAAGTGGTGGAGAATAATTTCCCACCAAGGCCACTTGTGGAGCCAGATTCAATCTCCAAGGTGTAGAAATTCAGCTACTGTAAGTTCAGCTACTCAGGAGCCTGTGTCAGGGGGTCCCCTGGGAAGCCGACTTTGAGTTGGAGGTCCATGAGCAGGAAGTTCACAGAGGGGGCTCTAGGGATCACCTCTCATGGAAGCAGAGAGGGGCCAGGGAGGGCAGGAAGCAGCAGGGGCAGGGGAGAAGTCGTGGTGATGCCGTCACAGCCAGGCCCCAGCCTGGGGGCCTGGGAGCTGGGGTGGCCCTTCTGAGTCATCTCTCTGGACCGTGTAGACCAGCCATGGGATGCTCTCCCCAGCTGGGGGGCAGAACTCCCTGGGCACTGAAGGGGGAAGGCCAGCATCCTCCACTGAGACCCCATTCTATTATTAATCCTATGTTTCAAGACAAACAAACGCGTCCAGAGAGGGCCAGGCAGAGACTTGCCCAGGTCCATGGCTAGTAAAGTGGGACCCAGATCATGGTTCCCGGCCACGACTGGGAACAGGAAACAAAGCCAGAGGGTGCTAGAGCCTGGCGAAGGGGCAGGTCAGCTTGACCCATGTTTTCCTGCTGGTTGGTAGAGAGGGAGCCTAAGAGGCACCCCACCATGGCCGACACCCAAGGCTAACACCCAAGGCCCACACGTGGAATGGATGGGGCCACTGCCCTCCCCACCCTTTCCTGGGACAACCTGACCCCGGGGAGATGCATCCTGCACTCACCAGGCTGCCCGGGGGTCTGGGCTGGTGGTGCTGTCCTGGTGAGGCCCCGGCGTAGGTGATGGTGCAGGGACCTGACCTCTGGATTCGCCCCACAGCTTGTCCCTCACCCTCTCCTACTATGGGCTAGTCCTCCTCCTGCAGAACCTGGGGAGCAGCATCTTCTTCCTCCAGGTCCTCTTTGGAGCCGCGGACTTCCGGGCCCGGATCAGCACCACGTTCCAACTCAGGTTCTTTGGCCGCCACACGACCCTGGCCGGCTCCCTGGCTGTGGCTGGCTTTGCCATCCTGGCCAACATGCTGGTCCCACAAGGTGCAGCCAGGGCAGCGGGAGGGAAGGCTGAGGGGCTGCCGGCCCGGGCGCCTGCTGGCCTGTCCACTGCACCACACCACCACCAGCCTCTTCCCCTCCCCCGGCCCCGAGGATGGGCAGGGGCCACTGCGCCCCGGCTCTGCCCAACACCATTACTGCCACAGCCCAACCAGCCCCCCACCCATTTTCCTGGGGAAACTGAGGCTCAGAGAGACTAAGCCAGGTGCCCGAGATCCCTCATCAGCAAGCAACAGAGCCAGGCCTGGACCAGACTTCAAGCCAGAGGCCAAGTCTGCAGTGGGAAGACAGGTCCGGGAGGCTGAGAGGGGCTCCAAGTGAGGCAGGAGAGGCACCAGGCCGAGTGTGTGTGGTGTTTCCTCTTGTTAACTAAGCGAGAGGGGAGACTTCCTTGGCGGTCCAGTGGTTAGGACTCTGCACTTCCACTGCCGGGGACCCAGGTTTGACCCCATGTTGATTCCCACATGGCCAACAAAAAAAGAAGCAAAAGGGGGCTTCCCTGGTGGCTCAGTGGTTAAGAATCCGCCCACCAATGCAGGGGACACGGGTTTGAGCCCTTATCCAGGAAGATCTCACATGCTGCGGAGCAACTAAGCTGTGCGTCACAACTACTGAGCTGCACGCCACAACTACTGAAGCCCACGCGCCTAGAGCCCATGCTCCACAACAAGAGAAGCCACCGCAGTGAGAAGCCTGCATGCCACAACTAGAGAAAGCCTGCGCACAGCAACGAAGACCCAACACAGCCAAAAAATAAATAAATAAATAAATTTATATTAAAAAAATTAAAAACCTCATACTGCAGATACTATAAAATGTGGGTGCATTAATGACACAAAAAAATCTGTATTAAAAAAGAAAAGAAGAAGCAAGAGGCAGAGCACTGGGGAAGCTGGGATGGGCCCTGATCTCACTCTTCTTTCTGACTGAGGCTGTGAGGCCCCAGAAACCCTCTCCGTGTCTCATTTTATTGCTCAAGGTGGGTGACTGGGGAGGGGCAGGGACAGGTGTCCCGTGGTGGCAGCAAAGCCAGGAGGGAGGCAAGAGAGGACCAGCTGCTGGGAGGGGCGGGGTGAGGATGGAGAACCAGTCAGGAGCCCAAACTCTAAGTGAGATGCAGCGCTCTGAGAAAAACTCCAAAGACGAGCACTTGAGAGTTTATGACTCTTCCCAACCACGTGCGGGAAGGGAAGTGAGGCCCAGGCCCACCGCTGGCTTACGACCTGCACCCTGGCTTCCCAGCTAAGGCTCCCTGTGGAAGCAGGGGCCTCACAGGCAGGCTGAGGGGTGGTGGGAAGGAGTGGTGGGAAGGCTTCTGGGTAGCTGGGCACCCCAGGGCCCCTGCTGTGGGCCTGGGCCTGGCATGACCCTCTCCTATGAGGGAAGAAGCACCCTCAGGGCCCAAGGAGCCCTGGCACTGTCACCCCTCGAGTGCCACCCGCAGCTGCCCCCAGGCTCACCAACCCCAGACCTGGCTGGGTTCTTGCTCTGCACCCCACCCCTGGCCCACCCACCAGGATGTCATCCTGCACTGCATCACCACCTGGCCTGGGGCAGCCTGGCACCGGGTCACACTGCCCGGGACCTGCTTTCAGCCCAAAGCAGCCTTGTGGGAGAACCCAGTCACTCTGCTCCAGGCTCCTGGGGACCCTCCCGAGCAGACCCCACCCTCACCCTTTCCTCTGCCTAGATCTTCAGAACCTGCATGTGATCTTGTCTGTTCTGGGAAAGGGATGTTTTGGCATCAGCTTAACCTGCATCATGGTCTACAAGCCGGAACTCTTCCCAACTTCACTGCGGTAGGCTGGGCTGCCGGCTGGGCTCAGGAGGGGCCGCCAGGCCTGGGGCGGGCGAAAAAGGGACACCCCTGTGAGGGCCCATGGTGAGGGTAGAGAGAGGGGCTGGGCACCCAGGGACACACAGCAGTGGGAGAGGGGGACCCAGCGCCGACATGGAACCGAGCAGACGCCCTGGAGTCCTTCCCCCAAAGGCACCTGCTCAGCCAGGGCCTCCGCAAACAGCCTCTCCCCAAGAGTCCAGGCTTGGAGGCGGCCCCACGGAGAGCCTTCGGGAGGCCTCTGGACTGGAAACCGCTTCGAGCCACACAGCTCTCTGCTCAGGTGAAATCTTATAAGAGCCCTGGTGAGGAGACCAAGAGCTACCCGGGGTAGTGGGGACTCTGCTTGCCTCCCACTGTCCCCTCTCTGCCCCAAGAGAGCCCCAGGTCACCTCCTCGGAACCCAGTGGTCTAGAGTTAGACCACCCCTGCACTGGACAGTTGGGTAGACTGAGGCTTAGGATGGCCAAGGATTTAGTTGAGGAGCAGGGTTGGACCCCAGCCCCCAGAGGCCTGGCCCAGCCTCACCCACGGTGCTCACTCACTCACTTGTCCACTCTTTCTTTTTTTTTTGACACACATTTATTGATTTTGTTGACTGGGAGCTCCGTGGCCTAGCGGAGACAAGCCTCCAAATTACCTGAGACCAGGGAGAATAGGGTGGGCTCTAGAGAGTTCCCATGAAGGACTCTGGATGTTCCCAGGAGGCAGAAGCCCCTTTGGATGGGAAAATCTAGGTGGGCTCAATGGAGGAGGTGGGGTTGGAAGAGCCCTTGAGGAGGGCGACTCCCATAGCCCAGCTTTCCCTCCCCTGGCCCAGCCAAGTAGCCCCTCTGAAGTGGCAGTTGTGACAGGGTCCCAGCCCTCCTCTCTACCCACAGGATGACAGCAGAAGTCTTCCTGCGTCCAGCAGGTCAGCAGGGGTCCCCTTCCTACGGTGTCATCCCCATCGTTTCCAACCTCGTTGTCCTCTTCCTCCTGGACACCTGGGGACTTCTACTCCCTGACACCATCCAGGCCCTGGAGAGACAGTGAGTGACCCATGGCCACCCTGGGAGTGATGCAGCTGCGTGGGGCTGCAGATACGGTGGCAGGTCCACCACAGCCCGGAGACAGGAGACGTCCTGGGCAGAGAGGTCAGGAACAGGGCCGGGCTGGTCATCATGACGACGCCCGCAGCTCGAGCTTGTTCAATGCCCAGAGCATTTCCGACACCATGCTCAGGGCAGCATGTTTCTGAAACCATTTAATCTTTACAACAACCCTGCTAGGAAGATACTATTGCTCTCCCTGTTTACAAGAGGCTCAGAGAGATGAAGTGACTTCTTTGAGGCCTCACAGGTAGAAGGAAAATGTACTGGTCAGGAGCCCGGCTCTGCAGCCAGACTGCCCAAGACTGAATCCCTTGCCTACGCAGGCAAGTGTCTTCCCTCTCTCATCAAACTGACACAAGAAGAAAAAGAGATCCTCAACAGTTCTCCTTAAGGCTTCCTGAAAAGGAGCCCAGGCCCAGACAGATTATCAGGTGTCTTCCCTCGGGCCCTCCAGGAAAAAAACCATGCTATTCTCATGTAGTTCTTTGAGAGAATAGGAATGAAGGAAAGTTCCTCAACTTTCTTTTATAGCCAGAATCACCTCTAAGTTTCCACTTCCTCATTGGTAAAACAGGTGTTAAAAACAAACAGTGTAGCTCAAAGAGTTGTATTTGGGTTTCAGTGAGTAATTATATGAGAGCACCAAGGACAGTGCCTGGCCCACAGCACGTGCTCCGTAAGTGTGGCTGCTGTGTCTCAGGTGAGAGGGTTCGTAGGCAGCCCTCCTTGCTAAACAAGAGCCAAGATCATGATAATAGTAATGATAACAGTGGGGACTTAGTGAGCCCTTATTGTTTTAATACAGCATCTGATTTGATCCATGCAACAAGCCCACAAGGTGCTGTTCTGTCCAATTTCACTGTCAAGGAAATGGAGACACAGAGAGGTTAAGCAAGTTGCCTAAAGACACCCAGCTAAGAGACAGGAAAGCTAAGACTTAATTTACTCTTTCACTTAATTCATTTTTGTTGTGTATATACTACATTTCAGGCACTGTCCCATGCTTTGGGTAACAGCCATAAATAAAACCCTAATCTCATAGAGCTTATATTCCCATAAGACTTGACCCCCATTTCTGCCCTCCAAGTCTCAGAGCTGTAGCCATCACGGCACACAACTGCTCTCCCTTTTCATTATTCTAGGAGGTCAGCAGCAGTCAGGGGCAGCCAGCGAGAGGTGGTCATTACAGAAACCACCTGGTTCTAGAAATTCTGCCTGCGGGAGCCCCTTGGGCCAAAGATCCCTCTGGTGGGAATTGCCTCTTCTGTGATCAGAGGGTGGAAGCAATTTGGGCAGCCTTGAGGGTTTGGTGTGTCTGAGCTGGCAGCACAGCTGTGTGCTGAGGCTGAAGGCCACATCACCACTCACTTCTGCTCCCCCTGCCCCGCCAGACTCTCCACCCACCTCAGCATCGCAGGACGCCCCGGCAGACAGACACGCCCAACATGGCTGCCCCCAGGTCCACTTCTTTAACACAGTGGTTCTCTCCCTTCCCTGCCAGGATTCGTCTTCACACCTTCACTCAGCCACCCACTTCTTCTCACTTCTCAGAACTTCTCACCTTCCAGCTTCCAGAGTGGATCGTAGGGCAGGGTCCAGACAGACCTGAGCTCCAGTCTTTCCTCTGCCACTCACAGTCTTCATCAGTACAATGGGACTCATGGAACCTACCTCCCAGGCTGGGTGACAAGGTTAGCAGATCTTAGCACAGACCAGATTCCGACAAATAGAAGCTGCTACCAGAGCTGCCAGGAACAGGCAACCAGGTGTGCCTTGCCCCCGGGCACCAGTAGACGAGGCACACGGAGCTGAAACCCAGCCCAGGCTGCGCCAACTCAGCCACTTACCCTAATAGGGGCTGAATTCATTCCAAGCAAGGGGCTGTTTTAATCACTTCCTGTTTACCCCCATTGGTGAGGGAGGCCTCCTGCCCTGTGGTTATGTGGCTTTAGGGAAGGCCCAACCTAACACTGCACAGATAAGATGGACAGCAGTTTGCTAATCACGTAAACTCACAGCCAAGGGAGGTCGACACTGTGTACCATGCAGGCTCACGTGGGTTGCACTCAGAAGAGAGAACCACCAAAGGCTGTGGGAGGTGGGCTTCGTGGTATCAAGAAGGTGGCGGGGGGACCCCTGGTTCCACAGGACCATGTGATTGGCTTGCTTGAATCATTCCACAGGTTGGCAGGGACCTGACCCCCACCTCTCAGGGATGACAAGACCCCCCAACCCCCATGAGAATTGTTGTTGGCTGGGGTACCTTACCCACAGGAGCAGAGTGGGGAAGGGGACCTGCAGATAAACCACAGAGACCCTCCAGGTTTCACCAGATGTCAAGGCAGCACAGAATATTAGGCCTTAATTTTAGGCCTTATGCTTCGGGGCAACCCTTCTGTGTGTCTATCTTGAGGGGTCACCTTTTCCTAATTCATGCAGACCCTCCCTATACAAGCAGCAGCCCAGGCTGTTAAAACGAGGGGATCATTGAGGCTGATCACCTATTTTAAATGTAAGGAAACTAAAGCCCAGAGAGGTGAAGTGACATGCTCAGAGTCACACCGCCTAACCCTGCCTGACTCCCAGTCCAGGGCTCTTTCCCGAACACCCGGCTCCCCGCCCTCACCTATACCCCTCCGTGCTCTGATACCTGCAGCACTGTCACAAAGTTACACCCTTCCCTGGAGATCCAGACACTTTAGACAACTCCCCACTCTCCTTGGACAACTCAGAAACCTCAAACCACAGTTCCCCATCCCATTTCCCCTCTTTCACACCTGATGCACACCAGACCAATCAAACCCAATTCAAATCAAATTCCCTGTCTGCTTAAAACCCTCTGGTGGCTTATGATAAAGATCATACTTCCCCCACCAATGAGCCCCTACGGGTCCCCAGCCTTACTTCACATGTAATAAATTTAAAAGGATTCAAATCACGCAAAGTATGTCCTTGGATTGTCACGGAATTAAATTAGAAATCAGTAACAGAGGCATATCTAGAAAACCTGTTCAAACTGAAAAACATACTTCTAAATAACCATGGGTCAAAGAAGAAATCACAAAGGAAATTAGAAAATATTTTGAGCTGGATAAAAAAAAATTTAAATCATGTGTCAGAATTTGTGGTGTGAAGATAAAGCAGTGATTAGAGGAAATTTTATATAGTTAAGGGCTCACACTAGAAAGGAAGAAAGTGAGAGGGCAGACAGCAGAAGCAAGAAGAACTACAATTCTGCAGCCTGTGGAAGGAAAACCACATTCACAGAAAGATAGACAAGATGAAAAGGCTGAGGACTATGTACCAGATGAAGGAACAAGATAAAACCCCAGAAAAACAACTGAATGAAGGGGAGATAGGCAACCTTCCAGAAAAAGAATTCAGAATAATGACAGTGAAGATGATCCAGGACCTCGGAAAAAGAATGGAGGCAAAGATCGAGAAGATGCAAGAAATGCTTAACAAAGACCTAGAAGAATTAAAGAACAAACAAACAGAGATGAACAATATGATAACTGAAATGAAAACTACACTAGAAGGAATCAATAGCAGAATGACTGAGGCAGAAGAATGGATAAGTGACCTGGAAGACAGAATGGTGGAATTCACTGCCACAGAAGACAATAAAGGAAAAAGAATGATGAGAAATGAAGACAGCCTAAGAGACCTCTGGGACAACATTAAACACAACAACATTCGCATTATAGGGGTCCCAAAAGGAGAAGAGAGAGAGAAAGGACCAGAGAAAATATTTCAAGAGATTATAGTCGAAAATTCCCTAACATGGGAAAGGAAACAGCCACCCAAATCCAGGAAGTGCAGAGAGTCCCAGGCAGGATAAACCCAAGGAGAAAAATGCCAAGACACATAGTACTCAAACTGACAAAAACTAAAGACAAAGAAAAATTATTGAAAGCAACAAGGGGAAAATGACAAATAATATACAAGGGAACTCCCATAAGGTTAACAGCTGATTTCTCAACAGAAACTCTACAGGCTAGAAAGGAGTGGCACGATATACTTTAAGTGATGAAAGGGAAGAACCTACAACCAATATTACTCTACCCAGCAAGGATCTCATTCAGATTCGAGGGAGAAATCAAAAGCTTTACAGACAAGCAAAAGCTAAGAGAATTCAGCACCACCAAACCAGCTCTACAACAAATGCTAAAGGAACTTCTCTAAGTGGGAAACACAAGAGAAGAAAAGGACCTACAAAAACAAACTCATAACAATTAAGAAAATGGTAATAGGAACATATATATCTATAATTACCTTAAACGTGAATGGATTAAATGCTCCCACCAAAAGACACAGGCTTGCTGAATGGATACAAAAAAAAGACCCATATATATGCTGTCTACAAGAGACCCACTTCAGATCTAGGGATGCATACAGACTGAAAGTGAGGGGATGGAAAAAGATATTCCATGCAAATGAAAATCAAAAGAAAGCTGGAGCAGCAATACTCATATCAGATAAAATAGACTTTAAAATAAAGAATGTTACAAGAGACAAGGAAGGACACTACATAATGATCAAGGGATCAATCCAAGAAGAAGATATAACAATTGTAAATATATATGCACCCAACATAGGAGCACCTCAATTCACAAAGCAACTGCTAACAGCTATAAAAGAGGAAATCAACAGTAACACAATAATAGTGGGGGATTTAACACCTCGCTTACACCAGTGGACAGATCATTCAGGCAGAAAATTAATAAGAAAATACAAGCTTTAAATGACACAATAGACCAGATAGATTTAATTGATATTTATAGGACATTCCATCCCCAAACAGCAGATTACACTTTCTTCTCAAGTGCACATGGAACATTCTCCAGGATAAATCACATCTTAGGTCACAAATCATGCCTTGGTAAATTTAAGAACATTGAAATCACATCAAGCATCTTTTCCGACCACAATGCTATGAGATTAGAAATCAATTACAGGGGAAAAAAACGTAAAAAGCACAAACACATGGAGGCTAAACAATACATTACTAAATAACCAAGAGATCACTGAAGCAATCAAAGAAGAAATCAAAAAATACCTAGAGACAAATGACAACGAAAACACGATGATCCAAAACCTATAGGATGCAGCAAAAGCAGTTCTAAGAGGGAAGTTTATAGCTATACAAGCCTACCTCAAGAAACAAGAAAAAATCTCAAATAAGCAATCTAACCTTACACCTAAAGGAACTACAGAAAGGAGAACAAACAAAACCCAAAGTTAGCAGAAGCAAAGAACTCATAAAGATCAGAGTGGAAATAAATGAAATAGAAACAAAGAAAACAATAGCAAAGATCAATAAAACTAAAAGCTGGTTCTTTGAGAAGATAAAATTGATAAACCTTTAGCCAGACTCATCAAGAAGAAGAAGGAGAGGACTCAAATCAATAAAATTAGAAATGAAAAAGGAGAAGTTAGAACAGAAATACAAAGTATCATAAGAGACTCCTACAAGCAACTCTATGCCAATAAAATGGACAACC
The DNA here is from genome assembly GCF_000442215.2 of Lipotes vexillifer. Lineage (NCBI taxonomy): Eukaryota > Metazoa > Chordata > Mammalia > Artiodactyla > Lipotidae > Lipotes > Lipotes vexillifer. The sequence goes on along the minus strand of NW_006789022.1, from coordinate 1,990,280 downwards.
TGGAAGAAATGGACAAATTCTTAGACAGGTATAACCTTCCAAGACTGAACCAGGAAGAAATAGAAAATATGAACAGACCAGTCACAAGTAATGAAATTGAAACTGTGATTAAAAATCTTCCAACAAATAAAAGTCCAGGACCAGATGGCTTCACAGGTGAATTCTATCAAACATTTAGAGAAGAGCTAACACACATCCTTCTCAAATGCTTTCAAAAATTTGCAGAGGAAGGAACACTCCCAAACTCATTCTATGAGGGCACCATCACCCTGATACCAAAACCAGACAAAGATACTACAAAAAATGAAAATTACAGAATATAGATGCAAAAATCCTCAACAAAATACTATCAGACAGAATCCAACAACACATTAAAAGGATAATACACCACGATCAAGTGGGATTTATCCCAGGGATGCAAGGATTCTTTAATATATGCAAATCAATCAATGTGATACACCATATTAAAAAACTGAAGAATAAAAACCATATGATCATCTCAATAGATGCAGAAAAAGCTTTTGACAAAATTCAACACCCATTTATGATAAAAACTCTCCAGAAAGGGGGCATAGAGGGAACCTACCTCAACATAATAAAGGCCCTATGCAACAAACCCAGAGCAAACATCATTCTCAATGGTGAAAAACTGAAAGCATTTCCTCTAAGATCAGGAGCAAGACAAGGATGTCCACTCTCGCCACTATTATTCAACATAGTTTCGGAAGTCCTAGCCACGGCAGTCAGAGAAGAAAAAGAAATAAAAGGCATCCAAATTGGAAAAGAAGAATTAAAACTCTCACTGTTTGCAGATGACATGATGCTATACATAGAGAATCCTAAAGATGCCACCAGAAAGCTACTAGAGCTAATCAGTGAATTTGGTAAAGTTGCAGGATATAAAATTAATGCACAGAAATCTCTTGCATTCCTATACACTAACAACGAAAGATCAGAAAGAGAGATTAAGGAAACAATCCCACTCACCTTTGCAACAAAAAGAATAAAATACCTAGGAATAAACCTACCTAAGGAGGTAAAAGACCTGTACTCAGAAAACTATAAGACACTGATGAAAGAAATCAGTGCTGATACAGATGGAGAGATACAACATGTTCTTGGATTGGAAGAAACAATATTGTGAAAATGACTCTACTACCCAAAGCAATCTACAGATTCAATGCAATCCCTATCATTTTACCAGTGGCATTTTTTACAGAACTAGAGCAAAAAATCTTAAAATTTGTATGGAGACACAAAAGACCCCAAATAGTCAAAGTAGTCTTGAGGGGAAAAAAACGGAGCTGGAGGAATCAGACTCCCTGACTTCAGACTACACTTCAAAGCTACAGTAATCAAGACAATATGGTACTGGCACAAAAACAGAAATATAGATCAATGGAACAGGAGAGACAGCCCAGAGATAAACCCACACACATATGGTCAACTAATCTATGACAAAGGAGGCAAGGATATACAATGGAGAAAAGACAGTCTCTTCAATAAGTGGTGCTGGGAAACCTGGACAACTACATGTAAAAGAATGAAATTAGAACACTCCCCAACACCATACACAAAAATAAAGTAAAAATGGATTAGAAACCTAAATGTAAGACCAGACACTATAAAACTCTTAGAGGAAAACACAGGAAGAACACTCTTTGACATAAATCACAGCAAGATCTTCTTTGATCCACCTCCTAGAGTAATTGAAATAAAAACAAAAATAAACAAATGGGACCTAATGAAACTTAAAAGTTTTTGAAAGCAAAGGAAACTACAAACAAGATGAAAAGACAACCCTCAGAATAGGAGAAAATATTTGCAAATGAATCAACCGATAAAGGATTAATCTCCAAAATATATAAACAGCTTATGCAGCTCAATATTAAAAAACAAACAACAACCCAATCCAAAAATGGGCAGAAGCCCTAAATAGATATTTCTCCAAAGGAGATATACAGATGGCCAAGAAGCACATGAAAAGCTGCTCAACATCACTAATTATTAGAGAAATGCAAATCAAAACTACAATGAGGTATCACCTCACACCAGTTAGAATGGGCATCATCAGAAAATCTACAAACAACAAATGCTGGAGAGGGTGTGGAGAAAAGGGAACCCTCTTGCACTGTTGGTGAGAATGGAAATTGATACAGCCACTATGGAGAACAGTATGGAGGTTCCTTAAAAAACTAAAAATAGAACTACCATACGACCCAGCAATCCCACTACTGGGCATATACCCGAGAAAACCATAATTCAAAAAGACACATGCACCCCAATGTTCATTGCAGTACTATTTACAATAGCCAGGTCATGGAAGCAACCTAAATGCCCATCGACAGACGAATGGATAAAGAAGTTGTGGTACATATACACAACGGAATATTACTCAGCCATTAAAAGGAACGAAGTTGGGTCATTTGTAGAGACGTGGATGGATCTAGAGACTGTCATGCACAGTGAAGTAAGTCAGAAAGAGAAAAACAAATATCATATATTAACACATATATGTGGAACCTAGAAAAGTGATACAGATGAACCAGTTTGCAAGGCAAAAATAGAGACACGATGTAGAGAACAAACGTATGGACAGCAAGGGGGTAAAGTGGCTGGGTGGGGGGGCGTGTGGGATGGGATGAACTGGGAGATTGGGATTGACTTATATGCACTAATATGTATATAATAGATAACTAATAACAACCTGCTATATAAAAATAAAATTAAATTAAATTTAAAAATTAAAAAAAAAGATTTTAAATAAAAAGAAAGCAAGAAAATCTCGGGACTTTCCTGGTGGTGCAGTGGTTAAGAATCCGCCTGCCAATGCAGGCGACACGGGTTCGAGCCCTGGTCCAGGAAGATCCCACATGCCGTGGAGCAACTAAGCCCATGCACCACAACTACTGAGCCTGTGCTCTAGAGCCCGTGCTGCACAACAAGAGAAGCCACCACAATGAGAAGACCGTGCACTGCAACGAAGAGTAGCCCCCGCTCGCCGCAACTAGAGAAAGCCCACACGCAGCAACAAAGATCCAACACAGCCAAAAATGAAATAAAATTTTAAAATTAATTAATTAATTAAAAAAGAAAAGAGGAACAGAGCTGGACAACTTATGTTTGATATAATAGAATCAAGAATTCAGGTAGAGCCATGCATAAATGATTAATTGATTCTCAGTCAAGGTGCCAAATGAATTAAATTGGGAAAGGATAATCTTTTATGGCAAATGATGCTGGAACAGTTGGATAGCCATAGAAAAGAAGAGAAAAGAAAAAAGAAAGAAAAGAAGAAAAGAAAAGAAAAGGAGAGAGAAAGAGGGAGGGGCAGGAAAGAAAGAGAGAGAGAAAGGAAGAAAGAAGGAGGGAGGAAGGGAGGAAGGAAGGAAGGAAAAGAAGAAAGGAGGGGAGAAGAAATTCAACCCTACTCCGCACCGTATGCAAAAATGAACTTTAACTTTTTATTTATTTATTTATTGGCTGCGTTGGGTCTTTGTTGCTGCGGGCGGACTTTCTCTAGTCGCGGTGAGCAGGGGCTACTCTTCGTTGTGGTGCGCGGGCTTCTCATTGCGGTGGCTTCTCTTGTGGAGCATGGGCTCTAGACATGCGGGCTTCAGTAGTCGTGGCTCACGGGCTCTAGAGCGTAGGCTCAGTAGTTGTGGCGCACGGGCTTAGTTGTCCCGCGGCACGTGGGATCTTCCCGGACCAGGGCTCAAACCCGTGTCCCCTGCATTGGCAGGCGGATTGTTAAGCACTGCGCCACCAGAGAAGTTCCCCCAAAATTAACTTTAAATGTATCATAGACCTAAACATAAGAGTTAAAATTATAACACTTTTAGAAAACAGGAGAAAATCTTAGCCCCCTTGGGCTTGACAAAGATATCTTCAATGGAACACAAAAAATAAGCTATAGAAGAAAAAAATGATATATTGTATTTCATAAAACAAAACTTCTGCTTTCCAAAGAGACTGTAAAGAGACTGTTACAAAAATAAAAAGGCAAGCCACAAACTTTGGAGAAGACATTTGAAAAATCTATATTTGACAAAGGACTTCTATCTAGAAAAGATAGAGAACACTTACAACTCAACAATAAAAAAAGATCATCCAATTTTAAAACAGGGCAAAAGGTTTGAACAGATGCTTTACCAAAGAGGAGCTAGGGAAGATAAATAAGCATATGAAAAGATGCTCCACACCATTAGGAAGATGCAAATTAACCGCAAAATGCCACCACACACCCAAGAAGGGCAAAAATTTAAAAGACCAAGTGTTGGTGAGAATGGAGAACAGCATGGCAGTTTCTTAAAAACTTACACCTATGCCAGCCGTATGACCCAGACACTCCACTTTTTTTATTTACCAATAGCAATGGGAGAATTTGCCCACTTGAAGACATGCCCTTGAGTGTTCACAGCAGCTTTATTTGCAACTGCCAAAATCTGGAAACAACCCAAACGTCAGTCAACAGATGAACAGGTAACAAATTTTGCTATATCTATACAATGAAATACAAATTACATGTACTTTTATAACATGTTAGAAAACGCAAACTAATCTTTAGGGACAGAAAGCAGATTAGCGGTTGCCCAAGACAGGGGGAGAGGAGGGAAGGAGGGATTTCCAAGGTGCAACAGGGAATCTTTGGGGTGATGGATATATTCATTATCTTGATTATGGAGGTGGTTTCACAGGTGCGTGGATATGTCAAAAAACATTAAATTGCACACATTTTTTGTAAACTTAAATAAGTACAGTCAATTATCCTCAAGAAAACTGTAATTAAATTTAAAAATTATAATCAAACAAACACTCATGTATTTAAGAAATCCGGCCTTGCAAGTACTCAGCAGCCCCCTGGGCGGCCCCCCGACCTGTGACCCAAGGTAACCGCTAGCCTACATTCTCGTATTTTCCTCATAAATGTGCCACCTACTCACACATCCCTCTACGGCATGCTGTTTGGTGACAACAGCATGGAATCCGGTAGTCTTCAACCATTTCTTTCAACAACAGTGTTACGTGTTTGAGATACAACCTCGTCGACGGTTGATCGTGGCTGTGGTTTGCTCCTTTTCTCCCCTTTATTCATTCATTAAGCTTGAAAGCAAACCTCAGGCAGCAACGAATCTGCAGGGGGACAGCTCCCAGCTCAACTGAGGCCACAGGTGCTTGGCAGGAGGCCAGTGTAGCCCAGGGGCACGAGTATGGGGGACAGAGTGGGCTCTGGGGTCACGCAGGTGGCAGGGCTCAGTCCCTAGGGCCAGTGTCTGTGAGGAGGACTGTTGACTCTACTCTTGGTGAGAAGGGGCCATGCAAGGCTTTAAGTGGAGGGCTGATGGGATCTGACCTGATTCTGGAAGATGCTCTGGCTGGGAGAAGGGAATGGGTGACCAGGCGGGGCACTGGGGCAGGGACACCCATTCAGGGCTACTACGCCCGGGCAGGAGGTGACTGGCTCGCCTGGGGTGCCAGCAGTACCCCCTGGAGGAGTGGTCAGGGAAGTGGGGGCGTGATTTGCAGGAAGAGCCCTTCGGATTTGCTGAAAGGTTAGGAGTGGAATTTGAAAGAGGAATTGCCGAGGAGACTTTGTGCGGTGTGTCTGAATGACCGCCTGGCGGCGTGTTACTGAGACGGGTGACGTGTTTTCCCCTAGGGGAGAGTGAGGGTTGTGAACTCACACATCTGGGGAGACGAGGCAGGTGGAGAACCCAGTGGGGGTGGGGGCCGTGACCACCCAGACCCAGCCACTGCCGCCCTGGAGCTTGTGAGCCCAGGGCTGCCAATCAGTCAGAGGTCACAATTTTTATGTGAAATCTCCAAAATGCTCAACGTTGGCTCAGTTGCTGAAAGCAACAGCATTTGGGCCACAGCGTCTGGAGGAGGCAAGCCACTCTCTTCCAGCCTCACCAGCCTGGATGCTCAGCTCCTTCCCGAGGCCATCCTGACCGCCAGCTGGGGGCCCCCGCCCACCCCTCCCTGTTGCCTCCACACCCTCTTGGTTTCTTTCATCACCCTTAGAATCTGTCTTCATGAGATTAGTGGTCGGGGAGCCAGTAGAGATGTGGCCCCTCCCTCCACCCTGCAGGCTGCAATGCCTCTGTCTTGTTCTCACCACATGCCCAGAGCTTTGCTCCAGGGCCCACCCAACTCAAGGTACCCAATAATTGTTTGTTGGGTGAATGAATGACGAATGAATGAATGAATGAATGGGAGAGAAGAGAGTGAGGAGGCCGAAGAGAACGTCCCGTAGTTCAGTGGGGTTTCCATTCCGTTTGCCTCCACCTACCAAAAGCCTGACCCTTCCTGGGGTCCATGGGGACAGCCCCAAGCACCCCCAAGTTAGAGTGTGGGCCCACCACCCATCCACAAACACCCCCTTTCCCACCCCCTCCTCCTGGCACAGATGTCAGAACTCGCTACCCGCCCACGCCCCTCCCTCCCCATGGCATCATCGTGTTCTCTGGGCCCTCACTGGGTCCACCAAAGCCCTCTCCTGGGACATTTCTAAGGAAAATGGAGAAAGAAAATCAGCCCTCTTTGGAGGTGGAGCAGGAAGAATTGACATCCTGGGGTGATGGCTGCCACGCTTCCCCCTGTGTGGAGGAAACAGATCTGCAGCAAGAATGAAGCCAAGAGAGAAGTGGAAACAAGGGACAGAGGAGGGATGCACCCCCAGGCCCCCAGTGCAACTCTCTCCCTCGTCTCATGTGGGCTGGGGACAGTGTTGGTCCCAACCCAAAGCCCGGCGATGCTGCGCTGGGGTCCTGGGCCTGGCACAGAGGGTGGGGGCAGGGCACCCACAGGAGCCATGCGTGTCCCTTCAGGCTCAGTGGGTGGCAGGGGCCCTGCTGAGGCTGTGTGCCCAGCTGGGTCCCTGAGGAGGTGCTAATGGAGCACCAGTTACACGTGCCCTCACAGCTGAGAACTGACTTCTCAGGGGTACAGCTGTCTTGGCTTAGGAAACTCCCTTGGCTAGGTCACATGGGCCAAGGTGAGACCCTGAGGACACCAGTTTTTGCAGGAGAAACAGCAGCAAAAGAGAAGACAGGATGATCCTGGGGCGGGAGAAAACTGCGGAGAGAGGGTAAGGCGGAGGCTGCCCAGTGAACCCAGAGGCAAGGGCATCCAGCAAGCAAGGCTGTCCGGTTCCACCCGGGCATGTTCTCATGGCTACAGGAAAACATGCCCTCTGTCTCCTTAAGCCTCTAGGATTTAGGCAAATGGTGCATATGTGTGTGAGCACGTGTGTGTGTGTTTGTGTAAAGAAAGGCTGGGGGCTGACATTCAGTTTCCAAGGTACAGACCCAGCCAGGATAGAACCATAGGAAATCATAAGCCCGTGGTAGACAGCGACTCCAGCAGGACAGGAAGTAACCAGGAGCCTGGAAGCCCCACCTTCACCCTCCCCGCAAAACCCTCCTTCATTTCGTTCAAATAGCACAGATGGGGAGAGAGTCCAAAGGTCCAGACCCCCTGACATCTGCATTACAGATGTTCTTCCTCAAAAAATAAGAGTTCTTTGTTAAAACTGGCAAGCAACATCAGTTATATGTGAAAAGATGAATCACATTTTGTCTTAGATTTACACCAGCCTCACTCCATGGTGTACAGTTTAGTGCCTGTCCTTCAAACATCTATCCCTGCCTGATCTGACCCTGGACCGAACCCCACTCCTTATGAGCCCTTCTCAAGTTGGTCTCTGGGGTTCCCTATGTGTCTCCCACAGTCCTCATGGTCAAAAAAAATGATGATGATGATGTTGATGATGAGGATGGTGACATTAATAACAGGCATTCACTGCTTGTCAGGGACTGTTACAAGTGATCTACATAAACTTATTTAGTCCTCACAAAGCTTTATGAGATCAGAACTATTATCACCCCCATTTTACAGAGGAGGAAACTGAGGCTTAATGCCTTTTCTAAGGCCACACAGATTGGGCACAGCAGGAGTTCAAATCCAGACAGCCTACTCCCGAATCTGTGTGAGTAACCATCAAACCACACTGCCTCTCGTTTCAGGAGAATTCAGGGGTTTGTTAAAACCATGGCCAGCACTGGCTACTCTGATCTCAGGCTGTGCGTGTCTCATCCACAGAAGCAGAAAAGAAAGCTTCTGACTGCACGGTGTGTTTGCACATTGCCGGCCAAATCCTGCCACCGTGTTTTACAGTGAAATGAGAGGGATTTTGCCAAAATCCACGCACGGTTTCACTTACACACCCCGCAGCTTTTCCTTGCATCCACCTAAAATTACTCTTCTTAGCAATAGGCTACAGGGCTTCCCTGGTGGCGCAGTGGTTAAGAATCCGCCTGCCAATGCAGGGGACACAGGTTCGAGCCCTCATCCAAGAAGATCCCATGTGCCGCGGAGCAACTAAGCCCATGTGCCACAACTACTGAAGCCCTCGCACCTAGAACCTGTGCTCTTCAACAAGAGAAGCCACCGTGATGAGAAGCCTGCTCAACACAAGGAAGAATAACCCCGCTCGCCGCAAAGCCCACGCGCAGCAACAAAGACCCAACATAACAAAAATAAATAAATTTATAAAACTGTGGTCCCCAACCTTAAAAAAAAAAAAAAATAGTCTGCAACTCACAAAATCAAAGAGCGCTCTGCTAGAGGACCAGGCGTTCCTAAGAATGCAGCTAAACCAGCATATGACTTACTCAGTAAAGATGTTGAAATCCTAAAGGCCGAGAACCAGGGGGGCCAGCAGGGGTGGTCCGGACCCCTGGAACAAGTGTCCCGTGGCACAGGTTCCAGGGAAATCGTGCAAGTGCTGGGGGGGCCAGCCGTTTACATCCAGCCTTGTTAAAATGTGCCAGCTGGTCGCTGCCAGCTGTGGTCAAGACCCTGCGCAGAGCGGGGCAAAGTTCATCCTGTTTGAGCGGCTTGCATTCTGACGAGCCTTATTCGGACTGGCTGGTTAACATCTCCCCATTGAATTTTAACGTGAAATATCTTTTTGACGCAGCAAGGAGAGCGAAGTCCCTTTGGTGAAGGCAGGCTAAGCTTGCAGGAGTTGCCAGGCACGTGCAAGGGAAGGGAAGGAGCCGGAGCCACGGCTGCCCAAAGCTCTCCTTGACCTACTTAGAGCTGATCTGTTACATGGGCCAGAGGAACCCCGGGGAGGGGGAGGGGAAAGGGG
>NW_006789022.1:1969407-1981113 GCF_000442215.2 Lipotes vexillifer | reverse complement strand
GGGGGAGGGGTGGCTCCTGGGAGGCCGAAACAAACGGGGGCTGTGACCAGGGCTGTGGCAGCCCGCACAAGGGGGCCAATTAAAACCATGCTATACTTCCCCCCAAGCTTTGGCCACCTGCCCGAGATGCTGCTGAGCCAGTGGCCCGCAGCCACCCTCTCCACCACTGTGCGGCCTCTGTGTGGGCGGTGGGTGCACACAGGTGGCCCAGCCTCGCCTGCTCCCAGGGGTCAGCAGCCTTGGAGCCAGAGGAAAATGCATTTCAACGCAGCCAGTGCCTGTGACTGCTCTGGAGAGATGCCTGGGGCAGGAAGCAGGGGTTCTCTTGATGAGTGCCCACTGGATACCAGGCAGGTGCCACACGCGGTGCCCCAGAGGTGGGAACGGGTGACTCTGGAAGTTAGCTTGGAGGGAAGGCTACTTTTCTGTCTGGTAAAACCTTTTATTGGACCTTTTGGCTACAGAAAGGTAAAGCTAGAGTCTGGTCCAGAAGGAGAAGAGGTCAAGCTGGCAGCATCAGGAAGTAAATGGATCTCTTCCCCGGCCCCGGAAGGGCTATGAGAGGGATTGACTTGGGGCTCCCTCTAAGGAGGTTCTGAGCTAGGGGAAGGGGGCCCTTGGGCTCAGGGAAGAGAGGATGTGAGGGAAGGAGCTGCTGATCTGACGGAGCAGGAGCCCAGGGAGAGGGGCAAGGATGCTGAGGCAAGGATGCTGAGGCAAGGATGCTACCTGGTGTCATCCTTTGCTACCCGAAAGCCTTCAGCCAATCTCAGGAGTTAAAAACATAAACACTGGAGCTGGACAGACCTGGATTGGAGTCCTGATTCTGCCACAGAGTAGCTGTATGACCCGGACTTAGCTCTACGAGCCTCAGTTTTCACATCTCTAAAAATAGGTATAAGAATCATATATCTAATTAAAAGGGTTGTCAGAAGGATTCAATGAGGAAGAGGACCTAGAATTATGCCCAACACATATAAAGACTCAATATATCACTTATATGTGGAATCTAAAAAAGGAAAACTTAGAGAAACAGAGTAGAATGGCGGTTACCAGGGGCTGGGGGCATAGGGGAAATGGAAGATGCTGGTTAAAGGGTACAAACTTCCAGTTATAAGATTAACAAGTTTGGGGATCTAATATACAGCATGGTGATTATAGCTAATAATACTGTATCATAGGGCTTCCCTGGTGGCGCAGTGGTTGAGAGTCCGCCTGCCGATGCAGGGGACACGGGTTCGTGCCCTGGTCCGGGAAGATCCCACATGGCGCTGAGCGGCTGGGCCCGTGAGCCATGGCCGCTGAGCCTGCGCGTCCGGAGGCTGTGCTCCGCAATGGGAGAGGCCACAGCAGTGAGAGGCCCGCGTACCGCAAAAAATAAATAAATAAAATAAAATACCGTATCATATGCTTGAATGTTACTAGGAGAGTAGATCTTACACATTCTCACCACAAAAAGGAATGGTAACTATGTGAAGGGATGGAGATGGCAGCTAATACATGGTGGTCCTCATTTTGCAACTTATAAAAGTATCGAATCAACACATTGTACACCTTAAACTTACACAATGTTACGTGTCAATTACATTTCAATAAAGCTTGGTGGGGGGAGCATTAATGAGACCAGTTAGGTATCATCATCATCATCCTCATCGTTTGGAAAAAATAACACCCAGGAGACCAGATCTTCAGAGGTTCTGGAGAAGGAGTTGGAATTCCAGGCATCACACGTGTCGGGGGCTCTAATTACTTGGACACTCTGGCAGCGGGAGAAGGTGAGGACCCTCAAAGAACCATGACTTCTTGTCCTGAAAACAACCTTGCCAAGTGGGGGTTATGATGCTCTATTTACAGATGAGGGGAAAAAAAGGTCCTGAGAGCCCAAATTCAAACCGAGACCATGAAGACCGCACAGCCTCCCTGCGTCCTGCCTGGGCCCTGGTCCGCGTGCTGGGTCCTGCTGTGAGCACCGTGAGGGACACAATGACTTAGTCCGGGCCCTTGGGAAGCGTGCAGCCCATTACCCAACAGAGGGAAGAGCTGGAGGATCCTCCCGTGGACAGGGGGCTGCGGTGGAGGTGGGCAGGGACAGAGAGGACGAAGCGTGGAGGGATGGTGGCAACGGCCCTCAGATAGAAGAAATGGCACACAAGGGAAGACGGGTGCAGGGCATTTCAGGCCATGTGAAGGAGGCGCCAAAGTGAAGGCTCTGAAGATGGGTTGGGGAGGGGGGCTCGGGCTGGCTTGGCCTTGTCTCTGAAGCACTCGGGAGTTATCGGAGGCTTTGAGTAAGGGTGACGAGCCGGAGCCTGCAGACGCCTTCAGAGGGACCAACTGAGACTGTCCTCCCAGAATTGCCATCTGGTCTCAAAGCACTTGAGGGAAGGGAGGACAGTGGAGTTCAGGTGCTACTTTATACTCTGTCTCAAGTGCTGGGGATCCCGGAGGCATAAGCAAACTCAGTTGGCTGTGGCTGCCACCTCCTCCAGCCGCCTGCCTGGATGCAACCAGCCTTCCTGGCCACTGGGGACTTTGCTGAGTCACTGACAGTAAGCACTCCTACTGGCCTTTCTCCTGCCTGGCCTGGGACCAAGGGCAGCTGCTGTCACCACAGGACATTGGGGCTGGGAGGAATCACAAAAAACCTGCTGCACCATCTGGCCAGAAAGGTCCATGGCGCATCCCCAGGTCCAAAAAAACACACAAAACAAGACAAAAGAAAACATGTTGATGAACAGCTTGCCTGTGCCCATTTTTGGAAAGTACGCAATCTTACTGGTCACAACCCCCAGTATTTACCAGGGCTGGCTCCGGAGCGGGGATGCCACACATTCCTGTAACAGCACCTCCCCTGGTCCCTTCGCTGCAACTGCCTGACCTCTCTACTCCTTGACCTTCTCTCCACCCGCCGCCCACCCCCACGGTCATGAGCCAGACTCTCTTTCACTGGAACCTTGTCTTCCAGGCCTCTAAACACAGGAGACCAAGGGCTCAGCCTCAGACCTCATCTTCCTGCTGTGAAAGGTCACTCCCTAGGTGAGCTCAGCCAGTCCTGGACTTGAAATGCCTTTCAGCCCTCGTTATCCCCACATACCAACTCTCACTGCATAGCAACCTCCAAGAGACAGGTCAGGTTTTGTTTATTTTGCTTTATGGCTTTTTTTGGCTGCACCACGCGGCTTGCAGGATCTTAGTTCCACCACTCGGGATCGAAACCGTGCCGCCTGCAGTGGAAGCACAAAGTCCTAACCACTGGACCACCAGGCAATTCCTAGACAGGTCAGTCTTATCGCATCCAAAGCCAGACAATTTGCTACCCCCTCAAACTCGCTTCACCCCAGTGTTCTCCATCTCAGTAGATGGCCCCCCATTTACCGGCCCGACCACAGGGTCAACCTTCCCTCCCCTCTCTGCACCCACACCCAACCCAAAATAAAACAATATACCCCGAGTCTAAGCATTTCTCCCACCTGCCCTAACGTCCTAGAGCTGACCCTCGTCTTTGCTCACGGAGACACCACCCCAGAGGACCCCCTCCTACCCTGCTCCCTTTTCAGTGCATTCTCCACCCAGCAGCCAGAGGGATCTTTTTAAAACATGTCAGATCACATCGCTCCCCTCCTCAAAACCCTATAAGGATCTGTATGTTCTGGCCCCATAACTGCTCACCTCATCCTACTCTCTCTCACTTACTCCATTCCCTCCCCAGCCTCCTTACCAAGCCTTGAGCATACCAGGCACACACCCACCCCAGGGCCTTTGTATTTGCTCTTCTCTCTGCCAGGGATGTTCTATCCCCAGGCATCTGTGTGCCTTGTCCCCTTACCTATTTGTGTCTCTTCCAATGTCACCTCCACAGAGAGGTCTTCCCTGACTGCCGTGTCTAAAGGAACCCCCTCACTCTTACCCCTATGCCACCTTGTTCCTCTCCATGTCATGACCACTACTCATCATTGGATTATATTCATCTATGTTTTGGTTTGCTTCCCCTCCCCCAGCGGCATGGCCTCCACGGAGCACAAGGGCAGGTACTTAGCTTGTTTGTTCTCTGCTGCATCCCCAGTGCCAAGAGCAGTGGCTGGTGCATAACCAATGCTCAGTAAAATCTGCTCAGTGAAGAATGAATCTCCACAACAGTAAGAGAAAAGCACACTTGATATTCTCTAAGAGATCAAGGAAATGATGCCACCCCTGAAACAAGAAGTGGAAGTTAGGAAACAAGAACAGGCAGTCGTAGGAAGGACCAAATAGTAATTTTGAAATGAAAAGTATAAATTCTGAAATTAAAACTCCCACAGTTTGAAAATCAGAGTCTCAACTGAAGGACTGAGGAGCAGAATGAGTTCAAGTAATCAGTGAGCTGGATGCTGGAGTAGAGCCTCCCACCAGGAGGAGGTTGGTTCTGATGAATTCTGGAATGCGTTTGTAGTGTGCACTTTAAGTATTTGCTCACTCATTCATTCATTCAGTCCACACTTGCTGAGTGCCTCCTAAGTGCCAGGCTTTGCTCTGGGTGAAGGGGATACAGCAGTGAGCAAAACTGACCAGGCCCCCACTTCCAAGGAGCTTACATTCTAGCAGTGGGAAGCCAGACAACAAGGGAATCCATGAGTAAAAGATGAAATGTGCTGGATGGCGGGGAGGGCAATGGGGAGAAGAGAAGCAGGAAAGGAGGCTGGGGAGCGCGAGGTTGGGGGCAGTTAACATTTAAATAGGGGTCAGAAATGAACTTATTTACAAAACAGAAATAGAGTCACAGATGCAGAAAACAAACCTATGGTTACCAAGGGGGAAAGGGGGTGAAGGATAAAGTGGGACATTGGGGTTGACATATACACACTACTATATCTAAAATAGATAAATAATAAGGACCTACTGTATAGCACAGGGAATTCTACTCAATACTCTGTAATGACCTATACGGGAAAAGAATCTAAAAACGAGTGGCTATATGTATATGTATAACTGATTCACTTTGCTGTACAGTAGAAACTAACACAACATTGTAAATCAACTACACTCCAATAAAAATTTTAAATGAATAAATAGGGGGGGGGGTCAGGGAGGGCCTTGCTGAGTGAGCCTTCTTCACAAAGACTTGGACGAAGTGAGCTGTGTGGCGCTCTGGGAGAAAAGGGTTCCTGGAAGAAGGAACAGCAAGTGCAAAGGCCCTGAGGCAGAGACATGGAGCAACAGGCGGAGGCCAGTGGGGCTGGCGTGGAGGCAGGAAGGACAGGAGAGGAGCCTACAGAGACAGCAGAGGCTGAAAGTGAGGGGACTTTGACTTTCACGCTGCGTGAGATGAGGAGGCACTGCTGGGTTTCCTGCACATCAGTGACACAGTCTGATGGAAGCTGACCAAATAAAAATTCACATCTTAAGGCAAGACAAGAAAAATTTTAACATAAAACTTTTTCTCTGCCCACTGGCCTCCTCCCTCCCCATGGTGTGCATAGTGCATCCACGTTATGTGTTAACCAGACCTCCCCAATGGCAGAGGTACCTGCTCAACCATAAAGATCCATTTTTCTCCTTCTGGCGCCAGCCCTGTAACTCCTTAGAAGATAACATTCCTTTCTCAGTCCTGTAAGGGGTCAAGATGACCCACCACTCACCTTGTATGGCCCAGAACAGACTGGTCAGATGGCCTGGGGAGATACTGGGCCACACCTAATGGAAGTTCTTAGCTTAAATACTTACAACCATATTAAGGTTACTAATAGCTGTATTACTTGTATTCTGTCTATTTATAAGATTGCTGTTTCTTGCATTACCAGATGTATGACTGAGCCTCTGATAAAATTAGTGATGATTAGGTGACTTGAAACAATAGATCAAATATCCAGTTCTGTAAGATCAATGACTGTAACAGTGTAACTCTAGATATGGGAAGAAGTAACAAGAGGGAACAATTTCCTGGACCATAAAAGACTAATAAGACAGGCAGCCCAGAGGCTTTTGGCTACTTCTAACAGGGCCTAGTGCAGGAATAGCACACTGAGTGGCCTATCAATGAAATCCTCGCCTGACCTGGGAATAAGCATTCCTAGTGCCATGGGACAAATTGGTCACAAAGCGCCTCCTAAGCCTTGGTCGAAATTAAGTTCAAAAGGGAAGGGATTGTGAAATAAAGAATGTTGCCCACCATCCAGTTCTACAAGAATCAAGTCATTTGCCACTGCAGTCTCTGACCTACAGTAACCCTAAAAAAAATTCAGGGCAAAGGTCAAGATAAAGCACTTTATGCTCTGGGAAAACTTGCAGAACCAGCCTTTGGATAATTAGCTATTTTCAGGAGAAATTTTTTATGAACTCGGATTCTTGCACCTTCTCACATTTAGAAAAGCACTAAGGTCATTAACTAAGATGTCTGTTCCTCGTGACTAGCGGCAAACTTCTCCTGAGATGTGTGCTCAATTGCAGGTTCCCGCTTTGCCAAAATCACGTCTATACTGGCCTCCCCATTAAACTCTTCAGAACAGTCCTCAGAGCTCTCTCAGAGACTGTCTCCCAGGTTATAATCCTCAGTTTGGCTCAAATAAAATTTTCCATTTCTTTCTTAGGTTGACTGTTGATTAATTTTTTTTTGTTAACAAAGTAAAACAGAATCCCTCTATCTGTGTGCATGTGGAGAATAGATGGCAGGGGCTCAAAGGTGGAGGAAGGGAGGCCAATGAAGAGGCCCTTGCAATGATCCAGGGAAACACGGCAGCAGCTTGGGCCGCGGGGGTAGCAGATGGGGAGGGGAGAAGTGGGCATGGCCCAGGCATGGCTTTAAGGTCAAGCCAACAGGACATCCTGGCAAATGGCATATGTAGTATGACAGGGATGGCTCCAGGGTTTTTTCCTGAGCAGCTGGAAAGATGGAGTCCCCGACCGCTGAGACAGGAAAGCCACAGAGAAGCACGTTTACAGGGAGCTCAGCTTTGGCCTCGGTAAGTGTGGGACGGCTGTTAGGCCTATTAGAAAGTGATTAAAGGAGATAACTGAGGTGATACAAGTTTATTTAACACTTCACGGATAGACCTAGAGATTATCATACTAAGTGAAGTAAGTCAGACAGAGAAAGAAAATATATGTTATCACTCATACGTGGAATCTAATTTTTTTTTAATTATACAAATGAACTTATTTACAAAACAGAAAAGACACACAGATTTCGAAAACAAACTTGTGGTGACCAAAGGGGAAATGTGGTGGGCAAGGGTAGGGATAAATTAGGAGCTTGGGATTAACATACACACACTACTACATATAAAATAGATAACCAGCAAGGACCTATTGTATAGCACAGGGAACTCTATTCTATATTCCGTAATAACCTATATGGGAAAAGGAATCTGAAAACGAATGAGTTTATGTATCTGTATAACTGAATCACTATGCTGTACACTTGAAGCTAAAACAACAATAAACTATAAAATTAACTATAAATCAACTATACTCCAATAAAATTTTTTAAATGGTGAATTAGATAAAAATTTCAAAAAAAACCCCACAACACTTCATGACGTGGACCATTCAGAGAACTGCAAAATGAGGGCGGGGGAAGGCAGGAAGCTTTATAAAATAAAGAATAAAGAACAGGATGAGAAAAGTAGAAAATATCAGATTGGCTGGGACCACACAGTGAACCCTGTTTGGAATGAGAAGCAACAGGCAATAAGTATAAAGCCCAGGGTTGGCTTGTCGTCTGGGGACCGGCTGACTGCATACACTGCATTTCTGGTCAAGCGGAGCATTTACAGGGGCATGAATGTTATCAAAGTTTTCCTTTGTTGCCATGGCACCCCCAGCAGGAGCAGCTCCATCTGGGGCCTTGTGTATTTCAGCAGGCCCCTACGTTAAGGGGGTTGGATTAAAGTCTAGCATTCCAAGAAGAGGTCCTTGAAGAGGTGAATTGTCCCAAAGGTAGAGGAGAGAGACCGAGAAGAGGACCAAGTACTGAGCCCTGTGACCTCAAGGGTAAGAGTGTGGGGAGGAGGAATCAGTCAAAGAGATTGAGAAGCGGGGGAGGGGGAGGAGAGCCAGGCGAGCCCTGGGGCCCAGGGAAGAAGGGTCTTATGAAAGGAGAAATCTCAGAGGCTGTGATGGCTCAAGTAAGATGAAAATAGAAAGTGGCACTGAACTCGCTGCAGGGACATCATTGGTGACCATGGGGTGACAGGGCAAAAACTTGAAGATGAATCCAAAAAAGAATGGGAAGAGAGATTGGAGATGGGTGTCGACAAGCCTTTTATGGAACTGTACAGTAGATAGAAGCAGAAAAAGAGGGTGGCAGCTGAAGAGAGATGCAAGGTTGAAAGTGAGGGGAGCTTTTTTGAGGACTGGAGAAAAAAGCAGCATGTTTGTACATTGATGGGAATTGTCCAGTAGGGAGGGAAAATCAGGTGCCAAGGAGGAAGGGGAGTCTTGAAAAGGTGGAGAGGTGGGCTGCAGGGCACACAGGGAGGCGCTGGCCACGATGAGAGGGGACGTGTAGGGCATTTACGGTGGCAGGATGGAAGGCAGAATGTTGGGGCACTGAGGCCTGTTGGCTTTGGTGAGAGACTCAGTCTGTTGGTTTCTGATGGCTTCTATTTTCTTAGTGAAATAAGGAGAAAAGACATTTATTGAGAGGACAGAAGAGGAGGTGGGAGGTTTCAAGAGAGGAGATGGTATAAAAGAGCTCCTAGTTTGTGTGTTCAAATATAAGGCTAACAGAAATAAAATATGTCACTGCCAAACCACAACACAAGAAAAATAGAACAAGAAAAAGCAATGGATTCCACAGAAAATAGGAACAAGGAAAAGATTTAAAGGGAAAATATGGTAAAGGAGAAAAAGCATCAAAAGGCCAAACATGACCATAACCACAATAAATATGAATAGGCTAGAATCACTAGGTAAAAGGCAGAGGCTTTTCATTTGGACTTTACAAAAGGAGATGTTAAGCTTAGTTTGCATTCCAGGCTTATGAAGCAGAACATACAATGACTAAAATAGAGTCTGGAAGTATTCACACCAAATTGTTACCAATGGTGATCACTGGTTGGTGAGTTTAGGAGAGATCTTTGTTTTCTTTTTACCTTTCAATATGTTTTGAATTTTTTGGAAGGTGCATACATTAATTTTATTATCAGGGAAAAAAAAGAAGTTGTTTTTAAAAACAGCTGAAGCACGTCTTCATGGAACCTTTGCTGTCCAAACCTGGGTTCCAAAGATGCTCTTAAGAAGGGTCCCTGTCCAGCATGAACTGGATGGAATTGAGGCCAGCTGGACAATAACAGAAGGGTGCAGGACAGTGTGAAGAGGGGGGCTCCACTGCCCACTCTGAGCTCCACGGGGAGGCAGGAATAATCAAGGAGAGCTCCCTAGAGGAGGAGGCTCTTGTAGTACATGGGGGATGTGGCCCAAGGGTGAGCCTGGAGATAGCATTCTAGGCTAGGGGCACTGTCTGAGTAAGGGCAGGAGCCCACTGAGCCAGCACAGGGTGCATGTGGGAAGCAGTGGATGAGTTGGGGTACAGAGGCCAGGGAAGCAAGGAGGTTGTACCTGTGAGCTACATGAATGGGCCGAGGGAAGAGTGGGCAAGACAAAAGGAAGCAGTGGGAGGGGAGATATTCTTAAAATAAGCGGGCCTCATGCTCCAAAGCACATGAGAATAAATGGCTGGGTCACCATCACTGCTCCATTGCCCACTCTCTACCTGCCACACATCACACATACACTTGAACACACTCATGTACATATATGTGCACATACATCTATACACTCATGCACACACACATGCACACACATTCATGCACCATGTGTGTGCACACATCCATGCACTCATGTATACATTTTTTTGCCCTTTTGTGGCCTCTGGCCCTTTAGCCTGGAGAATTAACTATTGCAACCACGGGTGGGGGGGGGGGGGTGTCTCCTGGCTCAGGTCCAATCTTTCTTAACCTCCCCCGCAGCATGCATTGCTTCCCCACCCCCACCCTGGCCATGGGACACATTGGCTAGCTGCTGCTGAGGGGGTGCCCCCTGGCTTTTAAGCAGGATTTGACAGGAGGGTTTTGCACTGTGGGAGATGGGTTGCATGGACAGGAACAGAGGCAGGAAGACCAGGGAAGGGACAGCTGTGGAGACAGAGAGGTGGGGGAGGAGAAGTTAGTAGGGCTTTGGCCACTGGAGGGGTTGGGAAGCGAGTAACAGGAAGCATGAAACGACACGGAATTTGGGAGGTGGATCTGGGGGGTGGGGGCAGAGACCTCGGGGAGACAGTGAACTTGAGGGACCCATGGAGTGTCTGGTGACACTAAAAGCCCCATGAAGGGCTCAGGAGGGGGTGACCGCAAAGGGGGGGCAGCATCAGTGACAGTGGACACGCACAAGTGAGGGGACGTGGGTGGAGGGCTGGGATGCGTGGTGTTTGGATGCCTGCCGGTGACTCAGCCCACACACACACAGAAGTCCTCACAGCGCACGATGTCATACCAGCCCCCAGATTAAGAGGAGCCCGGGCAGCGCTTCTCCTGGGTCAGCCCTCAGCACCGGCAGAGCCAGGCCAAGGGGCAGCAGGGATGCTGGGGGCGGCGGCAGCCTCACGGCAACCAGGGCAGAGCCAAGACCTCCCAGCCCACATGGGGCAGGAGCTGCCATGCCTTGGAATTTGCACCTCCCTCAGAGCCGGGTTAAACTGACCAAGGAAATGATTACTAAGCCCTCTTCCACGGTGTCACGGGGACACAGTAACTCCAGCCTGGGTGACTTCACCCTCCTCTTTCCCCACTTCCCAAATTCAGCTTCTCCCAGAGATCCAGGGGCAGCTGCGTCTCTGGGGAGATGCCGGTGGCTTCAGGGTCACATCTCACAGACTCAGGTGCCCGTCGGAGCCACCATGAGTGACAGCGGCTGAGCAGGCGCTCGGATACCCGCGGGCCAAGTCTGCGAAGCGGGCGCCACCGCCATGCTCCAGGTGGCCTGGCTGGCGGAGCAGGAGATGCCACGGGGGAGGCAGGCCCCTCACGTCAGACCCTCTGCCCTGGGCCGGCCTCTGTGAAGTGGGCACCTCCACTGGCCCCCTGTGCAGGCTCCATGGCCTTTTCCAAACTCCCAGACTGAGTGGGCAGCCTGGGCATGTTCCAGGTTCTCCAGATGGTGGCCCTTGTGGTCCCCATCATGTGGCTCACCACTCAGAATATGCTGGAGAATTCCTCGACCGCCATGCCCAGCCACCGTGGCTGGGCGCCCCTCCTGGACAACAGCACTACCCAGGCCAGTGTCCCCGGGGCCCTGGACCCTGAGGCCCTCCTGGCCGTCTCCATCCCACCGGGACCCAACCACGAGCCTCACCAGTGTCTCCACTTCCACCAACCACAGTGGCAGCTCCTGGCAACTCCTGCAGCCACCAACTGGAGCGAGGCTGCCACGGAGCCACACGTGGATGGCTGGGTCTATGACCACAGCACCTCCACCATCGTGGCCAAGGTGAGGGCCTCCCCCAAGACACTCCCCAGGTCCTAGCACCTTAGAGGCCAAAGTCACAGATCACAGTTGGCTGGACTCAAAAATGGCCCAGTCTCGGGAGGGACCCTCCACCCCTGGCCTCCACACTCACAGGTGGCTTCTGGCTCCTCCTCAGCCACATTGCCCTACAGGGGTTGGTGACAGGAATGAGCTTGCAGACGGACACTGTCCCCAGGCTGTGGAAGAGCTCGTGGTACTAAAGGAGGG
>NW_006789022.1:1965986-1969382 GCF_000442215.2 Lipotes vexillifer | reverse complement strand
AGGCGGTGAAAGAGCGGGTGGTACTAGAGCAGGTCTGATACCCAGGCGGCCCTCCTGCTGCAACTTGGGCAGCTCTCTCCACCCAGGAGTCTCAGGGGACTCAGGGGAGAGTCGCTGGGTTCCCAGAGGCAGCATCCAGCAAATGAGGGAGAGCGGGACAGGCGGCCCATCCCAGCAAGCGGAAGGGGCCTCTCTGTGGAACGGGAGGGAAGTGGCCTCGGGAAAGCGGGGAGGAGGTGCCAGCGTGGGGTGGCTGCTGCGGAGGGGCCAAAGCAAAGGAGGCAGATGAGGCCAGAGAGGGCTTGATCCTGGACCTGTGGGCAATAGGGAGCCATGGAGCGGCTTAGGCAAGGGGTGACAACCCCAGAGGCCACCAGGCCGGCCGCCCGGCCCCAGTGCCCTGGGCCTTCCCATCTGGCTCCTCTGCCCCCTGCGCCCCTCCCACCTGGGCTATCCAGCCTCCTGAGCTCAGATCCTCCCCCTCTCCCACTAGGGGGACCTGATGTGTGACTCCGAGACCCAGAAGCCCACGGCCCAGTCCATCTACCTGGCCGGGAGCCTGGTGGGAGCTGCTGTGTGCCGCCAAGCCTCTGACAGGTGAGGCCCCCTTTCCCCTCACTGTCCCTGTGCTCCCAGACTCCTGGCCCTGACTGGCCCTGAACTGGCCTCTTGCAGCCGGTCTGGGGAGAAAACTCCGCTTGCAGTGGGAATACCTGCTCCCGGGTCTCGCTCTGACACCCTCCAGCTGTGCCGCTGAGCAAGGCTCAGTCCCTCTCCGGGCCTCAGTTTCACTGACCCTCCTCTGCGGCTGTGAAGGGTCATTGCCCTCATCAAACGTTCACTGCTAAAACCTGCTCAGCAACGTGCCTGCCTTCCGCTGCTGCTTGGTTGCCCCTGCTGACAGGGAGCTCACCTCCTGGCCAGTGCCTTCACTCCTGCCTGGGCCGCGGGGGCGCTGCCCACGAGCCCTCCCTCCACGGACGCAGAATGTGGGTCTGGCCCTGAGGGGCACTGTAGCACCGCTATGCTCAGCGGGCGAGCGCAGGGTGGGCACACCACGGACCCGGCCGCCCTCCCTGTGCGTGTGCCGCACGTTTGGACTCAGGCTGGTGCTGACCTGGAGCTACTTTCCGACGGCCACGTGGGGAACGGCAGCCGCCTTCCCCCCCACCTTCCCCATGTACTGCCTCTTCCGCTTCCTGGTGGCCTTCGCCGTGGCGGGCGTCATGATGAACACCGGCACTCTCCGTAGGTCCCCCGACCCGGGCCGTGCAGGGAGGCCCGTGCAGGCTCCCAGGCTGACCCACTTGGTCTCCTTGCAGTGACGGAGTGGACATCGGCGCAAACCCGTGCCTTGGCAATGACTTTGAAAGCCCTGGGCTTCAGCTGCGGCCAGGTCCTGATGGCCACGGTGGCCTACGGCATGCGCGACTGGGCGCTGCTGCGGCTGGTGGGCTCTGCCCCCTTCTTCCTCTGCTTTGTGCACTGCTGGTGGGTGCTGCCCTTCCCCCTCCTCGGAGGCGATACTGCCCACCCTCCACCCGGGGCGCAGAGGGCTGGGGTGCAGGAGGCCGGAGGGGAGCCACAGGAGCCTGGCACAGCCACAGCCCGTCCACGCAACCCAGGGCTTCTTCCCCTGCTGCCCCCACGTGTCTCCACTCGCTCTGCCTTCTTTCCCGTCACCTGTCGGCCCTTTCCCTCTCCTGTCATTGCCTGCCTTGGCAAGTGTGCCTCCAGGCACGTTTTCTGAGCCCCTCCTTCGTGCCAGGCATGGCAGCACTAGGCCAGATGGGGGGATGGGATGCAAAGATCCAACACACACACACACACACACACACACACACACACACACCACACACACACACACACACAAACACCACTCCCAAAACACAGCCACAGTCAGCCTTACGTACTGACATTATAGCTAGAGGACAAGGACCACAACCCAATTGTCAGAGGGGCCCCTGGTTCCTCCACACAGGGCTGACACATATGGGAGGCTAGGAAATGTCTGCACTGCCCTGAAATAAATCCAGCATGGCCCTTACCAAGCTCCTGGCACATAGTAGGTGCACAGTAAATATTTGTTGGATGGATGGAGAGATAGATATATAGCTAGACAGGCAGACAGATAGATGAGTGAATGGATGGGTGCATGGATGGATGGATGGCCCTTCAGGGTAGGGCTGAGCACCTGGTAGTCGCTTGGCCATTGCAGCCACCGCAGAAAGGAGCACAGCAGAGGCCCAGTGGAGGACGGTGCACCTGCACCCGCACTATGAGGAAGGCTGGCTCCACAAATCTCTCCCAGCCCAACAGCTTGGAGCAGAAAAGTTCTTAATATGGAGGCTTTAGCAACTAATTTGCAGTCACTCTCCAGAGCAGGAGGCAATCACATCTCACGCAGCGGCTCTGAGAGGGGGCACTCGCACCTGACAGGTGGCCTTCTGGGATGGCAGACTGACCCCCATAACAAGAGGGTGAAAGGCAAATGTCAGTGATGCAGATTCCAGGGCACCCCTCCTGGCTCTCTGACGCTGAGGCTGACTCGCGGGGCTGAGCCCCACTTTCCTTGGCAGACAGGCCCACACAGGTGCTATGCACCCACATGTATTCATTACTCCACTCTACCTCGTCACTTCAACAAACTGCCACTGAGCACCACCATGGGTGGGGGACTGGCTGGCGCCGGGGTGACAGCGATGAGCAGGACGGACAGGGTCACTGCCCATGTGGAGCTCGCAGGAAATCCCCTGCATCACAGCATCACAAACCACGCTTGGGGTTTGACGCATCAGTGGGGGATGTGGACCCATGTGAGGATGGCTCAGCTCCTGCCAGCTCCTCTGCCTCTCTTCCAACCCAATTTCTCTTCGTGAGAAGCGTCTGCACACACAAACCCACTCCAATGACCCTGCCGCCCTCGCTCTGCTACCCTCACTCGGCCCCTGCACAAAAGGGCACCGATGCTCTCTCTCCGGGGATCTCACCTGTGCCCGCTGCTCTCCCTCCAAACACTGCAGGCCCCCAATCCCCTCCCCTGTCCTGCCGCTCCCCGGCCTCCAGCCACCTGCGTGATGTCCCCATTACCAGTGTCTCGGCATCACAAACGTAGCATCTCCTTACCCCTGCTCCTCCCAGGGCCTCCCCAACATTGATGGCGGGCCCCCACCCACAGGTACTGGAGTACCTGACACCTGACACCTCCCTCTCCCTCACGGTTGCCACACCCCAAGTCCAGCAGGTCACAGGGTCCTGCCAACTCTACCTCTAATGTGCGCTTCAGTCTCCCTCTCTCCCCTGCTCTGCAAACTCCCAAGGATCTCAGGGACCCGGTGGCTGCGGAGCAGGCGGCCCCGCCCTGGCTGCTGTTAGTTGGGGTGTGCGGGGCGGGGG
>NW_006789022.1:1960772-1965392 GCF_000442215.2 Lipotes vexillifer | reverse complement strand
GGGGGGGGGGGCAACGTGTCTGGCTGGGGGACCTGAGTCTGGAGGCAGGAGCCTGTGCGCGATGGTGGGCACGGAAGGGGCTCCGAGGCCTGGATGGTGCAGGGGATCTTGAGCGGGTGGGAGACAGGTTAGTGTTAGGGGCTGGGACCTGCCACAGGGAGGGGGCACTGGGATGCCTGAGGCTGACTGGCACTCAGGAGGCGGCGACTGTCACCGGGCTTGGGCGAAAGGGCCAAAAGCGAGGCAAGGGCAGTGGGCCGGTTGCCTGCGAGGGGCACGGAGGTGAGGGGCATTGGTGACTGATGGGCGCACGTGGACGGGGCTGGTGATGTCAGGACCAAAGACCCGGCTGCAGGCCTGAGCCCCTCCCCTGGTGCGTGTGGACCTGTTTGCAGGGAGGGGCACCTGGGGAGGGGCCAGCTCAGGCAGGAAGGTGTGGCCATGGGGATAAACAGAAGGGCCGTGTGACATCGGGGAGGGCTGGACAGTGGGGGACCCTGGTGGGCTTGCAGGACTGCAGTCCTGGAGCCATTGAGGGCGTCCTTACTGCACGCAGGCCCACCAGCCCTGGTTCCCGGGCGAGGCCGGGGAAGGGCCAGGGGGTTGGGAAGGAGGCAGGAAGGAAGAACAGGGGCCCCCAACCCCAGCCCAAGAGAGGGAGGAGGGAGGAGGGAGAAAGGGTGGCCTGCAGGGGAAGGAGGGTGCCAGAGGGCCCAGCTTCCACAGCCCCGGAGCCCTGTGCTGCCTTCCCCCGACCTCAGCCACCCTGAGCCTCGGCTGCCTGTGAGGCCACTCCTCTGGGCAGAAGGGGACAGAGGGGCAGTGAGGCTCATGCAGGCCAGGCCCTGGGGACCACAGGCAGTGACCGCCTCCCACTTTCCTCCCTCTCCCCGACCCCAGGTGGCCGGCAGGCTCAGCACGATGGCTCCTCGTTACGGGCAGGCTGGAGAGGGGCCTGCGGGAGCTACAGAGGGCGGCTGCCGCCAACGGGAGAGGGCAGTGGGGGACGCACTGACCATCGAGGTGAGGCGGGGCTGGGCCTTCCCCCTTGAGTCTCTTTTTCACGTGGTCTCAGGGCTGCCCAGGTGCATCCCAACCCAGCCTGACCCACTGCGCCTCTCTGGGCTGAGTAGGGCCGGGCCAGAGTGAGAGGCCAAAGCCATAGGCAGGCAGCACGGCCCCTCACAGGTGCATCTGTGTGGGCAGGATGACCGCAGTGGGCCTGGGCCAGATGGCAGCCCGAGGGGGAGCCCTCCTGGGGCCTCTGCTCCGGTTGCTGGGTGTACACGGTGCCTCCCTACCCCTGCTGGTGTACGGGGCGGTGCCAGTGCTGAGCGGCCTGGCTGCACTGCTGCTGCCCGAGACCCAGAGCCTGCCACTGCGCGACACTATCCAATATGTGTGGAGCCAGTGAGTGGGCCATCCCCTCCACCCTCCGGAGAACCCCAGAAGAGGGCAGGCCTGGCAGCCACCCCTACTGCTGGACAGAGGGAGAAGCAGAGGCCCAGAGAGGGACAGGACTGGCCCAGAGTCACACAGCACATCTTTGGGAGATTGGAGACCAAGGGCTGGGTCTCCCGGCTGACAGTATGGACTTTGTCCCCTACCCTTCATTCCACCATTTGAGACCTAAATGCCCTAGCTACCCCCAGCTCCACCTCGGGAGAGATCAAGGGGAAGGGAGGGTGTAGGACTTTGTGAGGGGGAGAGCTGAGGGTGTGACGGCTGTGCTGCAGGTCCTCACGGGCCCCAGACTCTACTACTAAAGCCCCTAGACGTCTATCAAGGCTGTCGCTGCGCACCCATCCCCCACGATGTGCTCAGGGAGCTCAGTCCTGGGCCCCTGAGAGCAGGGCAGCAGTATGTCCTAAGTCTTCAGGACGGACACATGTCAGGCGTCAGGCGTGACTTGCACCCACGAGACATAACCCCTCCGTGCCTCTCCTGAACAGGGCAGTAGAGAACGCAACACACAGGACCCAGGGGCGTCCTGTTCTGAAATCCACATGACTTTAGGCCTCCTGGGAAGCCTGCGATGAGATGGCAGGAGGAGGCTCTTCTCTGCGGAAGGAGAGCAAAGGCCTCGGTTTCCGGAGGGCCGGGGGGCTGCCCCTCCAGCCGAGCCCAGCCTCTCACTATCTAAGGAGCCACCCTGAACACAGAAGGGGCCAAGGAAGGTGTGATTGGCAGGACGCTGCCCGGTACACCATCACCCGACCCTCTCTCAAGGCTGCTGAGAGAGGAGCAGGGGCCGGACCCGACCCTATGCTTCCGCGCCCCTCACCAGCCCTGAGCTCGGAGGCTGACGTCAGCCATGCTCAAAACCTCCCCAGCTTCTCACGCCACCCTGAGGGCTCCGCACAAGCGCCCCTCAACTTTACCGGAGAGACGGCTCCGGCCCTCCCCATCCCCCTCACTACTCCAGCCATGCAGCCAGGTCTTCTGCCTGGAACGCTTCTGCCACCTTCCCTACCTGACAAATCCCCCGCCTCAGCCTCCCACACCCAGGGCAATGGCCTTGCTCTGGGGCCCAGCGCCCAACCCAAGTCTCCAGTGAAATTCTTACCACGGCTGCAGCCACATGCCTGTCCCCCACCCCTCCAGCCTGTGAGTCCCCAGAGGGTTGGGGTAGTCCGCCTCCCCGTGTCCCCAGCTCCCACACAGAGCAGAGGGCCATTGGTGCGAGGGAGACGAGAGAGTGAATAAAGGACTGTGCCTCGGCGACTCCAGTGATGAGCCCCCAGGGTCTGCCGGCGCAGGGGTTGGGGACTTCCTCCCTGGGACGGCCCTTTCCCAGGCCAGCTTTCCTGTCCTGAGTGCCAGCCAAGTGGCTGCCTTTTCCAGCCTCTGCTGTGGGCCAGGCACCGTGCTGGACGCCTCAAGGCATCGTCTCGTTTCATCTTTTCCTGAACGTTTTGTGGTAGATGTTGCCCCATTTTACATACGGGAAATCTAAGGCTCAGAGAAACTGTGCCTGGGTGCCTGTGACACCCAGCTAGGAGGGGCAGATTAGGAGTCAAGCGCAGGTCCGAAGCCTCCAGAGCCAGCTCTGGCCCCAACACCCCCAGCCTGCCCTCAGGCCTCAAAGTCTGGGCATCCAGTGAGCTTCTCGAGGGCAGGGTCTCCCTCTGAAGACCATCCCAAACCCCCTCACCGGCATCACTTGTGGGGAAACCCAGTGCAAGGGCTCAGATGGGAAGGGATGGGCCCCGAGCTCCCCCACCCCAGCTAACACACTCATGCGTGCAGCAGGAGGCCTTTCCTGCCCAGCGGGGTCCCCTCCAGCTGCCCCATCTACTGAGTCACCCCAGACCTGTGCTCAGGTGGTCTCTGGTCCACCTGTGCCTGTGCCTCTGCTTCCAGGCACCTCAGCAGAAGGCTGCACGCCTCTACACCGACATACACACACACACATCAGTGAGGTGTACACACGTGGGCACACACGTAAGAAGGTCAACAGGAAATCAGGAAGCAACTCCCTGGCCCCAGGAGACAGGATCACTCCCTGGCTTGGTCATATCTGCCTGGGCCTCTGGGGGGTCGTGTCCTTTAGCTGTCTGCCTGTGGCCACCCCTCAGTGAAGACCCCCAGAACAAAGGGGCTGGGTGTGGGAATCATGTTTGTAAAGATGCCCAAAGGTGAGATTTTGCCAGCCTGCCGTGGACCTTCTGTCTTGTCTGCCTGCTGCCCAGCTGAGCCCCAGCTGCCTTACTTACTGTTGCTTAGCATTCTCGGGGCCTTAGGGTATCCAGAAGCCTCCAGGAGGCAGATCCCAGGGCTGGTGGAAGGTGGCCTCTCCTCTCCCCAGCGATGTCCTCCAGCTCACCAAGTGGTCAGAGCTGTCCCTCTGCCCAAATTCAGAACGGCCTTGCTCCTGGTCCTTCCAGGTGGTCACAGCCTTCCAGGACCCAGGGCCTACCTAATTCCAACATGTCACTCCTCACTTAATTCAACAGGACCTAGAAGCTGGGAGGTCCAGGGCCCTGCCCCTCTGGGGCAGCTACGGAGTGAGTGTCATCACTGTGGCGGAGTGGGCGCCCTACCAAGGGAGAAGGGGCCTCCCTCGGCAGCAGCCACAGGCCTGCAATCAGCTACCCGAAAGGCAGGTCTTCACTGGGGACACACTCGCTCTTTTGATGCCCGTGCCAGTTTGCTCCTGGCCCTGGAAGCTGCTGGGCATCCTGCAGTGGTAGAGCCAAGGGAAGTGGGTGTGGGAAAGAAGAACCCACCACCACCCCTACAGTCTCTGCCCCCCATGGCAGGAGACGCCTTAGGCAGCAGGCACAGGAAAATGCCTCAGGACCCACTTTGGCCATTCTCCTGCCTCCATCCAGGCCTGCAGCTCACCCAGGAGGGTGTGTGAGGGAGGACAGTGTCAGCAACACAGGCTCCATGTCCACCCCCAGGAGGAGGACATCCTCCCAGAAGAGCCCCAGCACTGGCTGAGCTTGTGTTCCCTCCCCTGGGGGCTTTCATGGCCAGTGCAGGTCTTCAAGGTCAAAGGCATCAGCCAGACTTCCCCAAACTCCGTCCTTCCTTTCCCATCCCCCTCCCCCGGTAGAATCTCCTGACACATCCCTGCCAGTACCAGCTGTCAAGGAGCAGCGTGCCACGCCCACC
>NW_006789022.1:1957054-1959926 GCF_000442215.2 Lipotes vexillifer | reverse complement strand
CCCCCCCCGCCGTATGCTGTTTGGACTCTCCTGGGGGTCACTGCCAGCACAGCCAGAAACCAAGGAGCCCAGGTCCGGCCCAGGTGTTAAGGTCAATATCAGATGCACAGGATGAAGGAGCTAAGAGCAAGGCAACCGTCTCTTACAGACAAGTACACTGAGTCAGTGGCAGAGTCCAGGAAGCTTTCCTCTTACTACTAAGTCCTTGGGTGGCAGGGCTCTTAGCTTCCTTACGCAGAGAGGAAAACACACAGTCCCACAGCCACACGGCAATGAGCCGGACTGGGGCCCATCCTTCCAGCTCCTGCACGCTCCCTCTTTCTGGCCCCCTACTCTGATAGACCAATTCAAGGCCACTCTAGAATTTCTGGAGTAAGGATGCTCCCTTCTTGATACCCAGGAAATCCTGCCTGCCTCTCTTTGCTTCCTCTGGCCAGTGGTGATGGGGGCAGGAGAACCTGAGCTAAGTCTCCATTCCTTGGACTGAGAGCGGCAGCAGAAGAGCCGGGGGCAAGGCCATCACCAGCACAGGAACAGGATGTCTTGACAAGCC
This sequence comes from Lipotes vexillifer, assembly GCF_000442215.2. Taxonomy (NCBI): domain Eukaryota; kingdom Metazoa; phylum Chordata; class Mammalia; order Artiodactyla; family Lipotidae; genus Lipotes; species Lipotes vexillifer. Next base: position 1,959,373 of record NW_006789022.1, on the reverse strand, counting down.
TGCCTCAAGTCAGGCCTCCCCCCTTGGGCTCCCACAGAGGGTTAGAGCCGGCCTCGGTGATGCTGACTTCCAAGACTGAGCAGCTGTAGGAGGCAAGCGGGGCCCAACCCTCCCTCCTGGTGGCTGGTTCAGGAGGGCAAGGGGAGGCCAAGTCCATGGAAACCCACCCTCAGGGGCCACTGGGGGAAGACTCGCTCTCCCACCCATGTTAGGACTTGGGGGTGGGGGGAGGACTCTCAAGGGCCACTGGGGCACAGCCCGTGGTGGGAAGGGTGGTCCCATGATAAAAGCTTCGTCCCAGGATGGAGGGAAGGAGGGGGAGATGAGGCGGCCCTGGGTAGGGCTCCTGTGGGCAATTGAGCCCAAGGGCCCTCGGTGGTGTCCAGGCCTAAACACAGACCAGGCTTGTGAACTGGAAGATGCTGCAAGAATGAGCTGGTCGGCAGCAGAGCCGCCCAAGGTGGGAGCTCAGGAAGCAGAATAGGGCGGTGAAGGCCCACGGTGAGCCAGGAGCTCGAGAGAGCAGAGCCAGGAGCATGAGAGAGCAGAGCCAGGAGGGGGAGGCGAGACCCACCAAGCAGAAGGCAGGAGACCTGAGTGACGGAAGCGTGGCTGAGTCCTGTGTCCAGTGGCACGTGGCGGTCCACCGTGGCCCCCTGGGAGACGCAGACCCACCCACACTCTGCTTGCTCTCCCGAGGGTGCCCAGGTGCGCGGCTCCTCGTATACAACCCCCATCTCAAGGGTCTCGGCTCCTTTTGACGGAGAGGCTTAACAAATCCAGACCCATCTCAGCATGTCCGGGACCACGAGCCTGTTTAGTGTCCCCATGGAGAAGCGAACACCCGGTCTGAGGTGTGCTGGCTCTGCTTCCACCTGCGGCCACAGGGGCTGCCCACAGTCAGCAAGGAGGGGGCAAGGTCCAAACCCTAGAGATGCAGAAGGGGCAGAGACCAGAGTTAGGCGGAACTGGGGGCCAATCTGGACTCAGACACTGAGTTACCTTGAGACCTTGGACCAGCCACTGAAGCTCTTCCCACCCAGGAATAACATCACCTCCCCCCAGGGCTGTGTCAAGGCCAATGCCCTGCACACACAGCCACCAGGGGGGCAGGCCCTCTTTAGCCACTTGGGGTCAAAACGCTGCTCCCGTCTCGGGATTTGTCAGCCCCCAGAGAAGCTAAGGTCCGTGGCCAATGGATCCAGAGACCAGTCATCACTCACAAGCCGGGGGCCTGTTTGCTGTCTCCTTCCCCAGCCAGCTGGGACATGGCGGTGAGACAAAGACAAGCTGCCCCAAGGTACCCAAAGTCATGCTCAGCCCAAAACTTTGGGGGCTACTTACCAGCTCTCGTGGGCTCCAATCTGCACCCAGACCCCAGCCCAGAGCTCGGGCCAATGTCCCAACAGCACCCAACCCGAACAAACTGCACAGGACCGTTGGATTTGGAAAGTTTTTGTTTTCTTTTCTCACACATTTCCGGGGTTGGGGTGTTTTCCAAGACTCAGACACATTTGTTAACAAAGAGAGGAAAAAAAAAAAAAAAACTGGGGGAGCAGGGAGCCTGTGGGCAGTTAAGTGACCCCAGCAGTATGCGGGTAATGCCTGGCTCCCTCTCTTCCCTGCTGCCCGCGCCCAGTGGGTGCCACAGGCTGCTGCTCGCGATATCTAGATTAATTGTCTTCAATATATATCTGCATTTGCCTTTCCCCTCCCCCCCGCCCCCCACCCTGCTCCTCCAGCAGCTTCCCCATCAATGCACGTCGCCCGGCGGCACACAACAGAACAGGTCATCTCAGGCCCGAGCCCCTTCCCTGGGCGGAACCAGGCAGGCGCCTCCTCCTGGTGGGCGGAGCCATGGCTCTTAGGGCCATCCCGGGGCCCGCCCCCCGCTGGGACGCTCCGCCCACCCTCCCGCCCTTCTCCCACCGACTCTGGAAACCCAAAGGGAGGAAAGGAAGGGGGAAACCAGACACACACAAAAAGGAGAACTGGGGAAGGAGGGTGGGGACAGAGAGACACAGCAAGCCTGGGGTGGGGACTGGAGGGCTTGGGAAGAGAAGGAAGGCTGGGGGAACAGAGGGAGGAGGAAGAAAAATGGAGGAAAATGAACAGGACGAGTAGCTGACACTGTACAAAACCCCCAGTCTTCCTTCCCTCCCAACCCCACCAAAATAAAACTACCCCCCTTAAAAAAATAAATCAACCCAGGGCTGTGAGCACGTGCCCTGCCAGATGGGCGCAGAGCTGAGAGGGACAGACAGCCCCAGGACGCACGATGACTCCGCGCCGACGGACGGCAGGAGGAAGGGGACGAGC
>NW_006789022.1:1943976-1957044 GCF_000442215.2 Lipotes vexillifer | reverse complement strand
TTTTTTTTTTTTTTTTTTTTTTTTTTTTTTTTTCATTTTTTTGCGTTTCCTCTTCGTGAGAGAAGTCTGAGGCAGCCAGGGAGTGGGTCCCCAGGGCCCCGGCAGGGAGAGGGCCGCACCCTCCTCTCGGGCCCTCCCAGGAGGGGCAGCTGGCAGTGGGGCGCGGTGCCGGGGGCTCAGACGTAATACTCCTTGTCTTTGTTCTTCTTGGCCTTGCTGGGCGTCTTGGGGGCAGCCGGGGCCTTCTCCTTCACCACCGCCCCGTTGCTCTGGGCCGAGTTACTGATGTAGTTCCGGCTCTGGTCCACCTGGTAGGAGCCCTCGTCGCGGTTGCGGTACTTGTACATGGCATAGAGGAGGATGAGGATGCAGAGCGCCGCGGCCGCCACGATGCCCACCACCATGCCCGTGGTGCTGCTGGACTCCCGGATCACCTCCACTGCGCCCGGCGGGCCCCGCTCCCCAGGCCCCGTGGGGTTGGCTGTGGGCAGATGGGGGAAGCCGGGGGCGGAGGTCACGCCGGGGCGCAGGGGAGGGGGCCTCCGCGGCTCGAAGGACGTGGGGGCCCCGGGCCCCAGGGGTGGGTTCTCCAGCAGGGGCTGCAGCGGGTCTCGGTGGTTCATTTTGCCCGCTGGCAGGTTGGGGGCCGGGGCGGAGGGGGCGAGCAGCACCCCAGGGGCGCCCGTGGCCCCATCTGTCCTGAGGTTGGGCCGGGGAGCGGGTTTGCGGGGGGAGAGGAGGGTGGTGCGGTCCGTGACCAGGGGAAAGGTGGTGTAAAAGTCCTCGTCGTCCGTGGGGGGGAGGCTGGAGTCAAAGACCTCCCCGGAGGCAAAGCCCGAGGCCTCGATAGGCTCCTCGCAGTCGCTGTCGTCCTGCTCGGCCTGGCATGGGCCCCCGGCAGGCGGGCGGCGGGCCGCGGGCGGGGGCAGGGTGTCTTGGGTGGCACCCACGCCCGTGAGGAAGGGGTAGAAGGTGGGGGGTGGGGGCACGAAGGGGGACCGGGTGGCCACGGGAGGGGGGTCTAAGGAGTCCTCCGTGATAATGGGCAATATTAACTCTCCTCCTAGAACAAGAGAGAGAAGAGAAAAGACAGGGCGTCAGCGAGGGCCGGGGTGCAGGCGGCCGGCACAGAGAGAGAAACAACAGCCTCACACACCCAAATCGGTTCCAATTGGCTTTGGCGGAGACTAGAGCGGGCTGGGCCCGCCCGCCAGCCGGCCGGAGCACTGCGCTTTAAGCTTTAAGCGGGCAGCAGCTCGGATGCCCTGGGCACCCCACGCACGGGCTCTGTGGCTCTCTGGGTTTTGGTCTTTTGTTTGTCTTAAGAAACCAAAAGGAAAGGAAAGGAAATAGAAAAGAAATGGAAAAAAAAAAAAGAAGAATTCTACTGGTTTAAGGCTTTAAAAACAGATACAAGAGCAGCATTTAAACAAACCTAACAACAATATCTTTTAGGGCTTTTTCTGGGTTTTTCTCTTTTTTTGCTTTTTATTTTTTTTTTTCTTTTGTTTTTAAAAAAGAAGATAGCATACCACGGAATTCAGGCAACTTACATCAACAAATAGGCCGTGTGATTTTAGCATGAAGAAAAAAATTACAAACAGAGCTGTGTAAGCGGGTTCTCCCGGAAAAAAATAAGAAAAAAACAACTTTTCCGTACAACGTTTCCTTTCTATCTGTTTGGCATCTCCCTCCCTCACTCTTCTCTCCCTGAACAACTTGCTTCCTCCAGAATATACTCTCTCCTCCCTCACTTGTGCCCTCTCCCCCTCGTTAAACACAAAGCTGAAATCCACACAGTGAAGGCCGGCGTTGAGGAGCTGTTTCCACCACTTGGTGTCAGCGTGTGGGGGAGGGAGGGAGCGGTGGGAAGGCAGGCTTGGGGAGGAGGCACGTGACAGGCAGCTGTGTAGGAATTGCCTCATGGGTGAGAGCACTTGGGAGGGGATGAGCGTGGGAAGGGGCTTTGAAGGCTAACTGCAGGTTGGTCATGGGGAGAGGAGAACTGAAGGTGGGAGGTGACGAGGTCCAGGAGGAAGAGCTGGCAGGGACACCCGGGCGCACTGGAGGAGGGTCCTGTCCTATAGGACTTTGGGAGTGGTGGTGGGGAGCCATGTTGAGGTAAGGAGGTGAGGAAGGACAGGGAGTGAGTGAGGGAACTGGGCCGGGACACACGATTCTTGAGCTAACCCTAAATCCCCAACTTTCTCTTTCTTCACCCTCCACCTCTGACCCCCACTGACTTCCCCCCTCCCCCTCCCCAGAACCCCCATGGGCCGCCAGGACCTGGCCAGGGCTTGATGGCCTCTGGCCCTCTTATTATTGTTAAAACAATAATAAAACAACGGAAAGAAGAAGAAAGCAAAAAAAAGAAAAGAAAACACATACACAGCCATCTGGGAAGGATGCACTTGCTAATACAGGGCCCAGGAGAACTACTGGGGAGGGCCTTTGGGGTGGGGGTGTAGGTCTCCTCACTCCCTAGGTCGGATAACTGGGGCCCCTTGGGCCAAAACTGCAATTCCCGTCAGCCCCAGAGGGTGAGAATTACAACTCCCGTTAGTCCTTACAGGGGTGTGGACCACAATTCTCATCAGCCCCTGGGTCAACAACTACAACTCCCATCAGCCCGCTGGGCCCCGTCTCAAATAAAAGCACTGCAACTCACTGGTCTGGGGTAGAACAGAGCTGCAGCCCTGGGTCTAGGTGGCTGGTGGAAGGGCTCCCTCCTCTTGGAGGGGCAGCTCTGGGCCTGGTAGGGGCTGTAGGTTTCTTCTCTAGCTCTCCCTCCAGCACAGCTCAAGCCCCGCCCCCATCTGAGTGCAGCTCCCTGGTCTCTCTGAAGGGTTTGATTTTCAGAGATCACACCACAAACCTCCCACCCGCTCCATGGGAGGCTTCTCAGGGCTTCACTGACAGCCCCCGCTGCCCCGTGCACCCGGGCCAGCCACGTGCCACCACCACACCTTGGCACCTCTTCTCCTCCTGCCCCCGCCCAAAGCGCTCTGGTCTCCACCCTGCTGTTCAAACACCTCTGCTGATCCTTCAGATCGCGAGCTCTGGCAGTTTGGCAGAGCTGTCCTTGGCCACACTAGCCAGCTCAGCCAGCTCCTCAGGCTGCTCTCCCCACCAGGCTCCAATCTCCCCCTGGACAGGGGCTCACCTGCACCCCAGATTGTGAAGCCTCAGGGCACCTGGGCTTCCACCGGCTCAGCCACACTGGAAAACTGAGCCAAGAGCAGAGAAGCATGTTTTGTGGGGCTGGGACTGTCCAACCCCAGCTTTTTATGGAGGAGGATGCTGAGGCCTGGGGTGGGCAGGACTTCCAGGGTCTTCCAGGTGTCACTGTCAGGCTACATGAATGAATAGACTATCCAGTCCCTTCTGTGGCTCTCAGAGGCCAGGCGAGGGCCAAGTCTCACAAGGAGCCCCGGAAGGCCTGACTCATCCTCCCCACGCCTGCAGGAATCTGCTAGGCTGCTTGACTCTTGGCTTGGATTTTAATGTGGGAGGCCAAGACCTGTTCTGTCATTAACTCCTGTGTGACTGTGGGCAAGTTTCTTTCATTTTCTGGGCCTCAATTTCCTCATCTATAAAATTAGGGTATTGGGCTCCAGGCCCAGGGTGAGGCCAAGGCCTGGATCCCAGCCTATGGATGAACACAGTTTGTCCTCCTACTGAGCCCTAGACCCACCAAGGATGGCCCTGGGTAAGTGGCAAACTCAGCTGTTAGGTCTCAGGAGGAGGCTGGTAGCTCTTCGAGTGGTAGCATCTGGGCCCAGCCATGACAAGGTTCCCTTCCCTGTGTGGACCCTGAAAAACTCTGGGGTCCTCACTGCTGGCCCACACCACCTGCCCCCTTCCTGAACTTTGCCTTCTGTTCAGAACACCTTTTCCCTGCTGATATCTCATTCATCCTTTGAATCCAACCAAATACCTCCTCTTCCAGGCAGACCTCCGGGGGCTCCTCCCTGCCTTGGGTGCCTCTGGCACCTCGTCCCTATTCTGTCCTGGAGGCACAGGTTTGGACTCACTGCCAGGGAAGGCCCTTGTTGGGGACACATCATGGCCCGGAGGGGCTGATCAGGACAATCAGGGCGCAGACCTTGGCTTTCTATCCTTTTGCTCACTTCCCCAGTAGATGAGGGTGTATGGGGGCTTCAGGCCTTGGATCACAGACAAATCCTGCTCAGCCTGAGCCGCCCCCCGCCCCCGCCCCCCACAACCGTTTGCCCCAACTCACTGGTTCCTTAGGTCCTTGGGACACACAGGCTCCCAGGGGCCCCCTGTGTAGCCTCCTGCTTCCCCCAACCCTGCCTCCAGAGCCCTCCCAGTCCTGGTCACATTGACTTCTTGGCCCTGCCCTTCAACCCCAGCCAATTCCTGGCCTCCATCTCTGGGTCTCGGTCCTGTCCCTGTGTCCCCAACTCCTTTGGGGACTTTCCCTGGCCCGAGGCTTTGACAGCATCTCCTGAGGGTGCCCTGCCCTCACTCACATCCCCCCACACTGCCACAACTGCCCCTTGGTGTCCCCTTCTCCTGGCCCTGAACCTCAGCCTCCACCTCCCACGCCACTTCCTCCCTGGGCCCTACACCCCTCACCACAAGATGACACACTACTGAGACCCCACGCTGCCTTCCTTCCCCACCTCTCACTCAAGTCGGCCTGGGCTCTGGGCACAGCCCCGCTCCAGGGCTCTGTGGCAGTGAAGTCACACACAAAGTAGGGTACCGTCTTTTCCTGGGGTCATGCAGGAAGGGTCAGGCAAACTTGTGCCAATGAGGAGTTAGTGGGGCCTGGAGGAGGGGAGGACCCCTCAGAGACTTCTCACTGCAGAAGTCCAACTGGGGGCTCCCCAGGACGCCCCTCCCGCTGGGCTTTTGGGGGTGCAAACTCATGAAGACTCATGGTGCCTGGGACCCTGGGTCCAGCTCTATGCCAAGGGTACACATTGGGATGGGGTGCCCCTGGGGGTCTGATAAGGACCCTAGGCAGCCTCCCTCCCCTCCCCCACTTCAGGCAACTGCAGCATTTGGGAAATATTCACAGGAGCACTTATCATAGACACCACCCACCCTCTGCTCCTAAATTGAATTTCAGTGCATGTCAGTTCCGCTTACTAAAAGGAATTCCATTCTGGCCAAGGAGACCACAAGCCATTCCCGAGCACCCTCCTCCCCCAGCTCCCCTGCCTCTGGGGGCTGCTGGACAAGCAAGCTGGGCCCTTTCTGCCTTTAGGGCAAAGAAGGCCCTTGACTGAAAATCTACCCAAGAACCCCATTCCCTCCCAAGCAAGATGTGCCCACCCCCAAAGAAGCTTCTAGAACTGAGGCTGAGCATCAGAGACTAAGCAATCAGCTGCCTGAGGCCTCATCTGCCAGTGCTGGGTGCCCTGCCCAGGCTGTGACGGCAAGAAGGCCACTAGTCCACAGGGCATTTCGTGTGGATTAGAAACACGGCAGACCCTCAGTGTGGCCACAGCCCTGCAGGTGCACCATTTGGCAAACAGTATCTCTGTGCAAAACTGGAAAAAGGCATTCTGTTCTCCTGGTGGACACAGCCCCACTCCAGGGCGCAGGACACACAGCTTGGCAAGCAGAGCACTGGCTAGATTTCAGCCCTTACTCACCTGTTCCAGCAGAGAACAATCTGTGCAACTGTGTGCAGTGGCCTGAAGGGTACCACCCCTCCCCACCCGGAAACCCACACACAGCAAGGGCAAACGTCAAGGTGGAGTCAAGGTCAGAGACGGTGAAGCGCCTACTGTGTGCACGCACGTGCACCCACCCCTCTGAGGGTCCGTTTCTGCATAGCTGGGCATGTGTCTCTAAGCGTGTGTGTGTGTGTGCGCGCGCGCGCGCGCGCACGAACCTCAATGGATCCAAGCACGTGAGCATGCGTGTCAGCGAGTCTTAACGGACGTGCGTGCATGTGAGTGAGCCTGTGCTCTGTACGTGGTTTGTGTGTGGTCCGCCTGCCTCTAAGCCTGGGTCTGAGCTCGTGTGTGCATGTTAATGCATGAATGTGTCGCTGAGAACATGTGAGAGTGCCACCATGGGTCGGAACACACGCGGTTGTGCCTCTGTGACCACCTCTTGCCCTCGGGTAGTGAGACTACATTTCCCAGCATCCCTTGCAAGTAGGTGTGGCCACAGGAGTGAGCAGTGGGCAGTGCCAGTACCGGCCCATAAAAGCTCCTGTGCGCGATCCTCCGCACTCCTCCTCCTCCTTCCAGTGACCCTGCAAATCACGTGTTGAAATGGAGGAGCCACAGATGGGAGGTCTCTGGATTCCCCAAGCACTCCTTGGGGCAAAGCCGCCTGCTGGTCAGGAGCACCCAGGTGGGGCTTCACCTGAGTCAGAAACTTCCCTTGAAGGACCCACTGAGATTCGGGGGGAGGTTATCTGTTACAGAAATACATGTTACCTTAACTAATACAGACACACCCAGAAGTGGGTGTCACATTAACAAAAACCTGTGGTCCTCAGGTAACGATTCAAGGAAATGGATTTGGAGGCTGGAAAGATGCAGAACCACATAATGCAGCGGCAGGACACCTGGCACCAACCGTTGCTTGGGACAGACCACGTGCTTACTGAGGCTGAGGCACTAAGGGAAGGTGCCAGAAAAGTCGGGACGACAATGCCGGCTCTTACTTGCTGTGTTTGGTAACGTATTACAAGAAAGAAACAACGTTAGACGAGAATTGATGCGTTTGCAACAGAGATGAAGGGACCAGAGAGAGCCCAGAAATGCGGGGCCGGCAAGTGTCAGAAGAACCACTGCCCCCAAACCCCAAATCTTAAGAGAGAAGACGAAACGGCTTTCAGGGATAGTGGCCCAGTGAAAAACGGGGCTCAGCCTTGCCTCAAGGATCACACTAAGGGTGTGGCTCCCCACCTATTGTTTCAAACGCCCTCAAGATAGTCACCACTAAATTAAGAGATAGGGCAGAGAAACAAGGAAATAAACAGGCTTGAGAATTACGTCTAGGAGAGAACTCTGAGTGTCGTTCCGCTGACTGTTCGAGCCTTAAAACAACCTTTGGGCCCCCAAATATGCATGAGCAGAAAGAGGGCCATCAAGGCTGTGAGACCTCCAAGGAGGTCATTTTCCCGACACCCACCCAGAGGATGGAGGACTGGGAAGGGTCTGCCAGAGGGCAGCGCCAGGGCCCCAGACAAAGCAGAGGGGAGTTTCTCCCACACAGCAGAGGGTGGGGTTTCAGGGAGGAACTTCCCCACTACTGAGGGCAGAGCCTCAAGCTGCCTGCTGGCTGGATCTTCCCAACACTAGGAACTACAAGCTGCTGTGTACCCTCCATCCTTCCTTTTGGACACAGGGTTTTATGGTGGTGGTTTTCTCTGGCCCATCATGGTATTCTGGGTGTGTGCTGGGCTGTATGGGCAGTGAGATCAATTATCCTTTTAGTTCATGGGTATCCAGACCACATATGGGTACCCAGGAGCCAAGTCTGGACCCAGTGGAGTGGGTCCATCTCCCAGACATCCTCACCTCTGAGATGACTATCCTAACCGGGTAGGGCTTCGGGTGTCTCCCCTGGGGAGGAGTGGGTGTGTTCTGTCAGTGGGGGGAACAGTGGACTGGATCGTTGGTGACCCAAAGCCCAGACTGTGGCAAATAAATGGCTAGCTGGTCACCAAATCTGTTTTTGCTTCCTCCTGGACTGCCTGGAAGCTAGGTTGTGCCACATGACCGAGCTCTGGAGAACAGAATCAGTAGGGCCCGTGCACACCTCTTCCTCCCAGGCCTGGCCCATAAACCCTCCCCTTCATGCCCCTCCCTGCGCATCCCCTTCCACCACAACTCGGGAAGTCACGGTGAAGGTGGTGCAGCTTCAAGGTGGAGACAGACCAGCCCTGAATCAGCGCCCTGAAAAGAGCTGCTCACCTAAGCGTCCATCGACAGATGAATGGATAAAGATGTGGCACATATATACAATGGAACATTACTCAGCCATAAAAAGAAATGAAATTGAGTTATTTGTAGTGAGGTGGATGGACCTAGAGTCTGTCATACAGAGTGAAGTCAGTCAGAAAGAGAAAATCAAATACCGTGTGCTAACACATATATATGGAAATCTAAAAAAAAAAAAAAGGTTCTGATGAACCTAGGGGCAGGACAGGAATAAAGACACAGACGTACAGAATGGACTTGAGGACACGGGAAGGGGGAAGGGTAAGCTGGGGCGAAGTGAGAGAGTGGCATGGACATATATACACTACCAAACGTAAAATAGCTAGCTAGTGGGAAGCAGCCGCATAGCACAGGGAGATCAGCTCGGTGCTTTGTGACCACCTAGAGGGGTGGGATAGGGAGGGTGGGAGGGAGGGAGACGCAAGAGGGAAGGGATATGGGGGATATACGTATGCATATAGCTGATTCACTTTGTTATACAGCAGCAACTAACACACCACTGTAAAGCAATTATACTCCAATAAAGATGTTAAAAAAAAAAAAGAGCTGCTCGCCCATCAGGAACAGGGTTTATAACCTTACGTGAAGGAGAAGTCAATGTCTATGTGTTTAACCACGGGTATTGAGAGTTTCTCTGTAAAAATTAGTGTTACCTTAAGACACGTTGGGATCTGAACATGTTTTTGCCTCTGTGATTCTGAGCTAGATGTGTGGGTCTGAGCAAATGTGTCTGTGCCTGTGGAATTAAGCATGTGTACGCCTCTGAGCACCCTGTGTATGTGTGCACGGGGGCAACGCCTCGGTAGTGGGCTGAGTGCATGAGGCTGCGTCTCTGGGTCTGAGCACACGTGGGCTTATATGAAGCCGAGTACACATGTATGTGTGGGTCCTTGTGGGTCTGTGTGCTCACCTGGTGAACACAGAAGCATGCATTTTACTGTGTCTGAACATGTGTGATTGGCCCGAGGGTCCACGGATATGTGGGTGTCCTTCTATGTGGAGCTGCATGTGTTACCTCTAAGCATATGAGCAAGTACACCAGCAGCTGTGAGCGCCCGTGTCAGTGTTGGCCTGACTCTGTGTGTGTGTGTGTTCACGTGTGTGTACACCACCGTGGGACTGAATACAAGTATGCATGCCTTGAGGGGTCTGAGCACGTGTGTGTGTGTGTCTGAGCATAAGGCATGCACATCAGAGTGAGCCTCAGAAGGTCTGAGCTGAGGTGGGCCTCTGAGGGTCTCCTTTCCTGGGGCGGTGGGGCAGGGCCACAGGTCTGTGAGTCTGAAGAAATGTGTGCGTGTGCGTGGACCCCTGGGTCTGGGCACACACAGCCTGCCTGAGGATGCACACACGTGCGCCCTCATGGCCCTCAGCATGAGCACACACGTCGGTACACGAGGATATGCCTTTGAGGATGTGTGTGTCTTAGAGTACGTGAACAGATGTGCAGGCGACCGTAGGTCTGAGCCCAAGTGTATGCGGGGGTGGTGCTGTGACACTCATGCACCTCTGTGAGCCTGGGCGCAGACGTGTACATCCCTGAATTCACATGCCCACGTGCACATGTGTGTGCCTGCATCTCAGAAGGTCTGTGCATGTTGTATACATGCCTGCCCTGAACACGCACACACACACCTGTGATTCTGAAACATCTGTGAGTGTCTGTAAGTCTGAGCTCACGTGGAGGATTCTGTGGCCTGAGCACATGTGTGAGCATGTGTGTGATGCAAGTGGATTTGTACACGTGTGTGTGCCTCTGTGAGCTGAGTGTGGATGTGGAATTCTGAGAGTCTGAGGATTCGTATATGCCTGGGCCTTGAGGGTCTGAGCACATAGGTGTACGTGTTTCGTGAGTGTGTGAAATATGCAAGTGCTTCTGAGCACGTGCATGTGATTCTGAACATCTGGTCTACTCCTCGATAGATGTGTGCATGTGCGCTTCAGTGGGTCTGTGTGTGCATGGATGTGCAGCTCTGAGCACATGCAACTGCCTTGGTGGGTTGAAGACATGCTGAGTACGCACCCTTGTGCAGCTGAGCAGACACCTATGAGTCCACATCTAGGTGTGGAGCCCTAAGCCCACACATGCAGGACCGTAGCTCTGAGCACACGTGTGTACCTCTGTGAAAATGTGCACATGTGTATGGGTTTGTTTGTGTTCATCGGACTTCCGGGGCTCTGAATACATGCGTGTCTCTTTAGATCTAAGCACCTGGTGCCTTTTTTGCTCTAGGCACAAATGGTGTGTGCCCTTTAGGTCTGAACATATGACTACCTGTGGAATTGGATGTGCATGAGCTTGCTGGTAGGTCCATAAATGTTTGTGCCTGGATGTGGGCGTGCCTCTGGTCAGACACGAGTGTGCATGTAGCTGGGTCCCTCTGTGGGTCTGAGTCTGTGTGTGCACTTCCTATGTGCCTCAAGGGGAGCAATTCCTACAGGGGCCAGGCCCATAACACAAGGTGTGGGACTTAGGCTGGCTAAGGCAGCGAGGGGTGTTGGGTCACATTGCCTACTATGCAGGGCAGGTCCCCATAAAGGTACTCCCATTCAAAAGAAGTTAAACACCGTGCCCATCAACACAATACTCTTGGCTGGGCTGCCAACCTCAGGTAAAATAACTGTTAGATGATGGGCTCTCCAGGCTGGGGAGACTGGGACCTGGGGTCTGTGGAGGGGTCCAAGTCAAGGGAAGGTGTGAAACGTTTCAGGGATGACCCGAGGCTCCACACCTGGACCCAGGAAGGAAGATCTGGCAGGTGAGAGGGGTGCAAAGAGCCTGTGGTCAGCCCCTGGGTAGCTGCTGTCTCCAGCCAGGCTGCCTCCACCTCTGACACTGACCTTGGAGCCCAAGGAATCCTGGTCGTCTGCTAGAGAAAAAGCCTCCCTGCACTGGAGGCACAAGAGGGCTCTGGCCTGAGTCCCCTCCCTCTCCAGGTGGGGTGCATCACAGTCTAAATCAGCCTGAGGGACCCTGGAGTCATCTTGGTCGTTGTCTGGCCTCCCATCAAGATAAAAATCCAATTTAAGCATTTCAGGGCAGTATGAGCGTGGAGGTGCAAACATACGCGATGCACACCTGCGGGGGAGCCTGTGGGTTGCGTTGGTTTTCTCTCGGGGCTCAAGCATGCACTCTGCCCTCCCTCCCTCTTATTTTTAAAGTTGGGTGCTGGGCTGGCCCGCCAGCCTCTCCCCACCCCCCAACTTCCATTCCTCCTCCACCCTCCTTGTCCCCTCACATATTTGGCCCTTTGATGCGGGGAGGGCAGCTGACCCGCCCACTTCAGCTCCTCCTCACTCCGTGGTCCCAACACAGCCTAAAAGAGTCGGCCCACCTGTGCATGCGCTCAGCATCACACCCAGGCCCCTGACAAGACCCTGGGCTGGGGCTGGGAGGCCAGAATTTTGGTGGACAGGATGTGGCCTTGGGGTAGCCCAGTGTGCGCTTCCCGTCCCTGCATCATGGCCACCTGCAGGGTCCAGGGAGAGCAGAGGCTCCTCCTGTCACCTGGCAGTTCCCACCCCTGAGTGTGCAAACACGTGCGGCGGGGCCAAGCCGGGCCCTTTTCTCGTGACCGCACAGCCTTTTGTCCCCAGAGTCCCATCCCGGGGCTCTCAGGGGACCATTTGTCACAGGCACTCCCCGCAGGCCTGGGCTTCAGGTACTGTGTCCACCTAGAGGAAAGCCCCACCAGTGACTAGGTAGGGAGAAAAGCAGGGTGCAAGGAGAGTGCTGTGTCGAAGCTGCCAGATTCCCAGAGCCTCCCAAAGCAACGGTGGGGTGTGAGGGTGCATCCCTGAGCCGAGATCACCCAGTGAGACGGAGGGGAGAGCCCCCAGCAGAGGAGACTCCCCACAGTGGAGGGTGTCTGTCCAGAAAGCACTGGTCCTTGGCTGTGGCTGAGGAGGCCTTTCCAGCTCAGCAGCCGGAGGCTCCCCCAAGGACCTCAGGGCCCAGGACTGCCAGAACAACCCCCTCAGCTCTGGCCTACTGGGGGGACACGGAGCAGTCAGGCTTCAGCCTCTGGGCCTGGCGGCCTGCGCCCCAGAAACCTCTCTGCCCTTGGTCTCTGGAACCTGAGCCTCTGCTCCAAGGCTCCTCACACTCCTTCCTTGGTTGCAGCCCACCCTCACTCTCAGCCCCAGAGTGTCTCTTCTGGGGCTGGCAGACCCCCTAGGCTCACGCCCGGGCAAGATTCACAGGATATGCCCAGGTCACACTGCCCACCTCAGCTGACCCCATCACCCCCCGCCCCGACCCTGTAGGCCCCTGCCCCAACCTCCAGCCTTCCAGTACCAACAGCCCAGGTGCCACACACTGCAAAGTAATGGAGAGAAGTCTCTGGAAACCCAAGCAAGGGATGAGGCTCCCAGGGGCTCATCCAGGACACCACCAAGCCCACACGCTCCCACTGGGAAATCTGGCCACATCCAGTCTCCTTCCATTCCCGCTGCCAGCCTCAAGCACCAGGACCTCAGCTCCTCGGGCCCTCCGTCCCCTCAGCTCCTCCCAGCCACCGCCCACCTGTTCAGAGGCACCCCCTGTGCCGTTCCACACCCCACACTTCTGAGTCGGCACCCAAGGCCCACCCCTGCCTTGCCAATCTGGTCTCTCTCTGGGGCCGCACGCTTCTCTCCAGCATCAAGTAGAGCCCTGGAATGCCTCCCCCTGTAAGCCTTCCCTCCCAGCTCTGCTCTCCTCTTATAGCAGCTCCCCAACTAGAAATTTGGACCAGACCCCAGGCCCAATCTCCCCGGGGGACCTCATGTCTGGCTGGGGCACCTCCTACCCAGCACGCTGCCCGACACTGTGTACTAACTGCCCCAGCTTGGCCTGGCAGCCCCGGCAGTGTCTGGCCACCTCCCTGACTCTGGGAATGAGGAGGGTTCAGGAGCCAGCAGAGACCTCCTCTTCTAGCGACCAAAAAGGACACCAGGCCTCGGGGACTGATGGGAGTTATAGTTCTGGACCCAGGAGTCGATGGGAATTGTAGTTCCTAGGCCTGTGTTCCCCATCCCCATCCCCCACACACCCCACCCCCCGACACACACACCATAAGGACTCATGGGAGCTGCAGTTACTCATCTTTCTAGGGAAAAGTCTCCCTCTTTCACTCCCGGCATCCCT
>NW_006789022.1:1936097-1943521 GCF_000442215.2 Lipotes vexillifer | reverse complement strand
CCCTCCCGGCATCCCTTGGCCCTCAACCCCAGGACCCCAAGCTAAGGACCTCACTATCTCTGAGGGGCACCAAAACGCCAGAAACTGCCTCGCCAGGGGGCATTTGCAGGACCTGGGGCAATGGTAGGAGGGGAAGGGAAGCTATCAGGGAAAGTTAAGGCCTGGCAGCAGGCCCCTCGGGCTCGGGCCAGGTGGCAGGGACAGTCGCCCCCCTCCCATCAGTGTTGCAGCGGGCCCGGGGCAGGGGAGGGGGGAAAGGCACTCACCAGTACTGGGCTCACACTCCTCCAGGTCCTCGTCGTCGCTCGGACACTCGGCCGAGGCCACCAGGAGGTCATCTGTGTTCTTGGGGGCGAGAGGAGGGTGGGGGGGAAAGAAGAGGGTTCCAGGCTGGGTCAGCAGGCCCCGCAGCCACCTCTTGAGGCACAGGGGATGAGCCCTGGGCTGAGACACACACCCTGGTCCACACCCCAGCTCTCTCATCGCTTGCTGGGTGACCATGGGCCTCCACCTCCCTTGTGCAAAAGTAGACTGAACAGCGCCTGCCCTGCAGCGGTTCCCTCGCTCCCGGGGATCAATGAAACAGCACACGTTGTGCCTTTTATTTCTGGGAAGCCTGGGAGACTGGACCCCGGAACTGGGACTGCAGGGCCAGAGCGAGGGGGCCGGGGGCAGCAGGGAGGGGAAGCACAGGGGCCTCTGGAGGCCACAGCACAGGCAGACACGGAGCAGGACCTGGGGGGTTTCTTGGCTCCAGCCTCACCACCCCACCACCTTCATCTCTCTCCCAGCCCCCTTCCTGGAGCCTGGAAACCGGGCTGCATACAATAATTAGGGCTGTGGTTGCCATGACAACAGGAGTCGACTTTGTCAGCATTTTCTCTCCTGCTAGCAAAGAAAGAGAATCCCCAAGATGAGTGAGTGTTAAGGGGTGGGGGGGGATTCTCAGGGGGTGCTAGGGAAGAAACTCAAGGAGGGAAACCCAGAATCCGAGCAGGAAGGGACTCTGAGAGACTTCGGGTGCAGGGAGAGGGCCAGGGCCGGGCTGAAGGCCAAGGATGGGAGGAGTCTGGGGCGGGAAGGGGGTGAAACGGTCACATCTTGCTTCTTCCCCACCCCCCCCCACCCCCACCCCCCAGCTTCGGACACTGCAGCCCTCACCCAAGGGCAAGGTGGGACCTGGAAGATTAATTTTCCTTCTGCATCCCCGCCCCTCTGCGCCAGTCTCCCCTGTGCAGGCTCCACCAGCACAGCTATGACCCCTAGAACCCCACCCTTCTCTTCTACCTGGATGGTCTGCCCATCACCTCACACTGAGACTGGACGGCCCTTCTTGCCATTGGGCACTGGGCATGGCCGGTGCCCAGCCTTGGCTAGAGCCAGGCCTTTCTCCCAGGGCTCCCCGCTCCCTAGGGCAAGGCCTGGCATTCAGGTCCCCTCGATCTTCTTGGCATTGAAGGCAGAACGGAAGGGGGTTCAGGCTTGACTCTCTTGCCTGGACAAGGCTGTCAGCCAGACCCAGGCCCCTGCAGCACTGACTGGCAGGGATGAGGGGACTGGAGCTCAGAGAACCCAGCCCTCATTTACAGAGGCTGAAGGAAGGCTGGCGGTGGAGGTAGGACACGTCCCCATGGCTGACCCAGCCCCTCCCTCACCCTGGGAGGACAGAGGTCCCTCCAGGCCCAGAGGCCCACAGCCATGTGTGATGGGGGCCAGAAGTAGCTTGGGCAGAGGGAGCAGGGTGACTGAGCAAGGTCCAGTGTGCCGGGTGTGAGCCCTCCCCCTGCTGGCCAACAATGACCGGCAGCAACAACTAGAAAACTCAGCTGCACTGCAGGGCTGCCTTGGTAAGTCACATATACTCAATCGGCTTTGGCCACCAGAAAAGCCAGGCCTGTCCTTCCCCAGTGGAGCCTCATTCTCAGGTACAGCCCCCTCCGCTGCTCCCCTGGGTGCAAGAGAAGATAAATTCCAACCTGACACAGGGAGAGCACCTGAGCAGGTGGGGCAGGCAGTGGGGAGGGAGGGTAAAGCACCAGGGGACTGTCTGTGCCAGCCCCGGCTCTGAGCCACAGGCATGGAGGACACTGAGGCCTGCTACACGGTGGCGTCTACTCAAGGTCACACGGAGAGGACGTGTGAAGGCAGCGGGCTGGCAGTCTCACTGCAAGGACACCAGCCATCAGGGAGAGGCTGCTCCTGCTTCCACCAGCCTCCGGAGAGGGGCTGCCACCATTGGGTGAGCCACTAGCCCCTCCAGTGCTGTCGTCTCTGTGCCCTGCGCAAAGCGACGCCATCCTGGCTCCCTCCATCTCTCCCTCGATGCCCACACAACACTGGGCGTGGCCTTCATTATGGGGCAGGCAGAGGGGGTCATTCCACCCCTCACCCCCAGCCTGGACTTCCTCTCTCATAAGTGGGGTGGTCTTCCCTGGTCTAGCCAGGGTACCAAACTCCCCCTCAACTCTGGGAATGGTCCCCCTAGAAACAGTGGTCACCTCCACGTCTACAACATCCCTGGTCATCAGGGTGACGACCGCTTCGAGAACGGAGACCTTGGGGACTTCCCTAGTGGTGCAGTGGTTAAGACTCCGTGCTCCCAATGCAGGGGGCCCGGGTTTGATCCCTGGTCAGGAAACTAGATCCCACATGCATGCCGCAACTAAGAGTTTGCATGCCACAACTAAGGAGCTGGCGAGGCACAACTAAGGAGCCCGCCTGCCACAACTAAGACCCGGCACAACCAAATAAATAAATAAATAAATAAACAAATATATTTTTAAAAAAAGAAAGAAAAGAGACCTTGCCAGCCCCACCTAAACCACAGTCCCCTCAGACCCTTCCTGAGCGCCACAGTTGCTATGCAGACATCAGCCCTATTCCCCACCTGGAGCCCCGTCCCTCGTGCACCAGCGGAGGGGCCCTCACCTGGGTGGTGCTGTCCCTCAGCGTGGGGGAGCGGCCCCGGCGCGTGGTGGTGGTGGCCATGGTGGTGGTGGTCTCCATGATGGTGGTAGCCATGTCGGCCAGCAGGGTGGTGGCCGTGGTCTCCGCACTGAGCAGCACGGACGGCCCCTCCCCCACCAGGCGCAGGTGGCCCTCGGTCCGCACGTTGGGGTCGCTCTCGGCGGCCAGCGCCAGCACCTTGAGCCCGTTGTAGTAGAGGCCGGACACCTGGCCCTGGAAAGGGCGGCCCTGATCCCGGCCCCCAATCTTGATGGCAGCCTGGCTGTTGAAGATGGTCAGCTGGCGGCCTGCGGGGGAGGGGAAGGGGCAGGAGTGACAGACAGAGTGGGGGACAGGCAGTGGTGGGGGGGGGGACCAGAAAGGGATAGGGAGAATGGATGGAGATCCAAGGGAGGGAAGGAGGGGTGGAGGTGGAAACCAGCAAGTGGGGGTGGGGTGGGGAGGGAGAAAGGAGGAAGGGGCAGACACCAAAGGGAAAGTCCTTGTCAGCCACTAGCCCAGCCCAGCCAGGTAGGGACCCTGGACAGGAAGGGTCCCCAGGGCACACTTGGGCTGGGAAAGGGGGCCCAGCTCCCCACTCTCCCCACCATGCTCATGCCTCTGGCCTTCCCATCCCCCCTCCTCTCCTGCTCCAGGGGCATCGCTCCCCTTCTTTCCCTTCCCTCAATTTGATCCCCCATCTTCCCTCTGTGCTTCCCCAAACTTCCCACACCCAGTGTCCAGCCCCAAGCCACAGAACCCTCGGAAGCAGCAGGTAGAGGAGACAAAAAGGCAGAGACAGAGCAGCGACTGCCAGGCCACATGGTCAGTGCATGTCAGGGCAGGGATGGAGATGAGACAGAGGGGTGGACAGCGCATGGGAGGAGCGCCAGCGTGAGTGAGGCTGGGAGCAGCCGCGGACCTCACGCCACCCTCGCAGCCACCACCAGGCCCTCTGACCTCTGGCCAGGCCCCCCTCTCTCCTCCTCCCCTCCAAGGCCCAGCCACTGCCTGGGGATCAGGCCCTGGAGAGCAGAGACCTTCCTTCCCCGCCAGGATGTGCGAGCACAGAGATGGAAAATGTTAAAGGGACCTTGCTTCGCTCGCTGACAGCCAAAAAAAACCCACTCCAGATCCAACCTCGCTCTTTACTTAGCAGTTACACCTCAGAATTCCCACCTGGGTGGGGTTTGGCTGTTCTGTTTGGTTTTAATGGATCTGGGGGTCAGTTTAACCCTCTGAGTTTGTTGCTTTGGTTTGGTTTTTAGAAAAGATATTTATTGTGTTTGAGTTTAGATTTAACTTTGGTTTTGATGTTGCTTATTTTTGCGGGGAGAGGGTCAGAGGAACTACTAAGTTGCCCCCTGCTCCCCTGGACCTGCAGCTGCTGGTGCTGGGGGTGTTTAAGACCTGGCTTAGCCCTTGTTAGCCTCTGGTTAGTGCTTTGTTAAAGATCTGGTTTAGAGTTACGTGCCCCCAAAACCTGGGCTGAGGACTGTCCAACTTGTGAAACCCACACCCTCGTTGGCAACACAGGTTCCCTGGGACACCCAGGCCTCTGGGGCACCCAACCATCTGTCTGGCCTCTGGTCAATGATCAGCCGGGGGGTGTGTCTGCTCGGCCCCTCAGCTCAACCTCTGAACCTCCTCCAGCTCTCCCTCCGCCCAGCACCTCCCTCAGGCCTGGAGCAGGGTCACCATCTTACAGATGGGGGAGCCAGGGCCCACGGAAGCAGAGAACTAGTGAGTGGCAGCTGGACACCAGACCCAGAGAGGCCCTTGAGGAGCACTGTGTCCAGAGTTTATTCCCGCACATGAGAATTATGAGAAAAACGAAGGGGAGAAGGTTCACAGTGGTCAAATGAGTTTGGAAAACAAACATTTCACAATTACACAAGAGGTTTGTCTCTCACAGGACCTCTCAGAGCCTTTATTAAAATCCATGTCCATATGCATCTCCAAGAGGAAGAAACAGGATTCAGACTTCTCAAGCTCATTTCATCACAAATCTCTCTCTCTCTCTCTCTCTCTCTCTCTCTCTCTTTTTTAACCACAAATCTCTTTATCGTGAAGCATCTCATGGGACTTATGCTTCACAGGACATGTTTTGGAACTCGAAAATGGATTCACTCAATAAATATTTATTGAGAACCTACCACACGGCAGGCGCTGACAGTAAAGTAGTCCCTCCAAGAATGCCCAGCTTTTGTTCTCAAATACTTTCCTGCTCCTCATTTCATCTCATCCTTACAGCACCCCGTGTGAGGCAGGCTGAGCCGGGACCACCAACCCTGTCTCCCCGAGGAGGGAACTGAGGCTTGGGAAGGGGAAGCCTTGAGCGAGGCCATGAAACAAGTGAGCTCCTCCAGCCACACTCCGGGAAATACTAGAGTATGCGGCCCAACCCTTCACTTTCTAGAAGAGGAAATAGAGGCCTCAAGAGAAGATGTGACCCTGCAGCTAGTAAAGGATGCCTGGGGTTCCAAACCACCGGCACGAGCTCTTCCCTCATCTGGACCACAAGTCCCCCCACCCCCAGCCCGCTACCGGGCCTGTCCGGCTCTCCCTACCCTTGGGGTCACAAGTTGTCCCAGCCTCAGCCCAAGCTGCTCCCTTGGCCTCTCTGATTCCGGGAGAAGGAGGTGGGTAATGGAGAGGAAGCTACATAGGTGAGCCAACTAGGCCCCTGGGGCCCCACCCACCACGAACTCCTCAAAGGGTTAAAGTTCACCCCGCTGGAGAGAGCAGCCCAGTGTGGCTGGGGGCTGTAGGTTTTAGCGATGTCTGTTAGTCCCTTTAACTTTTTGTCCTGTTATGGATTTATCACATCTGGTTATCAGCATGTTTAGTCCCCGCTGGCCGTGTTGGGGGCTGGAAGTGACACTGGGGGTTTTAGCTGGGGCAGGCCCCAGTGGACATTTAAAAGCACAGTTATCAGCTGGTTAGGTGGAGGTTTAACGGTTCTACGTCCCCCCTAGAGTTTAGCCTTAGAGGTACAGAGCTCGCCCCCTCTCCAAAGGGAATGGGGTGGCTTTGCCCTTGGCCCCAACTTCCCTTGGTGACAAGTGGCCTTCTCCCTCGCACCCAGCAGCGCCTCACACACACGGCCGCTTAGCCAGGCTGTTCTGTCTTCCTCATCAGCTCAGCAGGCACAGGAATCCCCATGGGATGGCCACCTCTTCCCCATCTCCTAGTCTCCATGCAACCTCCACTGCTTCTAGGAGACCTTCCGGACCAAGGCGGGCCCGTTCCAGAGATAGCAGCCCCACAGACACTCTCTCAGGGCGGCAGAGTCTTTCCAGTAGGATCTGAGCCCCCCACTCTTCCCTTTCCTCCTCAGATGACCCTGGTGGACCCTTCCTACCCACCTTTGGATCCTAGGACCAGCACTTGCTGCTTCCCAAAGCCTTCCTGCTTCTCAGTGTGCTGTGGCCCTCAGCTGGCCCTTGACAAAACCTCTGAGCCAACAGGGCAGCTCCCTCCCAACCTGCACTCCAGCCTGCTTTCCTGGAGGGGCTCCAGGATCTCCCCTATGACCCTAGTCCCTTCCCAGGTTTAGAAAGAGACCAAGGACTCTCCCTCTTCTAGGAAAAGCCCCGCCCCTGCCCAAACCACCACTCTAAGAGACAGGGACCCTCGACAACAGAGAGGAAGGGAACAACCTGGCCAGACAATTGTCCTTTCACTAGGGGGTGGGCGACGGGGAAGGCACGGATGGGGAAAGAGAGAGCTCTGCACCTTTAAGATAGTGTTTTTAAAGTTAATTAATTAATTAATTAATTCTGGTTAATTACCTTTGTCGAGCAGCCATTCATCTACTACTCGACCAAGCCGGTAGGGGATTCTCTGTCTAGCAATCGCCAGGCGCTCGTTATCAAAGTTTCCTTGGAAAAGTTTAGAAAGACAGTAGGTTTCTCAGGCGGCGAAATTAGAAAAGTAATTATGCATTCCTCAGGAGACTCAGAGTAAGCAGCGACATTCAACAGGAGAGGGGGCCAGGTCCACCCAAGGCGGGAGAAGAAAGGCGGGTCCCTCGTCCTCCCTCCGGTCCCCCTCCCTAGGCTCCCATGCAGAGCCAGCCCCACCCTGGGGGCGGGAGTGACCCAAAGAAAAAGAGAGGGACAAAGAAGAAAAGGAAAGGGGAAAGGAAGAAAAGGCAGCTGGAAGGTCAAAGTTCAGAGGTTAAACAGGTTTGTCTGTGCTCTCCCTGTCTGCCCACTTCCTTCCCCATCCCAGAGGGGGGCAGAGGGGCGGGGAGGGGCATTTAGCGGGTTTAAGTTAGGGGGTGGGAGGCCTCAGTGGCCCGGCTGGTTACTGCGTTTAGAGGGCTGTTTAGAAGTGGGAGGGACGGGTTAAGCGGGGGTTTATGCGGCATTTAAGGGGTGGCCCAGCACACGCATTTAACAGTGAGATTTCAACCACTTCTCGAAGCCCCCTTGGCTCCCTTTACCTTCCGTGCTCAACCCCCAGCTTCCCCT
>NW_006789022.1:1922883-1935842 GCF_000442215.2 Lipotes vexillifer | reverse complement strand
CCCAACCGCTCCGCTGCTCTCACTGCAGGCACTTGCGGCCTTCTCACCCTGGGCACAGGTGCCTGCTTGTGGCAGCTGGATGTCACCCAGCTGCCTCCCCCACCCCTTGCATCTCACCTCTTCCACCCCTGGTCCACCCTACAGGCACCCCAGCCCTCCTCTGCCTGGCGGCACCTTGCTCTCTTCCCCCTCTCTCTCAGCTTCATTCCAAGACCCTCAGACTCCTCTCTGCTCAGGTCCCCTCTCCTTCCGGCCCTGGGGAGCCCAGTCCAGCTCCCACTTGAGCCTTCCTCCTTCAGGTTCCTCCCCCCACAATTCCTAACCTCCACCCCTCCTCTCAATCCTGGCTGCCCGTCTGGATACACACCTGTTCTTCTCTCCACTCACAGGGAGGAAGGAGGATGTGTGTGTGTGTGTGTGTGTGTGTGTGTGTGTGTGTGTCTGTCTGTCTGTCTGTCTGTCTGCCTGTGTCTGTGTGTCCTGTGAGCTCTTCCCCAAGGCTGTGGGTGATCCCAAACTGCAGCCGTGGAAATGGAAATGATTTCCTTTGGAAATCTGGCCACTCTACCCACTGAAACCACTTACACGATCTTCAGTAACATGCATGCCGGGGGCATTTTCCCTCTCATCTCCCACTGCACAGCTGCACTACCTGCCCAATGAGACCTGGGCCTGGGCCTGCCTGCACACACATCCCGTTAATGAGCCCATGGTGTGTTCACGCGAGCATGGATGGAGCATCCCTAGGTGCTCACGAGGCAATGAGACTCTGCCTTCACACAGATTCCACAGGTTCTGAATCCACAGATTCAGGTCACTTGTGTTTCAGACAACAATGGATCATCCATTTGTTTAGTCACTCAACAAACATTTCTTGAGTGCCTGTTCTGTTCCTGGTGCTGGGTACTGGAGATGCAAAGATGAACGTCCGGTCCTTGACCATGGGGAGCCCCAGCCAAGCAGGAGAGACTGGCAAGTGACCAGCAGTGTCCTGTGTTCTGTTAGAGGTAGCACAGCCCTGGGGACGGGGCTGAGAGGGGCCCTAGAAGACACTGGAGGAGAAATATAGTAGCCAGAAGAGTGTCAGATGGGGGAAGGGAGGGAGAGGGCACACACAGACAGAGGCTGAGAGGCAGGAGGGCAGGAGGCATTCAGGGACCTACCTGCACTGGGATAGTTGTGGTTGCGTCTGTGTGTCTGTGTGTGGCATGTATTTGTGTGTGGGTCCTGAGAAGGAGGGAAGAATGTATGTGTGTCTCACCGGCACACGTAACAATTCTAACAAAAGCTCCGTTTACACAGCACCTCTGAGCACCTCTGCTACACCACGCCATTCTAGCACTCTCCTTAGGTTATCTCACGGAACTCTCACAGTACGGCTATGAGGTAGATATTATCCCCAACTTTCACAGGTAGAAACTGAGATCCAGAGGAGCTAACTGACTTGTCCAAGGTCACACAGCTTGTCAGTCGGAGACCCAGGGTTTAAAGCCAGGTCCTGCTGGCTCGGAGTCCCTGGGCTGTGCCTCTGAGCTCCCTGAGTCTGGGCCACGCACACCGCTAACCTGGCCTGCTGCCGTTGCTCAGGGTGACTCGCAGCTGTCGTAAGGGATCTGCTGTCTCAGGGCACACAGGCAGCCACCAGGCCCTCAGGGTGCTCTGCTTGGCAGGTAAGGGGGCACCCAGTGGCCTTCCGCACCCCAGCCAGGGGTCCCTGAGCAGAGGAGAGAAGGCGTGACTCCTCTAACCTCGCATCCAGCCTACTGGGCTCCAAGGGGAGGAGCTCTGGCTTGACATGGCAAAGCCTTCATGCTCCCCAAGTCCAGCCTTGTCCAGTGTAGGCTGGTGTCGTCACTGCTGCAAAGGTTGCCCCGGTGTGTGTGTCTAAGACAGAGAGAAGTCTGATGCCCACAGAGCCTGGCCTGTCAGCGTCTGCGCATCTGTGGGACTCAGCATGGGAGCGTTTATGTGCCTGAGTTGCCCTACGCATGCCCAGGCCCTGGTGTAAGCTGGCATCCCTCTGTAGGGCTTTTCTTTCCTTGTGTCTGTCTGACCGTATGAATATTTGCAGTTGTCTGTGTGTCTGGGGCTGGCCTGTGTGTTTGTCAGCCTCTGAGTTTCTTAGGGGGCCGTGTGGTTCTCTTTATTTTCAGGGGCTGTCTGAGAGCGTCTGGGTACAAGCCTACATGGCTGTGAGTCGTGAGCCCACACTGGCATTTTCATCCCAGCATATAAGCGGGTCCATGAGGGTTTGCGCACTCGAACCTCTCACTGTCCTTCTGCCCACGGCCCTCTCAGCCAGCATGGGGCAGCTTCTCTGGGCATCACTTCTGCCAGGAGAGGGGCCGAGCCCGAAGACGCTCTCTCTGCTTCTCAGGGGCTGCCTCTCCGTCGGCACCCGCGCATGTGACTCTGCAGTGCTGCTCAGCCTGGATCTCCACATCTCTGTGTTTCTGCGGTTCTTGGGCAGTACCTCCACTTCCCCTCCCTCTTCCTCTCCCTCCCAAGGCTCTGGCCCCCTCCTCTCTCGCTGGCTGGGTCTGCACGACAGCGGCTCCATATATCTCCCTGCATCCCTCTGGGAGCTGCCTCCGTCTCCGCTTCTGTCTGAGTGACTATTTCCATATCTCTCCCTTGCTCCTCTGGTTTCCTCTCACTCTGAGGCTCTTTCTCTGCCTCCCTCAGATTCTTGCAGAGTCTCTGCCTCCTCATTTCTTTCAGGCCCTCATTTCTGTCCCTCCCCTGTGCTCCTCAGACCTTGGTTTGTCCTCGGCCACCACAGCTGCCACACTGTTGAACTGGGTCTCTTTGCATCCCCGTGCTCCCCCAGCCCCAAGACTGTGAGCTCCCTGCAAGCAGAGGCTGTATGCTGTGTCCTCAGGGCGCAGCACAGGACCTGATCCTAGTAGGTTGTCAATGAAGGTTTGTGGAAGGCACTTGTGGCCTATTTTTCGCTCTTGTTGTCACTTGTCGCTCTCTCCTTTTCACCATGTCCCTTACTTCTTGAGGCCCTGGGGTTCCTTTTCTCTGGGTCTCCATGGTTACTTCTCTTCCTTTATCGAGATCACCTAATGTGAACCTTTGACTTGCTCTTTGTAAAGACCTGGGTTCTTGCCTTGGTTCTATCCTTGGGAACAGCCCTGCCTCCTTGCCAACATCCGTTTTGGGTTACTTCTGGATCTTCTCTCTTTGGTTTCTGCATCTGCCTCCCCGTTTCCGCCTGTCCCTCTTTTCTCAACTCATCCTTCCCTCAATTACAACAGACTCTCCCTACCTCTACCTTCCTTCCCTCCTCTGCTCCCCCATCCACAAACTGGACCCTGGCCTTGCATCCTTGCCTGTTCTGCTGTGCCGCCTCCCTCCTAGCAGACCCACTCCCACAGTCTCGCCCCCACCCTACAAATCCCAACTTTTCCCTTTAGCCCTGCCCCGCCATCGTCCCGCCCCTACAAGCCACGCCTTTCCCGCAGCCGAAAGCCTCGCCACTTAACCCCGCCCCCGGTGCAGGCAGCTCTCCTATCAGGCGCCACCTCGCCCGCCCTGCCCCGCACCTCCCCTGCGCCCCGCGCCGCCTACCTGCCGGGTACCGCTCGTTGACCGGCCAGCTGTCCACCTGCAAGGTGGCATTGCCGCCGCTTCGAGTGAAGCGCACCACGTGGTATTTGCCGTCGCTCACGATGGCGTTGGGCTCGTCGATGGTAATGTCATCCGTGCCCACGTTAAAGATCACCCCCACGGTGCCCTGGTCCTGGGGACAGGGAGGTAAGAGGTCAGGGATCCAGAGGGAGAGACCGTTCACTCCTTCTAGAACTCCACCTGTGAACACCACCGGTCCAGCTCTGCAACATTTAACAGCTTTACAACACACCTCTCCCAGCCACATCTTTACTGGACCTTTTCACCTGCCCAAGGAGGCGGGCAGGCTTGCCCCCTCCCCGCCTCATATGCAAGCAAGGGGGTAACTGAGGTTCAGAGAGGTTGGGGAGGCCACCGTGGGGTGCCCAGCATGGGCCTGGAGCACTTCCACTGACCACACCTGCCTGTTGCTTTTAGGTTCAATCAAAAAGTTCACAAATGTTCACAGGGCACCTCCTCCATGCAAGGGCCACTGAGCCTCCAGGCCCCAGACAGGGACGACCAAGAGGAACCCAGGACCAGTGGGACCACAGAAGGTGGAGGCTTCACCAAGGCACAGCCAACAGAGGAATCCACAGAAGCCAGCCCTGTGCCTGAGGAGGGTCTGGCCTCCCCACTCCTCACACCTCCAAGCTCAAGCCTCGCCTCCCCTGCATGTCCGGCATTGGGCAAGTCCCTGGGGGCTCTGGCACCAGGGCGTTGGCAGGTGTCAGCCCATGGAGGTCAGGCCTGAGTGCGGGGGCAGCCCCTTTGCCGTCAAGGGGGCACAGGTGCAGGGTCTGGACTGTGTGTTTTGGAGGGAGTCAGGATAGAAAGAGATCAAGAAGGCAAACCATGTTGGACTTATCAAGGGAAGGTGAGCTTGGGGGTGTAATGGTAGCGGATAGGGCCGGCAGCTGGGAAGGGACAGGAAGAGGAAAGACAGGGACTGAAGCCTGGAGAAGGGGGGCAAAGAGTCAGTCTGAGCAACCTCTCCCAGGCCCAGGCTCCAGAGAGAACCTGCATGGGGAACCCTGCAGAGGCCACCCAGGATCCAGCCCAGGAAGAGTTCTGTCCATGGTGCCAGAGTGAGAGGGAGAGCCTCACTGAACCCCTAAATGGTGCCAGGTCCTCTGTGGGTACTGTACACACATGCTGTCTTCATCCCCACAGCAACCCTCTGAGGAATAGGCAGCATCCCATTCTACTGAGGGGGAAACTGAGGCTCGGGGAGGCTAAGTAACCTCCCCCAATCTCACAACTCATAAGAAAGGAACCCCAGATTTGAACCCCAGTTGGTCTGACTCCAAAGCCAAGTGCTCTCTCCCGCTTTGCCCGCCAGTCTCGGGAGACACTGACTCAGAGTGCTGGAGGTGGGGGTGATCTGAGAGGCTACTGAGGCCAACCTTCCTTCAAGACCAAAGACGTCTAAAGAAGCCAGTGGAAGGCCCACTCGGCCCTAAACCTGAGCCCCCTATTCCATTCCCCTGTACTGCCCAGCAGCACCCCCGAACTCGGCCTCCTGAGTTCCTGCACCCCTCCTCCCACACAGGACAGACACTCGCACAGGCTCACACAGTCACGGGGACCAGATCATCACGGAAGACACTACACTCCTGCAGTCTTCCTGAAAGACTGTCGCAGTCTGGCCTGGGCATGAGGAACCATTTAGTTGCCACCTCCAGCACCCAACAGGGCCGAGAGGCTTGGTGGCACTGGGAGTGGGGATGGGGTGACTCACAGACGGGGCAGGGATTGGGGTTTTGCAGAGAGAGCTGGGGGGCAGGATGTGCAGCTGTGGCCCACTTGAAGATCCACGCTCTATCCCTTCCCCACTGTGGGTCCAGTTATACCCCTCCTAGAACCTGGGAAAGACGCACGCACACACACACACAGTCATACACACACACACACACACACACTCACACACACACACACACACACACACACACACACAGAGTCATACACATGCGGCGTCCCTCAGATGCAGCAAAGCAGGGAAACTGAGGCTGAGCTTGCCTAACAAAGGGTAGTAGCGAGCCGCACTCATCCACCACCCACAGACTGACGACATCCAGGGAGAAGGGGTGGTCTCTGCTCCCCACGTGAGAGGAACAGACCTCAGTACTATTGTTAGTAATAGAACAGCATCAGCCCCTTGGGTGCCTCTGAGGGTTTCTCCCCACGAGGCTCAGCTGGGTGGTGACAACGGTCAAGGAGCAGAAGTGGTCTGGGAGCCGGGATGGCAGAGGGCTGTCCAGGGCGGCTGGAAGGCAGGACACCTGCGTTTCCTAGGAGGCAGCCGCGCCCAGAGCCCAGAGCCGTGCACTCCGGGGGAGAGGCAGCTCCCAGAGCTGCTCCCCACGTGAAGTCAGTTGTCACTTCTTTTAAAGTCATTAATTCCTAATTCCCCAATTACCTCATTAGGCGGCGGTGGGAGAACGAGGCCGCTCCTACAGCAAATAATTATGGGAGTCAAAATTAATTTGGCAAAGTGGAGCGACGCTTTATTAGAAACGTCAAATTGCTTTTCTCTTATTTTGCTGCCGCCTCCCCACTCTCTGAGAGCTGCTAATGACGCTGTGGTGGGAGCTGATATATCACCAGGGGAGAAGGGGGCTTGGGGGCTGCCCCAGGGGGCTTCAGCCCATCGGGTGCCCAGCTCTCCCCTCAGAGCTGACCTCTCCATGGCTCCCACGCTTCCTCCAGGGCCCCCGACCCTCACCAGGCTCCTCATCCTAGGGGCAGCCCCGCCCCGCCCCGCCCCGCCCCGCCGGCTACAGCACCAGGCACCAGGCCTCGTTCCTCCATAACCCGGCACCAGGCGAGGGCTGTGGGCAACTGCTGGGAGGGCAAAGGAGACTCCTTCTCCCTGCACCCTGATCCCCCTGCCCCTTCTCCTCAGCACTGGGGGAACCCTGTCCCCTAAACCTTCAGGCACAGAAACAGACGTTGTCAATGAGGCAGACACAGTACCCACAGATCTACTCACCCAGGTGGATGCTCACAGTTGCTCAGGATATTAGTGGACACAGGGCTCTCTACAGGCTGGGCAATGTCCTCAGTGCTTTATATACATGATCTCGTTTATTAAACCTGCGAGCATCTCTGTCTGCTTATCATGCCATTACACAGATGAGGACACTGAGGCTCGGAGACACAAGGTGACTGCACTAGGGCAGAGCAAGGACGTGGCAGAGCTGGGACTCAAACCCAGGCATCTGCTCCAAAGCCACACACCGCCTCTCAGGACTATGTGATGAGAGAGCAGCAGCCCTCACTCACAGAGAAGGACCCGGAAACACAGTCACACCTGCCACGCAGAGTCAGGAGACTGAAACAGCAGCAAACGCCACACTGCCAAGAAATACAAATATAGAGCGACACACCCGATCAGAGGCCACGAGACTGTCCCCCACGGCGCCAACCCCCAGCACTCCTGACACGATCAACATGCATGGGGCCCACACTGTCACATACAGTCACCGTCCGCACTGCCTCTCACGCAGGTGGAGACGCTCACACGCACGGAACTTGCAGGCCTTCTCCCCAGGCTACTCCTTACTCTGCTTTCCTTTCCCCCTCGTTTCCCTGCCCGGCCTCCCAGGCCCGGTGTCCATCAGCTGCCACTGCTACTCCAGCTCCGCTCTGCCCACGGTCCATCTCTCCTCAGACCGCCTTCCTTCCCTCCCTCCCTCGTGTCGGGGAGGGGTGTGCAGGCTGGGGACCCTGCAAAGCTGTCGTGTAAGGAGGGGCCAGAGCCCAAACAAGCCTTCTCCCCTAGCTCCCTCGCTCCTCTGAAAGCTCAGGGCCCCCCACTCAGACCCTTCCAGCACACAGAGCCTGGCCAGCCTGTTCGACCCTCCCAGCTCGGGGTCCTGGCCAGGGTCACCATGTGGGATGCGGGCAGGGAAGGGAGGGGGCCGTAAGGGGCTGCATAGGTGGAAAATGGAGACTGAGGTCAGAGGCCCAAGGGTTAAGACAGTGGGCAGGGGGCAGGGGAGAGGCTAAGAGCAGAAATGAAATGGAGCAAGGCTTGAGGACACCAGGGAAGTGTGTGGGGCCAGAGCAGAGAGGGGGAAGGAAAGGGGCCGCCCGAAGACGAGAGTTAGGATGGGAACTGTGAGAAGAGGAGCCACAGGCATGGCGGGGGGCCTAGAGGGAGGCAGTGGGAAGCAGCAGAGGGCGAGGAGGGGAGCTGGGCAGAGAAAAGCAGAGCTGAGCGGGACCGGGGGTCAGAGCAGAGCTGTGGGGTAGGGCCGAGGTCAAGGAGGAATGAGCAGGGCTATGCTGTAAGGGAGGCTGGGGAAGGGGACGGCTGGGAGGGCAAAGGTCATGGGAACAGTAATCAAAGGCAGGGAGGCCCAAAGGAGGGGACAGGAAAAGGTGCAGGACACAGTGGGAGGCATAAGCGGTGCAGGAGTGAGCAGGCAGCAGCCCAGGGCAGTCACAAGGTGGGGATGTTCCCACAGGCTGCAGGAGAACGGCCAAGGAAGCCCCTGACTACATTCTGGAAGGTCAGAGACACAGACGGTCTCAGGGTGGGGAGCTGGGGAGCTTCAGGTGAGCGGAGGTGGCTCTGGGGGCCTCAGTGAACAACCGGGAGGAGAATGGGTCTCGGGAGAGGAACCACAGATTGGAAACCCCAGCATCCAGGGGACAGAGGTTCTGAGGGCTCCACGGGAGGGAAAGATGCGAGGTGCTGGTCCCGTGGCAAGAGAGGACTGAGTGGATTCGGGGCAGAAGGCTGGGGGTTCGGGGGCGCCGGCCCCGCGTCCTTACGATGTGCAGCTGCAGGTAGTCCCCGAGGCCGGAGGCACTGTCCACCCGCACCAGCACGGCGCTCCGCTGGTGCGTGCTGAAGCCCACGGCCAGGCGGTCCATCCTCGTGCTCGGCCGGTCATTGGGGGGCCATGTGTAGGTGATGAGCGCTCCCCCCTTCCCAAAGATGTATGTGGTCCCAGCTGCAGAGAGAAGGAAAGGGAGACAGAGATAAGAGGTCAGGAGGGCGAGATTAGCAGGTCCTTGGGGCTGTGACCAGAGCACTGGGACACCAGGTTTAGGGTACGGGGCTTCAACTGTGATACCCACAGCGGCCACCAGGCCCTGCCCTCCTAGGAACAGTTGACAGGCGGGTGCCTGGGTGGGAGCCCGTGCAAGCGCACAGACAGATGTAGCTGCCTCATCAAGAATTCTAGCTTTAATTACAGCAAAACAGAGAGGTAATAGAGAGAGTGACACAGAGAGAGAGAGCCCGGAGAGAGGCTGGCTGCAAGGGGACAGAGAAGATCGCCAGAGACAGGCAGGACCCAAGGGGCCTAGGCCTGACCCACTCGGCTGCTCCCAGGGCTGGCAGAGGTGACAGGTTTGAGGTATGTGCTTCTGTGGGGCCTGAGCTGAGCAGGCACCAAGGCAAAAGGAGGCCCAGGCAATGGCGGGCGGAAGAGCAGGGGCTGTTTGCTCTGACTCACAGCCTGCAGGCTGGCCCCGCTCCAGCACCTGCTCCCCACCCCCTCCCAAGCCCCTGCAAATCCTGATGCCACTTTGCCCGGACTCCCTGCTTCTACTCCCAGCTAGGGGGCTGCCTGGGTGCCAAAACGGGGTGGGGGGGAGGGGGGGTCCTGGAGCCCTGCCCAGAAAGGAAGAGACAGACAAGGGGGTGGGGGGTAGAGATTGACAGCCAGAGGAGGAAGGAGGCAGAGAGACAGATGGACAGAGAGGGACAGAGAGGGGTGTAGGTGAGAGAAGGCGGGAGAGTGGGAGCCAGAGATGATGAAGGGCTCCCTCTCCCTCCCCTCCCCCATCCCACCCTCTCTCCCCCTCTGTCTCTTTGCCATCCGGCTGCTGCCAGGGCGGGTGTGAGGTCCCTAACGATCTCAAGCCCCAAAATAAACCCTATTAGTCACCTTGTTCCCTCCTGCTGCTGCCTGGGCTCCCTGGGGGTGGGGGCAGACTGATGGCCAGGGTGGAGGCAAGGGTCAGGGCCGGTCGCCCAGTTTCCGGGAAGGGAGCTTTGTCTGGGAGGCCTAGAGGACTAGTACTCTGGGGCCTTCAGAGAAGGAAAGACAACAATCTTGCATTCTTTAGAACATAAATGGAGCAGATGAGACTCATAAAATGCTTAATTAAATAATTAGCCACTAACAACTCCTCTCAAAGCGCTTCTTGCGGGTAGAGGGGTTCAGGGGAGGACTTATCCAGGGAGAAAGAGAGGCAGATGAGGCCTGAGGGCAAAAGCCTGGAATAGGCTGGGAGAAAAGCATGGCCTTGGGGGTGGGAGAGCTCTGGGTGGGATGGGAAGTCCAGGTCAGGGGAGGCCTGGGGTACTTGCCTGGAGCAAAACTGCTCTGCCAAGATGGCAGCCAAGCTGGTAACACTAAGGCCAGGCCTCTCAAGCACCTTGGGGTCTCTCACCTCAGGGACTGGCAACCCCACTGTAGTTTGGGCAATCGGGGATCAGGGGTCTCTGTCCCAGGAAGCTCCTAGGCCCCCAAAGGAGAGGGGACTCCTGAGTGCCTTGGAGGGAGGCACCATCTGCCGGCCCAGGAGGAGCTGAGAAGGGAAGGCTGTTGCCTGGGTCCCAGAAAGGCAGTGAGGCCAGCAGGGGGCTGGGGCTGGCGGGGGGCAGGAGCTGTCACCCAGAGCACTTGTCATCAGGGCCCTCCGTCTCCCCAGGAAAGGCTAAACAGGAGAGGTGACTCCGGGGGGCAAGGCAGGTGGGAAAGAACCACCTTGATGTCAATTAACTGACATCTTGCCACAGCACATTGCAGGGAAAGCCCCCCGCGCAGAAGATAGAGGAAGCTCGGCTCTGCCCCTCCAAACTGAGGTATGCTTCCTACCTGAGGGCCCCGGAGGCTCAGTGGTGAGATCTGAACTCTCAGGATGGGGTCCCAGGATCAGGGTGGAGAGCTGGACTGGGGCAGTGAGCCACACACCCGCCTCCGGCAGGTCACTGCCTGGACAGGGCAGGGTCCGAAGGCTAGGAGCAGGGTAGGCCTCAGTCAGCAACGGTCTCTCCACTCCCAACACTGCAGCACTCTGGAAAATCGACTGTTTCCATGGTAACCGTAATAGCCAGGGTCCTCCCTTCCCCCTGCACTCACTCACAAGCTGCATGTACAAAATTTGGGGGGTGAGGAGGGCCAGGGGAGCTAAGATGCTGACCCTCCTCCACATACACCCCTCCCTGCTTCCCAGACCACAGGCTGCTGCCTCTCACCCCCTGGGCTCCAGGGCCTCCCAGTCAGACGCAGGAGGGGCTTACTGGGTTTCTTGATCCCTCAGACCAGCAAAGGAAACTCCATCTACCTGGAGCTTCCCAAATCTCCCAGGTCTAGGGGAAAGGAGGCCCTTTCTCCTCACTTTCCCACCCCAGGAACCCAGACAGCACATCAGGCTGAGCCCGGAGAGGGCGCGAGGAGCGAGCATGCCCAATGCCCCATAGGGCAGTGAGGCCGGAGGGATCAGAGGCGGGGTGGGTGCTCCAAACCCCGCAGACCCCACACCCACACACAGGCCACGACGCAGCCAGCTGCGCACAAAGACCCAGTGTGGAGAGGCAGACCCCAGACAGGAGACAGCCGGGAAACATGGCGGTAAGCGCACAACAATGAGGGGCCCTGGCAGGCGGCGACGGCAGCGGCTGGCTGGCACCGCTCAGGACGGGACAGGCGCACGGGTCCCCGCCCCCGAGGCCCATGGCGCACGGGCCGCACTCCCCAGCCTCCCCCAGTCCCCAGTCAGGGCCCTGCTCAGCCGGGCCTCCCCCGGGATTTATTACACAGCTGCTCTCCCACTGCCGCCAGTTTTTTTACGGGGGGCTGGCCTGTTAAAGCCTAAGGGCGTTTATTACACGGTGGGGGGATCGGGTGTAGAGACACTTGTTGGGCCGAAGAGGTGAAGGATGAATGGTTTATCGGACTGGGGCGGCAGTAATTACCCTGGGGAGACATTTCTCTCCCCCGCACCCCGCTCCAGCCCTCGGGCGCAGAGAGCTCCGGCTGGGGAGAACGCGGGCGGCGGGGCGGGACTCCGCCTGGTCCCTCCCCGTCCCTCCCCGCCGCGCTGCGTAGGCGGCTTCCGCCTCTCACTCCGCAAGCCGTCCTCTGCCCTGGCCACCGGGCGTCCTGGGTCGGGGGGTGGGGGTGGGGGTGGGGGGGCCGAAGGCACGTGGAGCCCAGGACACCGAACCACAGCTAGAACCTCTGAAAGGTTCCGGACTGGGCTCCAGAGAAGAAAGGGGCCAAAGCCAAGGCCCATTATGTTGCCCTAGGGTGGTCCAGACCTATTGTTTTTGACCTCCCCAGGAAAACGCTAGTGAGCTACATAGTACACGACATTGCAGGGTGGAAGGGTGGGGAGCAGCCCTGAAGCCCAAGGCAAGACAGCCTCTGGCCAGACACAAAATGCCCCAGGCCCAAGTGGCCACCACCCAAAGGCCCAGGCCTGGAACCTTCTGCCCACACCCAACATAGTCCCCTCAATGCCTCCTGGACCCAGAAATTCACTGATCCAGTAGAACACTAAATGATCAAGAATCTGTACAATTCCCACACACCTGCATTCTAGAAAAAAAAGAAAAACCCCAACCAACCATTAATAATGGTTAGCTTACCCAGACCCAAACAACATAATCATCCCATGTGAAAAACCACCCATACAGTGCTGCCCCTGTGGTTAAAACTACATGTGCAGACCCTCTGTCTGCCTGTCCCTGCCACATCAGAAGCCATGACAAAAACCTTCTGGTAGATCTCGAATCATGAGAGGATAAAACGTCCTGCACAATCCAGAAAAGCCGCAGTCCTGGGTGCCCACAGCCCACACCAGCTCTCTGAATACAGACACTCACAATCCACGGGGTTATCTCTCCAGGTCCAGAGCCCTGGGCTTAGGTCTCTCTTGATCCCAGAACAACATCCCCTCAATTCTTAAGCCTATTCTTGGCCATAAGATATCCAGTCAGAAATCCAAGTGAACACACCCATATCCAGAAAATCAAATTAAATGCCTGCCCCCTTTAGAAGCTGGAGTGATGAATCCAGAACCCCTGGAAGCTCCCGACTCAGAACCGAACTGGGATTGACCCCTCTATTCCTGGCCTCAGAGGGTACAAGAAATGAAGGTCAGGGGTTGCAAGGCTCGTAAAGGGCTCTGAAACTAGAATCAGGGTCAAGGATCAGGAGAGTGTCACCCCCTCAGGCCATTTTTAGGACCCAGGTGTACTGGTCCTCCCAGGCTCAGACTGACATCAGGTGCAGGAGTGTCAATGAGTGTCTGGCAGGTCAGTAGGGATATTATGTAACGGGTGGGGTTGAGGGTGGAAAGGGAAAGGCAGGAAA
>NW_006789022.1:1919046-1922873 GCF_000442215.2 Lipotes vexillifer | reverse complement strand
AAGGGAAAGGCAAGAAAGAGTGAGAGTGGAGGGAAGGAAGGCAAGGAGGAATGCAGGAAGAACCCAAAGAGTCGGGAAGTGGAGACGCAGGCGCAGGAAAGAGAGGCTTCTCTCACCGGGGGAAGCCAGGGAGATGCTGGCACAGAAAGGAAGGGTCTCCCCTGGCCTACAAAGGTCTCCCAAGCTGGCCTCTCCCTCTAGCCAAGCATGGGGTCCCAGCAGAAGCCCATCCTGTCGCCTCCCCCCGCATCTGAGGTGCGCCCAGGTAGGGTTCAGCCATGACAGCCGGCCTCCTCCCTCCTCTTCCATCTGTCCTCCGACCCTCTTCCTTCCTCGTCACTGCCTGACCCTTCTTGGGCTCCTCCACTCGGTCTCCCCACCACCTTCCATCACTGCCCTGCAGCGCCCTCCACCTCCTCTGCTTCCATGTGGCCCTTGGCAGCCACTGGCCCTCCTGGGGCTGTTTGTCTCCTCTGCACAGCAAGGGAGTCTCTGAGGCCATCCCAACACCAACATCCCATAGGTTCCCGTCCCCCAACCCCCCCCCCCCAAGCTCTTTCCTCCATTTTCTCTCCCTCTCCCCCAGCTCTTTGCATCCCGACTCCAACTCCTTCACGGAGCCTTCTTCTGGCACTTTGGCTCCCAGGCCCCTCCTTCCAATCTGCTCGGCTCCCCTGGGCCAGCCCCTCTCTCCTTTCCTTTCCCCTTTCCCCTCCTCTCCTCTTCCCCCCACCATGATTTCCCCCATAGCCTTTCTTCTCTTGTCCCTTCATGCCTCTCCTCATTGCCCAGAAAGACAAAGACCATGTCCTATCTGGGTGTCTCCGGGGACTGAGCCTCAAGGGAGTCAGAAGGGACGACGAAGGGGACGGTGAAAGGCAAACAGGGCCAGATTGCTCGCGGGGAGAAAAGGGGAGTTAAAGTCAGGTGCAAGATGTGTGGGGGGAGGTGGAGCAAGGAGCCTAGAGAGCATTGCACAGAGAGGACCCCAGCTGGGACAGGGGCCAGCCAGGGACACTCTGCTGGGCAAGGGAGAGGAAAGGAATGAAGAAGAGTGTTGGAAGAGGCCGCTCCTGGGAACTGGATGAAGAGAAAGTAGAGACATGAAGATAAAGGTGAGCTAGGAAAAAAGGGGGAAGGAGAGTAGAAAGGGGTGGAAGGACTGAAAGTGATATGGGGGAACAAAGATTGGGAAGCAGGGATGGACAGATGTAGAACAATGATGGGGAGGCAGAGATGAGTGCAGAAATGGGAGGCCATGTGGGCATAGATGGGAAGTGAAGATACAGGCATGAAAGATGAGAGCAGAACAAAAATGGAGTAAAAAAAAAATGAGAGGGGACGGATGAACAGAAATGGAAGTGATGGGAATACAGAAATTAGAGGCAACAAGGTACAGAGTGAGAACTGGTAAAGGCACAGTGATGGGAGTCAAGATAAAAGGTGATGGAAGCATGGAGATGTCAGAGTACCAAGATGGGAGGTGACAGGGGTTCAGAGATGGGAAGTGATGGGAGGACAGGTATAGGAGGTGATGAGGCTATAGGGATGGGAAGAATGGAGGTACAGAAACGGTGAGTGTTGGAGGGATGAGATGGGGACCGAAGATGAAAGGTGATGAAGGATATGGACGGGAAGTGATGGAGGTACAGAGATGGGAGGTGATGAGTTGCGCCATATGGGAGGTGAGAGAGGTACAGAAACGGTGGTACCCTATGGAAAGTGGTAGCAAGGTACAGAGATGGGAGGTGATGCGGAGTACAGAGAAGGGAAGTGGACTAAAATGGGAGGTGATGGGGGTCTCTGGGGTGGTAGGTAACAGGAGCTTTGAGATGAAATGAGAAGGAGAGACTGAGATGGGAAATGCTGGAGTCTGACATGGAATAAAACGTGAAGAAGGGACACACACGGGAGGTAGTGGGGGGGGCAGAGACTGGAAGTTGTGGGGATGCAATAATGGGAAGTGATGGAGGTACACATAATACGGAAGACAGAGATGGAAGGTGGCAGGTACAGAGATGGGAAGAGATGGCATCCAGAGAATCTTAGAGGTCTAAGGTATGAGATGATGAAGGGACTGGGCTGGGAGGGCCAGCAAACCCACAAAGGGCAGAAACCAGAAGTGATAGAGGTCAGAAATGGAAGGTGATGGAGTCTGAGAGGGAAGAGCAAGTAGGTTTTGAGATGGAAGGTTATGGGAGGGGGCGCTGAGATAAGAGGTGGTAGTCAGTGTAAAGTGAGAGAGGACTGACTCCGGAGGTGATGGGGAGACTGGGATGGGGGAGCAGAAATTGAAACAGTGGGAGGCGGGAGATGCTGAGGATCAGAGGTGGAGGTAGGGCAGAAATGAAGAGGTGTGGAGAGGAGAAACCGGAGATTCAGGGAATGAGGCTGGGAGAATAATGGGACAGTGGAGCGAGGTGATTGCTTGGAGGTGGTGGAAGGACAGTAATAGGGGAAAGACAGGACAAAGACGGGACAGTTGCTGGAGGAACAGAAGTAAAATAGAGACAGATATGAAGAGGTGAAAGAGGCAGAGATGGAACACGTCTGAGCCAGAGATGATAGGTGGGACAGAGGTGAGAGGTTGGTGGGGGACAAAGATAAGAAAATAATGGGTACAGAGACGCTGGACCAGCAGTGGGAAGGCGACGGTGAGGCAGAGGTGGAGGTAAGCCAGGTGGAGAAATGATAAGGGGCAGGGATGGAGGAGGTGAAGACAAGAGAAACGGAAGGGAGAGCTGGGCAGAGAGGATGAAAGGACAGATGGGGAGGTGGTGAGGGGACCTAAACAGGAGGGTGATAACAAACCAGAGATAGGGATTCGGAGGTAAAGGTGAGGCGAGGAATGAAAGTGATGAAGACAGAGATGAGGATGATTAAGGGACGGGGTGGGGGGATTGTGATGGAGAGGAGAGGGTGGGGCTGAGATGCTGGGAACCGAATATGGTAGGTGAGGGGGTGAGGGCCCGCAGGGCCGAGGGGCCGGGCCTCGGCGCTCACGGGCTGGGGTGCGGCCCGCGGGGGCCAGGGCCGCGCACACGGGAGGCCCTGGGGGCCAGCCGGCCGGCCGGTATCGGCAGCGCCACTTACCGTGCCCGCCGCGGGTGAGGAAGGGCATGCGGTTGATGGCGATCGGCACGGTGCCGTGCTTGCTGTGGAAGTGGTGGACGTGGTGGGTGGTGCTGAGGCTGGAGGAGACCCGGGCCCCCTCGGCTGCCCCAAGCAGCAGCAGCAGCAGCAGCAGCAGTAGCGGCAGCAGAGGTGGCGGCGGCGGCACGGGCCCGGCCAGGGCGGGGGGGCGGCGCGGGCACCCCCCCGGCCCGCTCCCCCCGGGGGGCATTTCGGCCCGGGGGCGGCCGCCTCACAGTCCCATGGCCGGGGGCAGGGACGCGGGGCTGCGTAGCCCCGCGAAGCCCCCCTCCGGCTCCGAGCCCCGGGAGGGGGGTAGGGGTGAAGAGAAGGAAAACCAGAGCCCAAGCCTCGGTCCCGAGCCAACGAAATCAACTGGATCCCGCCGGGAAATCCGGGGTCCGCAGAGTGGCAACGCCAAGGTCCAGGACGCCTGGGTCCATCGCGAGGAGCTAAGGGTCTCCCCGCATCCCGGCGGGGTCGGAGCGGCGCAGAGGGCCGTCAGAAACCCGGGGGAGCGCCCGGGGGAGGGGGCATGGTGCCGGGTGGAGAGGTAGGGGAGGCGCGGGGGCCAAGCAGGGAGGGGAGAGCGGGGGAAATCCTGCAGAAGAACCGAGCCGGGGAGGAGGGGGGCTGGAGGAGAGAAGCGGGAGACCGACGGAGGCTAGGGCCGCTGCCGGTGCTGCTGCCGCCCG
>NW_006789022.1:1918092-1918678 GCF_000442215.2 Lipotes vexillifer | reverse complement strand
GCGCGAGCCCCGCCCCTCCCCCGCGCCCTGGCGCGCGCTCCCCTCCCGCCCCCTCCGGAGAAGGGGCCCTGCTGAATAATTGAACAGGACTGAGGCTAGCAGAAGAGGCCGCTCTCTCCCACCTCCTCCCTCCCCAGCACCTGGACGAACCCCAGGAGTGCTCGCTGGTCCAGGGCGCAGAGATGTGGACACCGCCACCTCTGCACGCACGCCTCGGAACACACGTGCACGCTAGCATGTGGACGGGCTCGGGTATGGAGACACCCACGTGCCCATACAGGCATCAGTGTGCACGCACGCACACACAGGCTCAGATGCATACATGTGTTCATAGACACTGGCACATGAACTCACGCTCAGCCGAGCGTGTACACATGCTCACGGAGGCAATACATGCACACACACATACATGTTTGGTCACAGGTAATGAATGAACAGCCAACGTACACACGGACAGCTCCCTCCAGCTCACCCTCCAAAAACAGGGTCACCCATACGCATACACACAACGCACCCAGAGGCTCAAAGGTACTCCAGAGTAAGACATGCCACACACACAGTCCCTCGCCACCTCTCCAGAAGGGTG
>NW_006789022.1:1911206-1918082 GCF_000442215.2 Lipotes vexillifer | reverse complement strand
CCCGGACTCCTCCAATCCCTCCTCGCCACTTCCCCTGCCCCTCCTGCCACTTCCCCTGCCCCTCCCGCTGCCTCAACCTCTACCTCTGGGGAGGGGAGTTTCCAGGATACTTATCCACTGAGTGGCCCACTTGTGACAAAACCCTTCCTGGGCCATTTATGTCCAGCTGAGGAAGTCACTTCTCCGTCTAGGGGCCCCTCCACTGAGATCTGCCCCCTCCCAGACTTTGGGACACCTCTGGGAAGCACGTGTCACAGGCCAAGAGGTAAGTGCAGGGAGGCTTTCTTCCCTTCATCTGGATGCCACCTCGGCATGCCTGGCGGGGGGGCTGGGGGGGGAGATTCTGAAAGTAGAGAGGGAGGGAGGTAGAGATGGGACCTGGAAGAAGGCAAAGAAGGAGTGTCATAGGGTGAGAAGGAGAGGTGGTGAAGAAAGGGCAAAAGGAAGGGGGTGCGAAAGGGGAGGGAGGGGCTGACTCCTGCTTATTGATTCTGAATTCCGTTTTGGAGCAAAAACTGCTACCAGGAGCCCCACAAGTTCTGCACCCAGGTCCTGGGTGCAGTCAGGACCCAGGACAGCTCCTCTGCCGCAGCTGCCACCTCCCCAGCCCTGCTAGATGCCAGGGCCCCATTTGGCCCCCAGCCCTTCAGAAGGGAAGAAAGGGGTCCTCAGAGGCACCCGGGAGGAAGTTTCCAGGTGGTGCGTGGCCCCATGAGGGAGGAGAGATTGCAGGCTGGGGAGCAGGGCTGGGGCCCCCAAAGCCTTGTCCTCCTGCCCTCTCATCCCACGCACGCTCTTGGCCCTGGCGCTGAGGTAGAGACTGACATAGCTCTGAGCAGGCAGAAAATGTATGGTCCCGGAGGGAGGGAGGAGCCGGTGGCAAGAGGAGAGGAAGGGAAACCGCCTAGAGGCCAATCAATACCAGTGAGTGGGAAGTGGAGAGCTGGAGGGGTGACGCTGGGGATCGAGGGGGAGAGACGAGAGACAGAGGTGTGCAAGAGATCAACAGAGGCTGCGGAGCAAGTGGAGAGACGAGAAACACACAGAGGGGCAGAGATGGGGAAGAACCGACTGCCCGGGCCGAGCCAGAGACAGGCTCTGGGAGACTGAGCTGCCAAGGGGAGCTGTCCTGACCTCAGCCCTGGGACTTCAGGCCCTGCCAGGAAGCATGCCTCCTTCCAGCTTCCTTCCTCTCTCATTTCATATTCTCTTTTTCATTCTCTCTCCACTTTTCTCTCTCCCATCCTGGAGATGACTTCTCTCCCTCTGATCTCTCTCTTGCCTTTCCAGGGCAGACTCTTGAGCCCACAGAGGTACCTTCAGCCCCAGGTGTAATGCCCATACCCCAGACGGAGAAACTGAGGCCACACAAGGGGAAAGGCTGTCCTGAAGGTCGGACTCCTCCTCATTCCAGTCTCTTTACCACCAGACAGCTCCACAACCCAGGCCCAACCCTCTAAGGACACCTGGGCCATTCCCACCCGCCTCCCTCTCTTCAGGCACAGGGGCCCTTGGTGCCCAGTGGTGCCTCCAGGGCCTTCACACTTGGGGGTGAAGCAAACAGGCCTCTGGGCCAAGTTCCTGCTTGACGTCGTGCATCAGTGGAGCCTCAAGGAGACCCCCCATAGAGAGACAGCACGAACATGAAACAGCCTAGGCTGGAGAAGCGGGAGGAGGCACAGCTTCAAGAGAAAAGGGGGTGTGGCTTGACCCAAGATTCCTGCCTCGACCTTGGGGGCCAGAGATCTCAGAGGTACCCCAGGGCCAGGGTTTGGAGGCTCCCAGATTGCACCCACCTTGTCCTTACCTCCATGGCTTTGCTCAGGCTCTGCCACCAGACACACAGACCAGTGCTCGGGGACAG
Source organism: Lipotes vexillifer (assembly GCF_000442215.2). NCBI lineage: Eukaryota > Metazoa > Chordata > Mammalia > Artiodactyla > Lipotidae > Lipotes > Lipotes vexillifer. Next base: position 1,916,218 of record NW_006789022.1, on the reverse strand, counting down.
TGACACTTCCCAAGACGTGCCCAGCCCCAACTCTCCCTGCCTCCCACCTGCCCCCAGAGAAGTTGCTCCAAGCTCCCTTCCCACCCCTGCTGAAAGATGGCTTGACTCCCTAAACCACCATCCCTCTCTATGCTCCCTTCCAGAAAGCTCCATCGTGTGGGAGTGTAATAGTGATGACGGGCAGCAGCTCTTCTTGGTCCTGATGCCCTGCAACCCGGGCCAGCCATGCCCACCGTCGGCACCGTCTCCACCTCCGCCACCACCCCCAGCCCAGGGACTAAATGAGCAACAGGGACAGCAAACTTTAGGGACGCCTAGGTTCTAGCACCTGTGATTTAGGGCAGGGAACTGCCTCTTACTGAGGCCTCAATGTCCTCAGCAGCTAAATCGGATGGTTGGTCTCCATCCTACTGCCTTCTCTGAGGACAAATTAAAAGGGCTTTGCAGGCTGCAAAACACGAAACAAGCAGTGGGGAATGTTACTGTTAAACAGCAAAGTTACCACCGTCCCCAGATCGTCCGTGCAAAGCTGAGTGAGCTGGAGAGGACGAGGCCCAGCCCCGTCTTTATTCCCCGGCAGCCAGGGCTGGAGCGCCCCTGAGCTGGCCATTGTCTGGAGGCTGGAAGGTACAGAGAGTGGCAGGTCGGACAAGAAAAATCCTGGGGGACAGGACGGGATGTGGAGGTACCGAAGGACAGGTCTGCCTTAGAGCACCAGGAAAGCGCTGAGGGAGACTGGTGGGCATTCTCTCAAAGCAGAAGAAAAAATCAAGACCCACACAAGAGCCCAACCCCTGAAACCAGTAGGTTATCTATCCCGTAAGAAACTCAGGACTCTGCCCAGATGACCAAGGCTCTGCAGTGTGGCACAGAGGCAAAGGCCCTGCCCCCCCCCACCACCACCCCCCCGTTCTCAGCCCAGATCTACCGTTCACTCCTGCAGAAATCCCCCCACCCCTCCAGGCCTCAGCGTCCATGTCTGTACAATGGAGAAGCCCTATCCTCCTTTGTGTGCCTGTGTGTGTGTCTGTGTGTCTGTGTGTTTTTCCCAGGCTGCTGACCCTTCATGTCCCTGGTCTCAGCAGGGCTACCCCAAGGAAGACCACTCAAATGACACCCGAAGAGGCTGCGTGGAGGTTGGCTCTCCCCCGCTCTTGCCCCACTGCCCTCCGTCTGCCAAGCTCAACCAGCTGCTGGCCACCAACCACTAGGGACTGGAAACTGCTGCTGAAGCTGCCCTCTCTGGGAAGGGGCCTCAAACAATATGCGAGCTGGCGGCAGCGGATACCCAGCCCGGGAGGAGAAGAGCCCGGTGAGGACACTAGGGAGGGTTCTTGTGGCTCCAAGGGACACCCGGAAGCTGGGTGGAAAACCAGGGAACTGCGCCACAGCCAGCTTCCAGGGAAGCCAGCTCCAGAGGCCTGCCCTCCTTAGCCTGTGCTCTGGGGCGTGGGCCTACTCTGGGCAGGAAATCCCAGGCTTCCACTGCACGTTTCTGAGGGCACCAGAGGAAAGGGGGTGCAGGTCGACAATTCCCACCCCCCACCCTGTGCAACAGTGTGTACGTGTGAGCTACGACTTGTGAGACCATCGCCAGTATCGCATGGGGAGAGCGACAGAGGCTGACGCCCTTGGTGAGGGGTGAAGGGAGCGCTGTCCCACCAGCTCAGGAGGAAGAGGAGAGGCCGTCTATCAATGATTTGCCCCAGACATGCAGGCAGCAGCAGTCCTGCACAGGCCCAGGAGGGGACTCTGGGAGGGGACAGCAGCCAGCAGCTCCCTCGGTCTCTCGTGATGAGAAGGGATGAGAAGGAAGCAAGCAGCACGGCTCTCAGAGACCCTCCCTCCTCCGGAGCATCCCTGGGGCCAGGAACGGGCTAGGATCTCCCCCCAGCACCCTGAACTCTCCCGGTCCTGCACTCACGGTCGTTGCAGACGGGGCCTCCGTAGGAGGTCATGGTGCAGTCACAGGTGAAGCCATCCCACTGCTGTAGGCAGACGCCCTGGTTGGCACAAGACTCTTCGGTGCAGGTGGTGCTGGGGCCTGGAAGAGGCAGGAGGAAGGAACACCCCCTGCTCAGCCAAGCCCCCTCCAGCCTCAGGAGGTATGGAAGCTTCGGGGCCAGGCCGAGAGGTCTTGCCCTCCGTTCTGCTGGGCAGAAAGGGCCAAGAACTGATGGGGGTGGGAGGGGGATGGAGGGGAGCTCAAGGACTGCTAGTCCTGGCCTGGGACTGTGATAAGTGGCCGGGGTGGGAGGCAACAGGGAGGGCAAGTGACCCCCCTGACTCCCCCATACTCTGCCCCAGAGTGGCAGCTCCTGTGCGGCCTGAGAGGAAGGCCACTCAGCGGCCCTGGTCTGCCTCTACCGCTGGCCCCCCTGCAGCGTGCAGAGTCACACCTGACCTCTGTGCCCCACACTCACCGTCACAGCCCCTCTCCACCTGCCCGATGCGGTGCAGGGCGTCAGCGATGAGGTCGGGGAGGCGCCCGTTGAGGTCCACCGAGGCCAGGCAGCCCTGAAAGCCATCCCGGGAGGCCACCAGTTTGGGCAGGTTGTGGAACATATTCTTGCTCAGACCGCCGATGTACAACTCCCCTGCGAAGGGAGTGGGGTCAACACCTCGGCATCCCGCTCCCCAGGTCCCCATTACCCTCCCAGGCCATTGGCATCCAGCTGTCAGGTCGTGCAGCCCCACAGTGTCCCATGCCGGACTCCAGTTTCCTCTCAGAGAGGCAGCAGCCCGCAGATGCCCAGCCCCCACTCTTCTTTCTTCCTTCTCCACTTTGCCATCTGTCTGCTCCCCTCCCAGAGAAGCCCAGATGCCCGGGAAGGGGGGAGCAGCTGGAGGAACCTGCTCCGTGCTCTCTCCCACACATCTGATTCCAGTTCCGGCCTGTAATCAGGGCCTTTCATAGATGTGCAGCCCTATCTCCTCCACCCCCACTCCCTCCCTTCCGAAGTCTCCCATCCCCAGAACTCCTTCAGGCCTCTGCCAGCCTCTCCCGACTCTGAGTTGTCTCCTGGGGGTTCTAAGCCCAGCACCTTCCAACAACAACTAGGGCTTGGCCTGGGGACGCTGGGTGACACGAGGAAGTTCTCCTCAGGGACACATCACTGCCTGGCCACGTAGACCCTAAATCCCTGGAAATCATGGCTGGCCCCCAGCAGAGCTCCAACAAGACATGAGTCAACCCTGCTGCCCTTGCCCTGCACTCAGTGCAATGCAAGACCAGCCCAGACGACCCCGGGTTTGCTGCCACTGAGGATTATCCAAGGCATACCGCCCCCTTCTGGCATCAGGGAGAATTGACAGCACTGTGCCGTTCGTCGGGCCCTGGATCTGACCAAGCTTCCGGTTCCAACTCTGCGGCCGGCTCACTTTGTGACCTTGGGCAAACCATGTAGCCTCTTGAAGCTTCCATTTCTGTCTCTCCAAGAGGGGGATGAATAGTCTCTAAGGGCCCTCCCCCAGCTCGGACAGTCCGAGTCGCACTGACACCAGGGGTCCCTAAGGGACTGAGGGCTGCTTTGGGCATGTGAGGGTCGCTCACGTTACCCCGGTGGGCTCTGGAGAAGCCGCAGGCCTTGTCCTCACTCCTGTGCCAAAACCCCGGTCTCTAAGCTCATCCTCTTCCCTCCTCTCTCACCCACCCATTCTGGGGGCAGCCAATGACTTTCATTAGCTACTGAAGACACCCTGGGGAATGTACAAGTCCCTGGTATGACGCTGAGCCCACCAGGGAGGCCCTGAGTCCAAAATAGTTCCCAGACCTAGTCCAGCCAATGCCCAAGGGCTATGACCAGGGCAGCATGTGGGGACCCAGTTATTGCCCCTCCTTCCTCCCCACATCACTGCCCCCTCCTACCCCAGCAGGGAGGCATCTGCCAGGACACTATTCTCTCTCCAGCCACCAACCAAGGCAGACTTCTCAACCCTGGAGGGCCAAGAGGTCTTCAGAAGACGCAGCTGCCTACTCCTAGCTCTAGAGTGAGGCCACCAAGCTCCCCGTGAGACAGACACAACCTGCAACCAGGCTTTCAGTGTTGGGAGGGCAGCCTCGCAGGGGAGCTGAGCACGGGAAGATGTCAGGCTGGACACAGTGGAGAACAGGAAAGAGTGAGGGAAACCATGGGTGGGGGCAGGGGGGGAATCACGCGCGTGAAAGAGCATCCCAGGTCAGGGGTGATCTTGCTGGGGCCGAGGGGGCATCTGGGGTAGGGCCAGGCCTTCTGCAGCGGCCCCAGGCCCCACCTTTGAGATCGAGGTTTCGGGCGCCATTGGAGTGCTGAGTGACAGTGCGGGAGTCAATCTGGAGCGTGTGCACGTTGCCGGGGTCCCTGGACACCACCACGTTGTGCCACTGGTTGTCATTGACTGGTTTGTCTGAGTTCCCCTTCATCAAGGACGGGCCATTCCCCAGGTCAAACACGTAGTGGATGTACCTGCCCCACAGTAGGGAGGAGACACTGGGTCAAGGTGGGGCCGATGCTGGGAAGGCGGGGAAAGGAGGAGCTATAGCTGCAGTGGGGCTGGGAGCTGTAAGCAGAAGGGGTGGAGAGGGAGACCTCATAGTGGAGGGACCCAAGCCAACGACACGAGGACTCTGGTGTGAGGCCCCATCATGGGCGGATGCGGGCAGGGAAGGCCACAGAGGACCTGGCTCCGGGGGCAGGCTCAGAAGAGAAGCTGGTGGGGGGAGAGATCTGTGATGGCAGCAGGGTCCTCTGGGGGCAGGGACAGAGCTGCTCTAGGGCGGGGACCTCTCAGGAAAGAGAGGCCAGAGGGACACAGCCCTGTCTTCTGCCTGAGCCAGGACAGCGAATGGAGGACAGACATGACTGGGAAATCCCTGGCAAGGAAGTAATGGCGGGGGGTCACCAGGGTGGAGGATGCTTCTGCATCGTGGCTGGTGGGGGGCGGACCTGAACACTTGACCTGTGGTCTGGGGGGGATTGGACATCTCAGCCAGTGGCTGGGGGGGGGCGGACCTTGTCCTGGGCGGGGGGGGG
>NW_006789022.1:1889443-1911059 GCF_000442215.2 Lipotes vexillifer | reverse complement strand
CGGGCGGGGGGGAGCCACGTCCTTGACAGCGGTGTAGTGCCCAGCACCTCACCCCTTGACCAGCTCGATGACAATGAAGTCGTTGCCATTGCCCGAGTTGAACAGGAGGAGCCCGTCGGGGGCTGTAGTCTTGAACTGGAAGAAAAGGTGCATGGAGGCGTAGGCTTGGAGCGTGGCGAGTGCCAGGTAACTGCTGCGACTCTTGAAGGTGACGGGGTCAGCCACGATGGCACGCAGGCCAAAGCGAGCATTGAGCTCGCAGTAGGTGATGTCGCCATCCTTGCACTGGTCCATGTAGGGCTGGCCATTGAACACCAGCCCGCTCAGGTGCCCGATGAAGTTGGAGGGCACCACAGAGATGAAACGCCGCTCCGTCATGATGCCTGTCTCAATGTTGTGGAACTCCAGCCGCGTGTGAGCTCCTGCCATCTGTCCTGCTCGGGACAGGAGACAGAGATGGGGACGTGGCTTTGGAGCCCAGATCGTAGGATCATTGGGTCCCCAGGAGCCTCCCCTCCACTCAAGGGCCACATGGGAGAGCCATTGGCAAACCCTCGCAGGTGGGTGCTGGCAGCAAGCACAGCTCCTGGGTCTGGGGGAGTTGCGGGACTCTTTAGGCCAGGGCCGACAGGCTTGCGGGGCAAAGCTGCCTGCGGGGAGTTGAAATGGTCCCTGGGGTCCAGGAGCCCATGATATACCAACGGCACTGGCAGCTTGCCAGAATGCTGCCCCAGGTAATGGTCACCAAGAATGGGGCCGCAGACCACCTACCCTCCACAGTCACGTTGTCCACCGACAGCTGCAGGCTCTTGCCACGCCGCACCACCCTCACCGTGTGCCACTCATTGTCATTGAGCTTGTGCCCCGCAAAGAGCGTCTCGGGGCCTTTACCTGCGGCACCAAGGGGGGAGTGAGCATGGCACCTCCACCCACTCGCATGTGGCTTCATGTACCACCCTGGGCACACAGAGCCTCACCACTGCATGCACCCATGCACACAGGTACACACACACACACACACACACACACACACACACACAGAGCTTTTACACACCCAGTCATAAACACAGACATGCTCAGTATTGCCACACTTCACGCAACATCCAAGGGTGCTGTTCGAAAAGAATGCGGTGTGAATGGCGCGGTGCCTCTGGAGCTGTGCCCTAAGACTCTGCACACAGAGACTCACACCTGCACCAACATACTCCTCCCCACATCTCCTAAGGACCTTCAGTCGTCAGCGTGTGTAGCCAGCAGCTAAAGTCCCAGCATATGTACATAGGCCTAAAACTTTCAAAACTACTGAGCCTTACCACGCACCCAAATGTGAATGTGCACCCACAGACTCACTGCTGGCAGTGAAAACACACAGACACACAGCTCCCCCATCCGGAGGAACCCAACGTGACCTTTCTGCACATGCCTGGTTAATTCCACACACCCAGACACGCAATCATATACACAGCACATCCAGCCTGGCCGGAGAGCAGAATGTTTCTTAGGAATTAGGGCCATTTATTCAGGACCTGGATTAACCGCTCCCAAGACTAAAAACGTGTAGCTTTAGAATGGTGCTGCAGTCCATTTGCAGCACCCCCAGGTTACACCTGGGCCCCCCATTGCTATTGCCAGCAGGGACAGGGTTCACCACGCATGCGCACACACGTGCCAAACACACACCAGAGCCACGGTACGTACACACCCTCTCGGCCTGTGGCTGCCACGTCCCTGTGCTCTCTTACGTGACCTCAGGGCACACCATGCAGACACTCTCAGAGACAGAGCATTGAATCCAGGCACACTGGGGTGCTCAGAATTGTCCACACCCACTCTCCATCTCACCCCTGCTGCGAGCCTCACTGTCACCTCTGAGAGAGCCCCCCTTTGGCAGAATCTCGCCCCCCGCCCCAAACAGAGGCTGTGGGGGTTGAGCTTTGAAGCCCTGGCCAAGCTCACCTCCTGCTCACCTCCCGCCCTCATCTTCTTTCCTGTGTGCCCCGCCCTCCCCCTTGTGGCCACCTCTGGAGATGCAGCAGGATGTCCCAGCGCCTCTCCGGCTCCCTCCAGCCATCCTGCTGTAGGTGCCACCAAGCCTTTGCCCCACCCTCCAGAGGATGTGAGGTGACTTGAAGTTTCTGGGCCTTCCTTCTCCCGGTCCCGGTGAACATGCTGACCCGGACCCTCCACCAGCTGCCCCTGGGTCAGCTTCCTTGGGCTCATTCTGCCCTCCATGACCGTACCACGCTCACGCCCACCGCCCCTCTCCACACCCCCTGCCCAAGCCCCACACAAGCTAGCCGTGAAGCCTTCTCCTCCCCCACCATCCCTCCCCAAATCCCAGAGTCCAGAATCCCAGGCCCCCTGGGGCTCTGCAGAAGAAGAGGGAAGCCACTTACTGGGTGCGCAGCCGACGCGCAGGCAGTCTGGGGGGGCCGTGGGGCGGGCAGAGGGGGAGGGGAGACAAAAAGGCAGAACAAGTGTTGTGCGTGTGTTTTTACATCCTTCACAGGGAGGGGTGTCTGCGGGCGGGGTCCCCCAGGGCCACTTTCTGGGGACCACGCGTGCTCAGGTGCCGTCTCCCCTTCCTCAGCTGGACCCCTCTCCCTCCTTCCCCCAAGAGGGCTCCAACCCTCCCCAGAGCTGGGGGGCGGGGCAGCCAGGTGAGGGGAAGAAGATTTACACCTCCCGGCTTAGAGGGGCCCAGGCCTCTCCTGTCTGAAGGAGATGGGCACCTTGGGAATCCCAGTTGTACAGGGGATCAGTGAGGGGGACCGAGGGCTTGACCAACCCGACGTCTCCCCATCTCTGAGAGGGAGATGGGCGGGGAGGGCCAGAGCCCCTGCACCCCCTGCTCTGGGACAACTCCCTGCTCAGAGCCCAGGCTGTGACACATCACCCCGTGCCCTCTGGGCTCTGAGCTAAATGGAGGAGTCTGCCCCAGGGCCCCCTTCCCGTGGCCACACACCTCCCAAAGGCCCAGGGGGCTAGCACCACCCCTACAGGAACCTTCTTGCTACCCCTCCTAACCTGGAGGATGCCAGGCTGTCCTTGGGGACCAGGGTGGTCCTTCACCCTGAAGAGGAACTAGTGTTAATCCCTTTTCCCAGGGGAGGGCCAGGGGCTCACAGATGAAGACACCGAGGCCCCCAGTGTATGACTCCTGAGGACTTCGGGGCCAAGAAGTTACCATAAGCAAAGTCTCCTGCCCCTTCCCCAGCCCCAGCATTTCTATCGTGCAACTCCAGGCTCGGAGGGCCCCATGGGCTCAGAAAGCACGCTGTCTACACAGAGCTGCAGCCCGGAGCCCCAGGGCCTCTGGCCACACCCCTGGTGGGATACATTACCCACCCCATGTGAGTCAGCCAGCCTTGCCAAGGAAATAGAGCACTAGCGCCCTGTGAAACTGGGGCTTAGGGCCCTTTGGACGCCTGTCCTGCTCCATCAGACCCAGACAGCTTGGGGCTGCAGAAGGTCCTGCAGGAAGAGGCAGAAACGTTGGGTCCAAATCTCATCATGTGACTGCGGGCAAACCTCTTCTCTCCCTGTGAGGTGAGGGGCTTGAACAAGAGGATCCTAAGCTGGGAGAAAGAAAAGGTGTCCACTGGGCTGGCCCTTGCCTCTCAGACAGGGGCAAGTTCCAGGCCTCTGTTAACAGCAATATCCTAATATCCTGTGGCTCCTCCCGGAACAGGCTCTGCCCACAAGGCCCAGGAGGCAAAGAGGGGTAGGGGCACCTGGCATCCCCTGGGCCCTGAAGGTTCCTGCAGCGGAGGTGAAAGATTCCCCTGTGGCTCTGGGGGCATGGGCCCCTCGGGCAGTACAGCTGAGCCCCACACGCGTTGTCAACCGCAGCAGAAGAGTGGGGGGAGCAGCCGGGACCTTGAGCCACAGGCTGGCACCAAGGGAGAGGCAGAGGGAGGTCAAGGGGCAGGTACAGGGGCAAGTCGGAAGTCATAGGGAGAGGAAGCAAGTGGAGAGGGTGCAGAGAGAAAAGAGGAAGAAAGGGCGAGAGCAGAGGGAAGGAGGAGCTGGACAGAGGGGGAAGGGGAGGATGTCGGGGTGAGGGCAGGGGTGCCAGGCCTGGAGTCAGGTCACGGGGGCTCTCTCAGAGCCAGCAGAGTCTTCACCAATGAAGGGTCCAAAAAAGAAAAAAGGGGGCTGGAAAGGCAGGCCGATCCCCCGTTGGAGAAGAGGCCTAGAGGAGCACAGTTCTTCCCCTCCCCCGCAGGGGAGCACCAGGAAGGGGGGGGGTCCATCTGTCCAGAGAAGAGGTGTCAGCTCCAGGCCCACCCCCTTGCAGTGACCCCACCCGCAGGAGCCACTGCTCCAGTGGGGCTTGAGGGGAGCAAACTCCCTTGAAGACGGGCCCCCAGGAAGCAGCCAGCACCATCCCAGGGGAAAGCCAGGAACTGCGAGTAAGTGGGAGAAACTGCCCTCTGGTGCCCACACCCACCCAGAGTGCAGCTCAGGGAGCTTTAACTGCTAATCTGTTGACTAGAAGCCTACGCCTCACGTTCAGCAAGTGGACAGAAGCGATTGGCCTGCAGAGACCCACCAAGGTCCTGGCAGGACATGGAGACCAGGGTGATGGTATGAATGTGTGATAAGACTGGTGGGAAAAAGTCATCTGCATGGAAAGGAGCTCAGGAAAAGAAGCCAGGCTTCTCTTTCTGCAACCCACCTTCCCCCAACCCAGGCCCCAAGGACTGGAGGTGGGGGAGAGAGAATGAAGGCTCCAATGCAAGGAGCCTCAGGAGCCCGCTGGCTGGAGTCTTGGAGGTGACACCGCAGAGTGGCAGCATGCACTCCGGCGCAGCCCTCGTTCACAGCCATCTCCCCAGCAGCCCAGCCTCAGAAGGAGCTCAAGCCCTACTGAACAGCCCCCCATGGGAACAAGGCACCGTCTCATGGTCCCAGAGATTAAAGGGCTTTGGAATGTAATGTGCATTTAGCCTGGCTTACAACACAAATGAGAGTCAGGCTTGCTCTGTACAGCTCGAGAGGGCAGAACTAGGTCCACAAGTAGGAATTTCAGAAAGGGAAGCTTCCACCAGGGAAGAACAACCCAGAGATTAGAATCACTGAGGTGGCCATCTCAGAGATGGGATGCTCCTGACACGGAAGGCATCTGAACAGAGGTGGAGAGCCTCCCATTGGTGGGGGAAGGCACAGAGGATGCACCCACGGGGGCATTCATGTCATCCTCACTAGGAACTGGGATTGCCAACGGGCACACCTGGAGAAAGGCAACTCCAGGGGGGTGATGAGGGACAGGCCAGGCTGGGCACTGGCCCCAGAGGCCACGCCCAAGGTAGAAGGAACCCAGGAACCCAGGAACCCAGGTCACACTGGAACAGGGTGAAGAATCCAGGGACTCTACGGTCCTCTAAGGACAGAGACCAACCACGCTGCTCAGGGCCCGTAGACAGCAGAGCTCCGGGAACTGGCTCAGCGTCGGCGGAGGTGGTGGAGGCCGGGGCCGGGGCAGGAGGCACAACCGGCTTCTCTGGCATCTCTGCCTGGATGGAGGCAACAGCCTCAGGCCTTCTCGGCCCTCTCCAGCCCAGCAAACACCCAGGCGCCTGAGGCTGGCACTGAGCGCCTCCTCCCGCCACATGGCCAGGGGCAGCTCCGCTCTCTTCAGGACCAAGTCTGCGTCATTCCAGTGAGCCCTGACATGCTGCACAGCTGCCTGTGGGAGCCTGGCTTCCCTCACTACAGGATGGGACCACGAGGCCAAAGACCAAGCCCGCCGGGCTCCTCTCCATCCTCCAGCAGCAAGTCCGGACCAAGACCGGGGCCTCGGTGGAGCAGGCCCTGGGTAGCAAGCAGGATGGGGGTCAGAATGGGGCTCCTGAGGTGGGGCCAGCTTGGGTCATGCAATGTGGAAGCAAGTCCCAGGCCTGGCTCTAAGCTTAGGTCCCTGTCCCAGTACGGTTTCCCTTCCAGTCGGCTGGGTCTGTCTTTATGTGCGTGGCTTGCATCTATATAACGTCTTCACTCCCACTATTCCATTTGAGCCTCAAAACCACCACAGAAAGGAGGCAGAGTGAGGATCTGTATCCCCACTTTACAGACAAAAAAACAGAGGCTCAGAGAGGGGAAATGACTTACCCAGCAGTCTAGGAGACCAGGGCTAGAACCCAGATCTTCTGGCCCCAGGCCCAGTGCTCTTCCCGTCATAGCCTGAGGCTGGTGGCTGGGTGTGGACCACCTGTGTGCTTGTGTGGTTCACACAGAGGTCACACGCCTCCCTGTACACACATCACTTGGTGTCTGTGGACAGATGTGTCTGCAACAAGCATTTGGTCACGGCTTGTCATGAGCCGTTAGAAATGGCATCTCTGTGGATGGAGGCGGGCACAGCAGGCAGCGAGAGATGTGGGAGGACTGTCCTGCTGGCCACCTTGTTCCTTAACTTCTAAATACTTATGTGACACAGACAGAAAAGCATATCCATGGGAAGGAGAGGGTAGATCCTGAGGGTGAAAGGTCCCCAGGACCCCCCCAAAGGGCACTGTCCTGCAAGGTGCTGCCTCCTGTCGAACCTGAAGGAACCCACGCTCCTTCACAGGGAAACTAAGACACACAGTCCAAATGAGGAAGGAGCATCTGCTTTCCCTGCAGATAGAAGGCCCCAGATTTCCCCTGCAGTGCTCCCACCAAGTACAGAGCCACGTGCTTACCACACCGAGAACACACACGTGCCAGGGTGAAGGGGTACCTCACCCTGGGTACACAAACCTGGGCAGTCTGAGAACCGCAGGGCCACGCACGGGGTCCTGGGCTGGCGCCTTCCTCCTGTGACCGTTTCAGGGGTGCCAGGGGCCGCTGTACGGACCCGTGGAGCGCTGGCCAAAGGGTGTCTCCCATCCTGCTTCCCACTGCCACCCACCCCCCACCCACTCTGTAGGCTGTGATTGTGGTCAGAAGCTGAGCTTCAGGGAACCCTAAAGTTCCCCACCTCCGGGGCCCTGGCCGCCTGCACACCTTCCCACCTCCAGCCCCCGCCTCACTCAGCAAATCTTTGTCCTAGGAGTACAAAGGCCACGTGGCCAAAAGGGGAAAGGACACAGTATAAATTTATTAGCAAGGTTAATGGGTCCCCAAAAGGCCACACTCTGTCCCCCAAATGCCCTGGAGACCAATGTTAAGATAGAGTCCAGGTAAGTATTTAAAGCTCAAAGCTCCGTGTTCTCTCCAGTTGAGCAAGTCTGAGCTGCTCAGAGGAGCCCAAGCTCTCCTCCAGGCCCAGGACACAAGAAGCAACCCCAGGGGCCTGAACTTCCCACACGACAGGCCCTTGGGTGCCACACCTCTATGTGCTCAAAGGCTAGCCTGAAAGGGACAGATGTGACCCCAGCCTGGGCAGCTTAGGCCCGCTAGCTTCCAGGGTTCCCCTGACTGAAAGCTCCATGATGGTGGGACCTCACCTTAGTCACTACTGTAGCCCCAGGTTCAGAACACACTGGCACTAGGAAGGTGTCCCATAAATGTCAGCTGAATGAGTAGCCCTGCTGTTTTCCTTCTGACCCTGCCCACAAGAGCTGAAGCCCACGGAGAGTCCAACAGGTCTCACGGTCCCGCCACATGGATGCCCCAGGGACTGCCAGGTGAAGTGGAGCCGTGCCTCCTCTGGGAAGGGGCAGAGGCATCGAGCCTTCAGGTGGCAAGGGCCCCTGATGCCCCTCCACCCCCCAGCTCTGTTAGAGGCAATGAGGAAAGCACCGAACCTCAGGGCAAATGGCCTGCGTTTGAGTCCGGGGTCTTCCCTGACCATCACTATAGCTTTGTGATGCTGGACAGGTCAGTAAATGGATTTCACAATCTATAAAACAGGGGCAGCTATGGGGACTCACATGTGAAAGCAGACAAGGGGAAGATGACATGTCCCCTTGTGCATCACACACACACACACACACACACACACACACACACACACGGCTCTCCAAACGCAGAGCAGACGAGGGCGGCTGTGTGAGGGCTGCGTCCTCCTGTCTCCGGATCTGCCACTGCACTGAGCTTGGGCTGAGCACCAGTCGGTGTCTGCGAAGCTTCACGAATGAATGAACCAACGTATGAGCAAGCGGATGAGCCGACAACCAGGAACGAGCTACGTCCTTACATGTGCGCGCGCGGAACAGATGCCTCCGAGACCCAGGAGCGCCCCAGGAGGGTGGCTGTCACACCCCAGACACATTCGGGGTCCCCCTCCCCACAGTGCCGCCGAGCGCGAGGCATCGCCCTACACTGTGCATCCTCTCTGGGACGAAGTTCTCAGGGGCTCTGACCGGGGCTGGCGCCTCCCCACCACCCATCTCTCACTGGCACCACCACCAACTTCTCCAGACAGAGGGGGTGTGGGTGAGAGGCAGGGTCGGGGAAGGGGCCAGGGGCGCGGGCAGGGCGGTTACCGAGGTTGACGGTGAGCTTCATCTGGCCCCCGTCCAGCTCCAGGCGCAGGGTGTCAGCTGACTCCCTGGAGGTGGTGGCCATCATGAGCCCGTAGGCCCGCTGAGACATGAAGCGCAGAGACACGTCCTCCGCCTCCGTGTGCATGGCGTTGGGCAGCATGATCTTCATGTACATGGAGCCATCGTAGCTCAGGACCGTGGCCTCTGCCCCAGGAGTAGGGGGAGGGAGGGGGGGGGACAGGCAGAGGTCAGTGGAGGGAGAGAGAAGACCGAGAGAATCAGTGCAGGGATGGCAGGCCCAGGGCTGGTCTACGAGGGGCACAGGGACGGGCAGGGGACACCGGGATGACAGCCAGCCTCACCTCTCTCACAGACCCGCCCCAGAAAGCCGGTCCCGACGCAGTCACAGACGAAGCGGTTCCAGCCCTCTCGACAGACGCCGCCATTGCGGCAGGGAGCGGAGTTACACTGCCTCAGCGTCTCCCGGGAGCAGAAGGGGGCGACGCCCACAGCCGCCTGCGCCTCAGCCAGGCCCCGGAGGTCTCGGCTACGCCCGTCTATGAAGAGGTCCCGCACGCAGCCCACGTAGCCGGCCCGGAGCGCCGCCGTCCACACCTCTGGGGGCAGGGGCAGGTCCACCCGCCCGCCTTCAGGTAGGCCGCCCAGGTACAGCTCGCTCTCCAGGTCCAGAATCTCGCTCTCCCCGGTGGCCAAGAATGGCGTGCTGCGGCTGTTCACCGAGATGGAGCCTGCAGATGGAGAGAGAGTGGGCTACAGTGGGGAGGGCAGGACTGAAAGACCCCACAGGCCAGAAAAGGATGTCCTGCCCTCGCACCGCAGGCAGCCCTGGGCTGCAGACACTGCTTGGCAAAGGTGCCAAGTTCAGGAACCAGTGTGAACCAGCCCCAGCCCAGCTGCAGTGTGCAGTGGGCCTCTGTCCGGACTCCTCCTTCCCACCAGAGCAAGTCCTCAGAGGATGTACAGGAGGTGGACACGCCCCCAAAGGGCTGGATCCCTCACAGGTCCTTCCCCCAGCCAGCCCGTTAGACCAGGAGTCAGAAGCAGAGACCCCCGAGGAAGCTGAAAGGCTTGAATCCAAAGGGTTTCCCCCACTAACATTTATTGAGCTTTAATGACTGTATTTCCAGGCACTTAGCACGTCATGTATATCATATCTCTTAAGTCTCACGGTAACCAAATGAAATTGGTCCTTTACAATCCCACTTTGAGATGGCAGATGAGGCTTAGAGAGACTGGGGAAGCTGCCCAAAGTGCCGCAGCGAGTAAGGACCAGAGCCAAAGTACCACCCACGTGGCAGGACCCCAGAACCTGCATCTCCCACCCCCCGACCTGGAGAGGTAGTCAGACCGATCAGCTCCTGGAGCCTTTGAGACAGGACGGCAGCCAGGAAAGGGAAACCAAGCATGGAGCTTCTGCGTTGTAAGAGTTCTTTGGATGGAGAGGCTGGTTATCTTAGAAAAAAGATTTGGTATCAGGTGTGAGCTTCAAAGGCTTTCCTGAGATCTCAAGAAACCAAAACCTATACATTAGAAGCTTTATTCTGTTCGTAATTTTTATTCCATACATTCTCCTTCCCCTCTCCTTTCTCAAGTTTGGAAGAATTCTTTAAAAGATAAAAATAAAAAGTCTGCCTATCTCAGAGGGGCTAATAAAGAGAGGTAAGGATGGTTTGATCCACGCTAGGCCTGATCGGGCAGAGATCGGGGATGGGGAGTGGTAAGAGACAGAGCGTGGGCACCAAGCGTGGAGCTGCAGGAGCAGGACCAGGGCCTCGTCTGCACACTTGGCTCCGCATCTGTGCAAACCCTTCCCTGCACCAGAGAGGCCCTTCCCCTGTGCCCCATTTTAACACCATGGTCCCTGGCTTGTCCTCCCCGACAAGGTGTCAGATCCCCACTGCTCCTCCCAGCCCCCCAAACGTGGCCCCCAATCACCCACACTTCTATTTGTAGCAGGTTCCCCAGGTGCTTCCACCCACCCCCTGTGGGGCCTCCTGGACACGGACACCACCCAACTGGACTCTCCACAGACGAACAGAATATGAAAGAAGGAAGAGGGTGGAAGGCTATGGTGGGGAAAGGATGTATAATGGAGAGTCAGCAAAAGGAAATTAAAGTGAATACAGGTCTTCTTTCAAGGTCACTCTAAAACATGGAAAGGGAACAAACCAAGTGTCCCACGACAGATGGGTAGATAAACAAAAGGTGGTCTATCCATACAATGGAACATTATTCAGCTGTGAAACAGGAAGGAAATGCCATCACATGCTACAACGTGGATGAACCCTGGGGACGTTAGGCTAAGTGACATAAGCCACACACAAAAGGACAAATATTGTGTGATTCCACGTATAGGAGGTCCCTAGAGTAGGCAATTCATAGACAGAAAGTGGGATGATGATAAACAGGAGCTGGGGGACGGGGAGTTAGTATTTATGCAGACAGAATTTCAGTTTGGGAAGATGAAAACATTCTGGAGATGGAGGGTGGGGATAGTTACACAACAATGTGAATGCCCTTAATGCCACTGAACTGTGCACTTAAACATGATTAAAATGGTAAATTTTATGTTATGTATAAATTACCACAATAAAATTGAGAAACATGGGGAAGGTCAAAGAGAGCTTTGTTGGAGTGACTGTCCCAAGTCTGTGCTGGTGTACACGAACAAATGTGGGCCATCAGAAATGGTCGGGGCTTCCCTGGTGGCACAGTGGTTGAGAGTCCGCCTGCCAACGCAGGGGACGCGGGTTCATGCCCTGGTCCGGGAGGATCCCACATGCCGCGGAGCGGCTGGGCCTGTGAGCCATGGCCGCTGAGCCTGCACGTCCTGAGCCTGCGCTCCGCAACGGGAGAGGCCACAGCAGTGAGAGGCCCCCGGCCCGAAAAAAAAAAAAAAAAAAAAAAAAAAAAAAAGAACTGGTCGAAGTGACCCAAGGACTAGCCAGGGCTGGTGTGTGGGCTCTGGAGATCGAGCGAGGCTAAGGAGACCGCTTCCTGAAGACAGAGAAGAGCGGAAGGCCCTGGGGTTCTATGCAAGGCCTGAGCAGATTTCCAACCTAGAGAGTTACAGATCCCCTGTGTGGAAACCCTAGGAGGCAACGAGTGCTCTGTGAAGACTCCCTGGTACCATCATGACACAAAACAAGGGGACGAAGCCATTTACCGCAAAGCCTGGGGAAGCCTCCTTTCCCTGAGGAAAGGAGAGGAAGAAACAAGCAAGCCCACGAGAGGCCAACACCTCCGGGAGCCATGGCAGCCCCTTCCTCCCTGTGTGTGCGGGGACGCTCACTCCACCCAGACATGAAAGCCCCGTGTGCAGCGACAGCTGGGGAGGCATGAAAATTTAGCTGACGTTGATAAGAGCTTAAATTGGATAATGTGTCAGTTCTCATTTATATCAGTTCTTTCTCTTATGTCCAACAAGATGGAGAAGAGTAAAGAGAAATAGGCAGCAAACAGGAAGAGGATGGGGAAGGAAGACTGAAAAAGAAGAGTGGAGGAGGGGTGGCAAGAAGCAGCAGAAGATTCAAGAACAGCACCTGCCCGGCCCCAGTGCCCTCCGCCCCGCTGCTTTATTGTGCAAGAACCTCACCACGCGGAGCGTGGTGTTTACTGTCTGTGTCTCCCCACTGGAACACGAGCTCTGGGACAGCCGAGACTCCAGCTCACCACTGCCCCACCCCAGCACCCTGGACAGTGCCTGGCGCACAGTAGGTGCTTGCTAAATATTCGAGTGAGTTAATAAAGAAGGTTGAATGAATCTAGATAGAAGGGAGGCAAGGTTGGGAAGTTTTTTTAAGAGGACGAGATAGGGACTTCCCTGGTGGTCCAGTGGTTAAGAATCTGCCTTCCAGTGCAGGGGATGCGAGTTCGATCCCCGCTCAGAGAACTAAGATCCCACACGCCGCAGGGCAACTAAGCCCGTGCACCACAACTACAGAGCCCATGCGCCTTGGAGCCCACACGCCACAACTAAAGAGAAGCATGCACACAGCAAATAAGACCCAACGCGGCCAAAAATAAATAAAAATAAATAAATGTTTTAAAAAGAGAGAGAGAGAGAACGGGATAACCACTGTGTTAGGCACTGCACTAATGCTTTTACAGGTGTCCTCTTGATTTTCCCTCCTGAGCACCCCAGTTTAATGACCCTTTTATAAAGAAGAAAACTGAGGCTGCAGGGGGTTGAGGGACGGCCTAGAGTCACACACGCAGGAAGTGGGAGCATGAGGTGTGTGCCCGGGCCCGACTGACTCCATGCTTTCCACCAAGGCACCACGCAACTGGGACAACAGAGGGGTGGGAGGGCCAGGGGAGGGCGGGAGAACAGCCACAGAGACCGTCAGGGTGGGTGGGGAGGGGCGGTCAGGGGCAAGGGCAAGGTGCAGAGGCCTCTGACCTTTGCGCCCGTCCCTCTGGAAGTCCACATGGCACCACTCGCCGTCGTTGACCTTGCGGCTGGACGCCCGCAGCTTGATGCCCCCAGACCCCATGTCCAGCAGAAGGTAGAGGTAGCCGTCCAACAGCTCCATGGCAAAGTAGTCAGCCCGCGGGGCAGCGCCGTGGCTGCCGGCCCCGGCCCCGGCCCGCCGGCCCTGGCTGAAGAGCAGCAGCCCGTTGGGCTCGGTGGTGCGGAAGTCTAGCGAGATCGAGCCGGTGCGCTTGGCACTCCAGCGGGGCAGCGCCACAAAGGCCTCAGGGCTCTCGAAGGTCACAGGGTCCAGGGCAGCCACATCCTCACAGCGGAACGACAGGTCCCCCTGCAGCTTCATCTTGGGGTCTCCTTCCTTTGCCAGGCGGGACAGCTCCAGCTTGAAGTCATTATTCTTATACACCACCTGCAGGGAGGGGTGGGGGGAGGGGTCCAGGATGAATAAGAGGAAGCAGCTTAGGGCCTGGCCACCCCTGCCCGGCGGCATGGGCTCCTGCCACCCAGCCCCGGGCCCCACTCCACACCCCAGACCGTTGTTCTAGAACTGCACGGGCAGAGGCTGTGAACCGCACCCCCCTTGCCCCACTTATTTCTCTGTCCTGTCTCCCTGCCCAGCACAAGCATGGCGGCCCTCGGGGCTGCTGAATTGCAGTTCATAATAACCGCAGGACAATCGCCACTGACGTTTGGTTGACATCTACGCTCTCATCTGCTCCTCACAGCCGCCTTGAGAAGGGTACTGATCACTCGTTTTACAGACGAGGAAACTAAGAGTCAGACAGGTCAAGGGACCTGGCCAAGGTCATGGAGCTAGTGAGTGGGCCTTAAACACAGGTCTTTAGTGTTCACGTCCACCACTCTTGCCTCTGTACACAGCTGCCTCGAGGGTCCTCTGAGAGGACGGGGGCCTTTGGGGCTCAAGGAGACAAGAGAGGAGAAGCCGGAGTCAATGGGCCTTAGGTTTTGAAGAGAGGAGACCTCCCACCACTGACCGGAAGGAACAGAGGCCCCAGGCAGCTGGCCGGTCAGACCGAATCACACTGCAGACAGGGTTCCCGGGCTGCCCACGGCCCCCTCCTGGCCCTACTCACATCCTTGAGGCAGCCCATGAAGTTGTTGCTGACGGGCGAGCCCGGTAGGTCCGCCGTGTTGGGGCTGCCCCCAATATAGAAGAAGTCGTCAGAGCCCAGCATGGTGTAATCCTCCTGCGTGTAGCCTGTGGTGGTCAGGATCCCGTCCACCGAGATGGTCACCTGCCCAGCCCAGGGAGGGAGGGGGAGAGACAAGGAGACAACCGGCATCAGCTCCCTGGGAAGAGCCTTGGGCTGGGCAAGGGAGGGGCCGGGGGGCAGCAGGGGAGGGGGACCCCCCCCATTTTTATGTCTGCTTGTCTCGGAGGAACAGTGCGGTGGGGCGGGGGGGAAGTGGGGGAAGGAGGCAGCACAAGATTTGATGGTTTCAGGGTGGGCTAAGGCCCAGCTCGGCAGGCAGGCAGATGCCTGAAGGGCACTCGAAGTGCTCACTGTGAACAGCACCAAGAAGTGGCTCCGGATGGGAGTGGGAGCTTCAGGAAGGGCCCCATCAGGGCAGGATGCAAATGACACCCTCGATTCTCTCCTGTTGAAGGGGTCTCTGGACCCCCATGTGATTTCAGAGCATCTTTCATAAACAAGGCAGAGAACACCCATTCTCCTGGGGTGCTCTCCCTGCAGGGCGTGGAGGAGTCCTTTCAATCTTAGCCAGGAGGGAGGTGGACAACAGCAAGGGCATGAGGAACAGGAACCCAGATATTCCTGGGGAGACTTGGAACTTCCTGGGGGACACATATCACCCTTGAGGGCTGATTCCCACCAGCACCCCCCTAACTGCTCCTAGCCCCCTTGCCGAATCTGTCTCTTTACTCTCCAAGTCACTCCCTTGTCCCCCAAGGAGAGGGCAGCCGTTGGCCTATTCATCAGTCTGTCTGATTCATTCACCACCACCATCATCGGGGCCAGAGTAAGGAACAGAGCGGGACAGGCTAACCTCATGTTACCTTGACTCTGGGCTGAAAAGTTAGGTAAGAAAGCAAGATGGGTAGGGATGGGGGCATACCTGGTGCTCTGAGGAGGTGAAAGGGGCTCAGTAGTGGCCTGGAGAAGGCTGAAGTGACTTTTGGGGGCAGTGACAAGTACAGGGAACTCCATGACTCCCTGCTCCCCAGACAAATGTCCACCTAACCCCTGAAAAGTCTAGCCGTAGGAGCATCCCACACCCAGCCAGGTTGCGGGGAAGAGCCGAGGCCAGGGGACCATAAGCCCCCACTCTCTGAAGGCTGTGGATTAGGACGGTCAGGCTCCTGCAGGGGTGATCAGGAAGCTGGCTCACGGTGAACCCGACACTGTGCTTCTGCAGGCCACAGCTCACCCCATTCCCACACTCCAAACATGCCTCAGCACCCCCTTTTTGGGCGAAGTCTGGAGATTGGGACCTTCTAATCACAGTCCGTGATGTCCTCCCCACATCAGTCCATACCCACATGCCACCAGCCATCTTCCAGTGACTGGTCGCCAGGGTTCCACTGTTGCAGGGCCGCAGAGTGGGTGTTAGGAACACCTAAGGGACATGGGCAGAACGGGGCCAAGGGGAACGTCCCTCACAGGCCCCTTGAGTCCCCCTCGTGCTGGGCTGGAGCCTCACAGTGAGAGGGGAGGGGCCAAAGGGGCCCCCTCCTGGGAGCCATCAAATCTTGTGCTGGGGGGACTAGGTTCAAGGACAGAGGTAAGGGGGTGTCTTTGTGGAAGCGGGCACTTTGAAGCTTTTGAGTCTTGTTTTGAGGGGAGGGTTGGTCATTATTGTTTATTTCTTCTTCCCTCCACCCCACCCGAGGCTAGGAAGTGGAGATCTGGGTGGAAAAGGGAAGGGTCAAAGTATTAGTCACAAAAACATGCAGACAAGATTAGAACAGGCAGAAGGGGGCTGGGACACAGAGATGGGGGTAAGACAGGGAGGCAGGGGGAAGGGGCCTCCATCCTGCCTTCCACCTCCACTCCCGGGGCTGCACTGAGAGACCAGGAATTGAGCCACTATTAGCTCCTGAGCCTGTGTCTGGTCACCCCAGCTAGAGAGTCAGCTCCTGAAGGCCGGGCCCCTGGCCTGATGTGTCCCTGTAACCCTACTAATCCGAGCACAGTCCAGGGGACACGTCTCCGTCATTAAAATGAATGTCAAGTCACCTTGTGACCCAGGGCCACACTTGGCTCTCACTTGCCTGTGTCCCATCTATGAACCCAGAGCCTCGGGGGCCTTTGGTGGACAGAATCTTAGTCCTCCAAGACTGCTCTGATGGGATGACCCTGCTCCTGTGCATGAGGAGGGCCCTCCCAGCCCCAAAGCTCCCCTGGAAGAGGCTCCTCCTCGCTCTATATATACGTCGGCCTACCAGCAGCCTGAGCCACTCAGGTGTCTTCCCTCCCCAGCCCCAGAGGCCAGGGCACCAGCTACTGGCATCTTCCTCACCCTATGGGCCCTCTTCCGCCAGTCCATTCAGCCAGCTCACCTGCCTTCGCCCTCAGAGTTAGAAGGACCTGACTTGGCGGGGGGCCCTCCTCAACTCCCCTCCAGACTGGGCACAAATCTGACCTTGCCCGCCATGGCTTTACGCAAATCACCACCACGTGGTGCCCCCTATTGGGAAAGGGCTGACTTAATCCCTTTTGTATCTGTCCCTATTTTAGAGCCATCCTGGCCCAGGGGGTGGGGAGAGGGTAGGTAGCAGGAGGCAGGGTAACACAGGGTGCACAGAGGAAGGGCGGGTGGTCAGCCTGGGGGCGGGGGAAGAAGAGAGAGAAAGGGGGAAACGGGCACTGGGTAGAAAGGAAGCCAAGGGTCGGGGGAATGGAGGAAGGTCTCTGGGGAAAGCAAGGAGGGAGATGACTGAGATTAGTAAAACCCGACTGTTCCCTCAGACAAATCCAAGTCCAGACACAAAAATGGCAGGTTCGTTAGTAAAAGCAGGAAACAGGGGAATAATTCCCCCGGTCCCCCTCCACCCCAGGGGTTCATGATGCCCCTGCCCCCCAATCCCCCCGCACAGCTTCTGGAAGGGGTGGGGCCGGCAGGGGAAGAGGGCAGGGGCGGGGGCATGCGACACAGAACAGCCACCACAGCTAGGACGCGTGCAGGTTAGAAGGCCAGGGTGGGGGGCCTGGCCCAGCAGGACAGGTGAGAGAAAGGCAGCCACAGGTGGGAAGGCGTGCGGGACCGGGGGGCATTGGGAAGAGCCGAGATGGAGGCGAAAGAGCTGTAGGGGTGCAGGAAGGAGAAGCTTCCTTTCAACGGAGGAAGGGAGAGGAGCCACCACTAGAACAGAGACATGTACAGGTTGAGAAAGAAAGGGATGGGACATTAGACTCAGACCTTTCTCCCCAGAGGGTGACCCAGACACTCATTCCCACCACCCATTCACCACTGATCACTGATCACCGACCCCAGACACGCCTGCTCACACACCACGTCTTTCTGAAGGCAGTGGGAGGGAGTCTTGACAGGCTCATTTCCAAGCAGAATCCTTTTTTGTCATCAGGACCACGGCTAGCACCCCAAGACACAGCAGGTACCCTGCACCCAACCCACACCAATCCACGCAACACAGACAGGCTGGGCCCTGAGTGGGGCTGAGTAGGACAAGAGGAATGAGCCACAGCTCAGCCCTGGAAGAGCCACGGCCAGCCAGGGATGAGGGGAAGGAGCAAGGAGACTCAGGAGCCCAGCGCCCAACCTCCGCCCTTCCCCGGGCACGGGGCGGGTGGCTGGAGGTGGTTGCAGGGGGCAGCCTATGACCTGGGTGGGCTCTCAACCCTCCCTACTGGCCCCACCTCTCTTCTGCTCTGCTCTGCTCCTCTCCCCCTTAGGCAGGCTGCTAGGATGTGAAACCAGGTCTTGGCCACAAATATCTCCACTCGGGCATTCCATGCCCACCGCACCCCCAGAGGAAAGGCTAGGGAAGAGGAAAATACCCCTCTGACATCATCCAAAGCCTTTCCCAGCTCCCTGCTACCATCACAGGGTCGCTGACCTTCCTGGGAGGGGGATTACTTGGGGGAGAATAAGACTGTTTTTAACCTGTAGGTAGGCTAGATGGGCTTTGGGGAGCCATGACACCCCTTGGCATTGTATGCAAACGGCTTCAATGGGCTTCTTTTTCCTGTGAGAGTCCACTGCTGCCACCAAATTCTCAGAAGGTTCCTGAGCCAAAGATGGGTAAGGACAACTAGTTTAGGAAGAGGGTCCTAGGACTGCGGACGTGGGAGCATGAGGGCATGAGGACGCCGGACACCCGAGGGAGCGTGTGCAGCCCTGTTACATGTTTGAGTTTAGCCATCTGCTTGGGGTGGGGAGAAGCTGCAGAGAGAAACAGGTTGGAAAGACACACCAGGAAGATGACCTAACCGGCAGTGATAGCCCCACGGTGAATCCTGACGACTGGATTTAATAAAGTTTGGGAACAGAAACTTCAGGTCACAAATCCTGAGTTCTCCTGTGGCCTTTACCATCTTCCAGAACAATCTCATTTTACATCTCTGACTCTCATCTGTAAAAGGGGTTTAACAACTTCCATCACTCCTGCTTCTCCCAGGCTTACTATAAGGATCAAATGAGATCAATAAAGTGAAAGCACTGAACTCTTCCACTACTTGCTATGTGACCCCAGGCCTTCTTGGGCCTCAGTTTCCCCATCTGTTAACTGGGAATAATCTCTGCCTGCTGCCTGCAATCTAGGCATTCGTCGAGTTTAAATGATATTCAAAAGGTGAGAGCTATTTAGAAGAAGCAAAGCCTCCAGGGTCACGAGCAGAGAACACTTCTTTCAGCCTGACCACACCTGACCCAAACCTCTCCACTGGTTGGCCTTTTTGATCCGGATCCACCCTCTCCCTCAAGGAGGAATACTCAAATAACAAAAAGAGTCCATATAAAGAAGTTAGTAAAAATAAATACAAAACCAACCAGAGTCCAGCTGAGGAATGCCCGGGAATCAGAGCAGGTTGAACCCTGTCTCTTTGGGTGCCCGGTTGTCTGACTCCATTCTTGGCTGAAAGAGCTGATCCCTGGGACAGGTATCTGAGGGTTTATGAGGCAACTCAGGCCACCCATGGGCACCAGCTCTGGTTGTCAGGCAGTGATGCTCACGCTAGAAAGCGTGGACTTTGGAGACCTAGAAATTCACAGGGACTTTCCTGGCAAGGGCTGAAACCAGACAGGGTTGTTTGCTTCTTGACCAACTTAACCAAGTCATTCCATCCTCCCCAGGCCCGATTCCTGGGGCATTCTGGGGTTTCATGTAGTTATTTTGGGACTGATTCCCAAGAAAGGACGGTAATAGGATCTCCAATGGGGCCAGATATGCTGTATTCTCCAGGGTTTGCTATGAGAAGGGAATCGCTTCTTTACAAAACATCCCTGCCCTGGAAACACGGAGATAATCAGTTAACATCTCATAAAGCTTAATAAAATTATAATTCCCTTTACAGAGTACAGACGCTTTCACTTCCATTCCCCTTCTTGATCTTCACACTGATCCCATGACATAGGCAATGCAGGTATATCAGCAGCTCGTTTGGTAGCTGAGGAAACAGCTTTAGCCCCAGTTCACACAGTTTTTAACTGAATTGAGACTAGAAGGAAGGGGAGGTCTGTAGGGCCCTGATTCTCAGATGGTATCCCCAGGGGTTGGCTTTATCTTGCCTCCCTTCTGTCCCCGAAGTCACAGTTCAGCTGTCTAGTGAAGCTCTGTAAAGAAAGAGTTCTAGGGCTTCCCTGGTGGCGCAGCGGTTGAGAGTCCGCCTGCCGATGCAGGGGACACAGGTTCGTGCCCCGGTCCGGGAGGATCCCACATGCTGCGGAGTGGTTGGACCCGTGAGCCATGGCCGCTGAGCCTGCGCGTCCGGAGGCTGTGCTCCGCAGCAGGAGAGACCACAGAAATGAGAGGCCCGTGTACCCAAAAAAAAAAAAAAAAAAAGAGTTCTAAATGCCCAGCTCCTAACAGGTACTCAGTGGCCTGACCTGAGGTGTGGGCAGCAGCAAACTCCTAGCAGCAGCAGCTGGAGAACAAGGCCCGTGGAGGGGTCGTGCTGGGACCACCACATGGCTCCACCTAAACACTGGGACGACAGAGTGGCCAAATGAGGTCTTGGACTGGGGAGGGCTAGGCTGGCCGTGGCCACGGGCACTAGCTCAGGACAGGGCAAAGGATGGGACCACCACAGGTCTGTGGGTGCAGGGAAACACAGACCTGCAAGAGTATCAGGACAGGCCAGATGTGGCCTCAGAGGTACATCCTCCTGGGGAGGTGGGGGAGCCACTCAGACAGGGAGCCTCAGCTCTCATGCTTCCCTCCTCTGCAGCCAGGCAGCTACACAGACCTGGGAGGCTGGGAAGGCCAGGCAGCTGTCCCAAGCAGCGTGGGCCCCGTGGGAGCAGACACGTCCAACTGCAGGGTCCCCAGCCTGGTGCTCAGTCACTCTGCATTATTAATAGGCGATGACTAACCGCCTGCTGCCGCAGAGCCAGGACCGGGCAGGCAGGAGGGAATCCCGGGGGATGGCGCACAGCAGGGCTTGCAGGCATACACTCCAAGCGGAGGCGAGGAGCAAAGGGCCGGCCTCAGCTCCTCCCCTGCTCCTGCCCTCCCTGTCCCCACAGCCCACCCCCTAAGAGCCCTCACCGGCACACGGTCACGCAGCCCCCAGCTCACACCGGCGTTTACACTTGGAGAATCACCAGCAGAGAATCACAAACACACAGTACAGTCTCCCACTAACGCCCCCTAAATGTCACACCAACATTTACACACAGTCGCACCCACACACCAACACACACCAGCTGTGTCTACACAGACACCCACACCAACACTCACCGGGACTCAGCCCAACCCAAACAGAGGAGCTTGGCGACAAGTACCCCGACTTCACCCCAGCTGGGCCTCCTCCTCTCACCCCCTCAACAGGGAAGGGAACCAACCCCAGTCAGAGGCCATGCGGGACAGGCAGGGGGCAGACAGGGGACAGGAGATGGAAGGGAAGGAAGGAAGACAGTGTGAGACACAGTGTTAGTCAGAGCAGCAGAGTGGTGGGGGAACTGGACGCTGTCCCTGGTGGGGGGAAAAGACCATTCATGCCATGCAAGATGTCGGGGGAGACGGAACCAGGACCCCTCAAGACTGAGAAGTGAGGGAGGGGATGCCGCTTCCTCCCTGGCAGCCAGCATGGGGCAGCTCCTAAACTTGTATGAATGGTGATTTGAAGGAGCTCTGGACCGGCCCCAGATGGCTCTGCATCTCCCAAGGCCACCTCCCTCGCTGCAGCCTGTGGAGCTGGCTGCCACTGGAGGCCTCACCCCCAGCCCCCCTCCCCCAACTCAAGGGGCCTGTCCACGAGCTGACAGTCAGCAGAGCGTAGCATGTCATGGGATGGTGTTTTCCATGGATTTTCAGGAGATCAAGAAAGAAGCTAAATCAAAGAAAAGAAACAAGGGGCAGGGCAGGGGAGAAAAGGAAAATAAAGCGATATAGTAAGCAGCCTGGCATCGGGGCTGGTCTAACCAGAGCCGATGAACATGGGGACTGCCCCAGGTCTCTCTGGCCAGGAATCTGAATTCAGAAGTGGGGGGTTAGGGCAGGGACAGACCAAATTCCTCGATTTCCGTTTGTCTTTTGGATTTGAGTTTGAACCAAAAAAGCAAAGAAAAGAAAGAAAGAAAAGGGAAA
>NW_006789022.1:1871652-1889433 GCF_000442215.2 Lipotes vexillifer | reverse complement strand
AAGAGGAAAACTAAAAGAGAGAAGCAAAATCTAAAGATTGTCCAGGACGCAGAAAACAACAGGAAGAGCAAAACAACCAAAACCAAACAGGGGGAAAGGAAACCAAAGAGGCAGAATCGAACAGTTAAAAAAACCCACGGCAAACCGAACGGTAAGACAATTAGAGTGATATCTACCAGATAATGCAGTTTGTTTACCATAGCGTGTCCAATGCCTGCGTGCTTCACCGGAGATATGGGGGAAGGGGGTGGGGCGGGGTCAAAGAAAACAACAAAGACAACAACGAAAGAACAGAACGAAAAGAAAAGAAAAAGAAAATGACCAACTGTGAAACTCAAGGAAGGAGGAAAAATATATATCTGTATGTTTGGTTGTCTGTTCAGACCCTCCCACCTTAAGCTCAGCTGAAGTATTTTGTTTAAAGAAAATTAAATTATAATGGGAGGGAGAAATAAAACACACACAAAAATTAAATCCCTTCTCCCAATCCCCCCCCCCCCACACCCAACCCTCCTCTGGATTCCTCTCCCCGCCATCATCCCCTCCGGGAAGAGCCGGCTGCAGAGAAGGGGAACAGTTAAAGACCTTGGTTAGTAGAGAAGAAAACAACAAAAGAACTGGACCAGGAAAGCAAAGACTTAAAGATGGTGACATTCCGCAGATGAGACAGAAAGGTTAGTTCGGCTTTTCACTCATACCTTGCCCCACCTGTCCCTGCCCATCCCTTGGTCCCCCAGGTTATAAGCGTGTTAGTCACACACACAGAGTTGGCAACGGGGTTTTCCAACAGAAGGTGAGAGAGGGAAGGCAGGCGGTTAAGAAGCAGACCCAATTATGCAGTATTAGTAAATCCTATGGGCTGAAATGTTAGGGAGTTGAGGGGATGGGAGGGAGGGGAACAGGAATGTGAGAAAGGCATGGGCTACTGACTCAGGGAATGGACGGATGGGTTTGTTGGCTAACTGGTCAACCAGATGGCTTTCCATAGAACTGGCTAAAGAGCAAGTTGGTACTGGCCAACTGGCTGTCCAGTAACCATGTCGAGTTAATGCGTTAACTGGTTGGTGATGGGCCAGCGGGCTGTCAGACTGGGAGAAGAGAGGCCAAGGCCCCCAGAGAATCCCAGGACTGGCTCAAATGAGAGGCAATTTCATTTGGAGGCAAGGAGAGGGTGTTCCCAGGGAGTATAGGAGGGGATATGGGTGTCTGCTTTTCCTGGGGATGGAGGATAGCAAATAGATCCAGGGAGTCATGGTGGGGGGAGGGGCAGCTCTGTTTTTGGCAGGGGGTGGGGGGAGGGTTGGGTTTTTTCCTTCCCTTTTCTGTTCCTTCAGAAAGGAAGAGAGAGTAAGTCACCACCAGAACAGGGAAAAGGAAACTTGCCCTCCATGGGCTGGCAGAAAGCTCACTCTCACATCAGAGCTAATCATCCCAAAACCTCCTCCCTCCCCTCCCCACTCCCACAGAGAACTGACTCCTCCTTCCTGCCTAAACTGACTTTTCAGAGCCCATATTTCCCCCAAATTTCCCCCAGGTCTTCAATCACCCCATGCCTACCCTCTTATGCTCCTCTGGGCAGCTGTTCCTCCCAGAATGAAGTGCCCCCTCACCACCACCACTCCTGTGAGTCCCTGGAACTGGTCAGGCTTTCCCAGCAGCCCAGCCTCCTTCCACACACACCCACAGACCCCCGCGCCTCCGCTCCCCACAGCCAGCAGCAAAAATTCACTCCCCCCCACATACCACACCATAAAAAGGAACAGAGAGGCCCACCTCCCTCTAAAATCCCTTTACTCCTCTGGAAACTATAAGCCGGCTTCCTCTACCCCAGACTCTAGAGGCCCCGCCCCCATGTGGCTTTATGTTCATTTCCGCTCCTCATGGTCAAAGAACCACCTTCAAAATTACCCTTTGAGGAGGAGATGGCAAAGGGGCTGAGGCAGCTTCACTTAGTGTATCAGAGATACTGGGACACTACTGCTTGATGTCCATCAAATACTAAACTGTGCGCCCGAGAGTGTGACTGAGAAGGAGAGGTCTTCTAGAGACAGATCCATTAGTTAGAGAGTTATTAAAACCAGTGGGCACAGGACTAATTCAGTAAGACAATTAATAAGGGCCTTGTACCATTAAAAATAACAGAATTCAATATTAAGCAGCTAGAAGAAGTGCTAAATAACCAATATTAATTATTAGTGACGCAGAAACAGTTTACATAGCAGGAAGACAAGAGTCTAACTGCAGATGCAGAGACTGGAACAGGGGATAACACATGGTACAAGGATTGGTCCTATCAGCCAGTAGGACCGTTGGGAAATGAAGAGGCCAACTAGTCAGGACAAGGAACCATTAGCTTCAGGGCAGCTAAACCCATGGCACCAAAAAAGGTACAAGTGCTCTGGTATCACTGCACAAGTCAAACAAGATAGGGGAAAAAAGGCATTGGAAGTAAAAATCCAGCTACTACTCTTTTTTAATTAGAACTGGTTGTGGAGACTAAAACAAAGAAAAAATAGTTTTCGACTTTCATGGACAACTTCAATTTTTAACAAGTACAAGAGCGAATTAAGAAACAAGATTGAGGGCTTCCCTGGTGGCACAGTGATTGAGAATCTGCCTGCCGATACAGGGCACATGGGTTCGAGCCCTGGTCTGGGAAGATCCCACATGCCGCAGAGCAACTAGACCCGTGAGCTACAACTACTGAGCCTGCGCGTCTGGAGCCTGTGCTCCTCAACAAGAGAGGCTGCAACAGTGAGAGGCCCGCGCACCGCGATGAAGAGTGGCCCCCACCCGCCGCAACTAGAGAAAGCCCTCGCACAGAAATGAAGACCCAACACAGCCAAAAATAATAAATAAATAAATAAATAAAAATTAAAAAAAAAAAAGAAGGAAACAAGATTGAGGGAATTCCCTGGTGGACCAGTGGTTAGGACTCCACGCTTTCACTGCCAAAGGCACGGGTTCAATCCCTGGCCAGGGAACTAAGATCCCGCAAGCCGTGCAGCACAGCCAAATTAAAAAATAAGAAAGAAAGAAACAAGATTGAGAGGGCCTTCCACTGATGTGTCAAGAGATCCGGGCTTCCTCTGATAAATAGCGAGGTTGTGGTGGGCAAGACGGGGCCCCTCTAGACCTAGGCATTGCAGATCCAGAACCCAGTCCATGGTGATCATGCCCGAGGGGGCAATTGTGGCC
This sequence comes from Lipotes vexillifer, assembly GCF_000442215.2. Lineage (NCBI taxonomy): Eukaryota > Metazoa > Chordata > Mammalia > Artiodactyla > Lipotidae > Lipotes > Lipotes vexillifer. The sequence continues at coordinate 1,886,235 of NW_006789022.1, read as the reverse complement.
AAATACTAGAGTGGAGGCTCCACTGGAACCCATCCTGGCACCTGTGATGCAGCAGCCCACGCCTTCCCGAATGCCGGGGATCGGGAGGGCTGAGGCTTCAGACTAACGAATGAGCAAGGAAAGCTTTGCCCCATCCACAGAAACAGCTAGAGGGCTCCTGGAGCCTAGGAGCACAAGGATGACAGTGCATGATGAGGGAGGAGGGCATCAAGTCACAGAGGGAAGAAGTCAGTCATTGTAGCAAGTGTAACTTACCGTGGCCAAGGGCCTTTGACAAAGCTCTACCCCATCTTCACCTTGATCTATCGGCATAGCTCCAGCCCTTCAAGAAAGCCAAGAAGGGGATTATACGCACAAATCACAAAGGTCTGAGTGAAGGCAATCTCTGTGGAGCTTGAGCAAGAGATGCTCAGGACAAAGAAAAGAGGATTCAGAGATAAGAGGGGCCCATTTTTCCAAGAGACAAGCAGAACGTTTAGATGTTTCAAGATTTCAGAACACCCAAGACTGGCAGTACCACAAGACGAACAACAGGCACCTTAGCAGTGTGCACCAAGGCCAACAGCCAGGCCCTCCCGAGAGGCAGAAAAATGGAGTCAGGCTCCCATCCTCCAACTTCCTGCGGGACAGCCTTGGGCCAGCTCTTCAACCTCGCTGGTGAAATAGGAGTATCTCCCACTTCACAGGATTGTTAGAAAAGTTAGGTGAGATACAAAAGAGAAAAGAGACCCTTGAACTTGGGGGTTCCGGAGGAGGAGAGATGTGAGGGTGCAATCTGAACAATGCTGTAAGAAAGGGACAGGTCCTGAGGAGACTCTGAGGGGGCCGGAGAGTAAAGTGAGGTGGAGCTTTTCCCAGAGGACAAGAGATATTTCTGGGCTAGTATGACATAGATCTGCTGGATCCTCATGTCCAAAACCTCACCAACTGGCTTCAAGAAAGAGCCCAAAGGAACCGGCAAAACCAGTAGGAAAATAAATAAAAACACTCAGTAGTTGCTGGTATTAAACTCTCAAGGAGCTTACCATGTAGAAATAGAGAAAAGAGGTGAACACAAATCATTGACCATGCAGACGGAGTGTGATGATAGGGCCAGAACACAGCAAAGAGGGAGACTGGCCAGGGGGGAGGAAGGATCAAGGAAGGCCTTACAAAAAAGGCGGCGGTTCAGCTGGGCCTGAAGGATTGGGGAAGAAAAGCCCACAACTAACAATAATGATGGCAGCAAGACCTCCACTGCTCACGCAATGCCAGGCACAGGCCACCACCTCAGTTAGTCCTCAAAGGCCCCTCTCACTTTGCACAGAGAGGTTACATTACTTGCCTCAAGTCACTCCAACTAGTGGCAGAGCTGGGATTTGAACCCAGTCTATCAGACTCAAACCCCAGCTCTAGGGTTTCACCCGGCAGAAAGGAGGGTGAACGGTGGTCTTGGCGGGAGCTCTGTGGGAATGAGGTGAGCAGCTCGGGAAACCAGTATAGACAGGGTGTGTACAGCACCATAGTCAGGCCCTAAGATGGGGTGTGTGACAGGCCGGAGAGACAGGGCAGCCCAGGCCGGAAGGGGAGGGAGTCCCAAGTGCCTGCCAGGCCCCATCCTTGGGTGATGTCCCTCCTTGGGGCCCAGGGGGGCTCCCGAAAATCTCCCCACTGAGGAACGGCCTCATGAGAGCTGGGCGGGTGGAAGCTCCACATGATATTTTGGGAGCCAGCTTGTCTTCCAGAGTTCATACTGGCTAGTGATGAAATGGTTTGGCACTCGGCTTGCATGGTGGGGGAAGGCATACTGGGTGTGGGAGGAGGGTGGGCCCAGGATTAAAAATAGACCTCAGGGAATCCTCAGAGGGAATTATTCCTGCAAAGATCCCCCAAGAGACACCACCGGGCACAGGGTCCTCAGGGCTGGGCTCGGAGGGAGAGGAGGGCGAGAGCGGGGTGTGGTCTCAGTCAGGTGTCCTCCGGTCCTGACTGCAATGTTCTAGGAGTCTCTGGATGATTCCGGGGACCACTATCTGGTTCAGGGGAGGGGGTGAAATGCCTCCTTCCAGTCTCCCAAGGCTGCAGGACCAAGAGGGAGACCCCTCAGTGCTTGCCCTGGGGCAGGCTCTCCCCAGGAGGCAGTCTCCCCAGCTGTTCTAATCACTTGGGGAAAACAACGTGGATCCCAGTGTCCTCAGATCCCAGCCATCTACCCTAAAGGCAGAAGCAGATGTCATTTCTTACCTCACCCCCCCCCACCCCCGTCTTTGCTCCTGGCCACTCCCAACCCAACGTCACTCCTAAGATCATAAAAGGATCTTTCCAATCCCAGGACACCATCTGGCCCCTGTATAAATGTGTCTGCACAGGGTTTCTCCCCTTCGTCGCACTACCGACATTTGGAGGCAGATAATTCTTTGCTGTGGGGCTGCCCTGCGCATTGTGGGATGTTTAGCAGCATCTTGGCCTCTACCCACTACATGCCAGTAGCACCCTCCCCGAGTTGTGACACCAAAAATGCTTCCAGACATTGCCAAGTGTCTCCTGGGGGGCACTCCGCCCTCGGTTGAGAACCACTGCTCTAGGGACAACAGGACCCAATAAATTATTAGAAGCCCTGAAAGACAGGCACTCAAAAGGCCTGGTGAGCACGGACTTGGTCAGAGGCTAGGCCCCGAGCAAGGGCAATGAATCCAGAGCACAGCCTTAGGGCTGCCCTTCCATCCCCCTGATGGTCACAATGACCAAAAAAGGGCTGCAGCTCATATTTACGGATGTGGACTGGAGTCAAATAAATCTCTCCAGAAACCCTTTCTAAGGAGACCTCTCAATCAAAGTCTTAAAGCAGACACCCTCTTTGGCCCCGAAGGCTTATGTTCAGGTCAACATGACCTGACTCTGCTCTGACCCATTCGGTACAACAGGCCAGGGGGACGTGGTCACCAGTTACCAGCTCAGACCCAGGACTCTGTGAGCCCCGGGAAGAGGCTACTGTGGGTCCCTGTCCACACTCAGTACTGCTGAGGCCAGGCCTCACCCCCTCTGTATGGCGTTCCCGCCTTCCCTGGTCACAGACCTCTCCCTCCTCTCTAGGTCTCTCGAGTTCCTAGAATGTTTAAGATTCCTGCCGCTCAGTTGGCCCTTGTGTGGCTTTGCTCTGTTCACTTTTAACAGACTCATCCTGTGCCCTCAAGAGCCAAAGGGCTGGGAGGGCGGGGCCCATGTCTTTTTTCCCTCGGTACCCAGTAAAGATAGACAATATGTTGGCCAAAGGACACGTGGATAGGGACTCTGGGCTTGCAGCGTGTTGCCAAAGGCAGCACCAGGTGACAGCGCTGGTCCTGGGGAGGGAACATCAGCAAGAAGGCAGCTCCGCCCACCCTGCAGTAAATGTGGGCGGCGCCTAAAAGTACGACAAACGGCGCAAACACTCAGCTTTGCTCAGACGGTGGTGACAACACAAGACAGCCCTCCGGCAGGGTCAGGGGATGGTGCGACATGAAGGGGGCACCACCCTGAGGAGGAGTGCCGCTCTTCAGAGCTCGGGGTGCACTGAGAGCAGGTGCCTGGGTGGGAGCCCGACTGCAGCAGGGAGCAGCGGCTCGGAAAGAGCAGGCGGATTATTCACGGTGTCCCTACAGCAAGGGGAAGGCGCCAGAGGAGGGGGACTCCCCATTAGATCGTCACTCAGTGGGCTGAAGAAGCAGGTAAGAGCGGTGTGAGGTCAGCCGGAATCCCGCCCCCGCCCACCATGAGCCCTTCAGGGGGAGGAAGGGGAGGAGGAGAGGGCAGGTGACAAGGACGGTGAAGAGGAGAGACGTCGGAAGTTCAGCCACCAGGAAGCTCAGCGAGAACCAGGAGATACAGAGCAGATACCTAGTAAGAGAAGGGCTACAAACCAGCCAAGACAGCACCTCCCAGGCATAGAGGCTCCGTGTTCCTGGTTGCACTGAGCTTGCTGGGGGTGGAGCTGGAAAAGTGTCCCTGCCACCAGCTACAGAAACTGGTGGACCCGGAGAGAAGGACCAGCAAGAGTCTGGGCACCTGGGCCTCAGGTGCCAAGCGATCAGGGCACGGAGTCAGAAGGTGGATCCAGGAGCCACTGAGGATGCACAGCGGCTTCTCCTGCTTTGGAAGAAGGGTCTGGCTTGGACTCTGCTTGAGGCGGGAACTTCTCAGGGCTGGAAACAAGCTGTGGAGCCTGCTGTCAAGCAGAAGCCCGGCCAGAGGGAATGCTTCGCCTGCCATAGCCACCCTGTGCCTTGTGAGAGGCGAAGAGGCCACTGCACTGAGAGGACAGCGCCGATGCCCAGAAGCATCAGCTCCCAGGGTGGGGGGTAGTCTGGGAGATGGAGCTGAGGGGACGCTGAGGACACTGTCCTGCCTGCAGGGGCTGCTCCAAGAGTCTCCTCGAGCTCGCACATGGGCTGGCCTGGAAGCCACGGAAAGACAGCCACCGACCCATGGGAGAGCCTGCGCCCCTTCGGAGGGACAGGAAGGGACAGGAGAGAGAGGGTACTGCCCGGACGAGAGGCAGGACCAAGCACCTCGCCAGTCCGTTCCCCTCTCACGCCTGCTGCTCCGACCTTGCTCTGAGCCCAGGCCTGCCTCTGCCCTAGAAAGGCCCCGCCTAAGGGCAGGCCACACCCCACCCCACATGGCCCAGGCTTCCTGCCCTAATGGGACACCGACTCAACCAGAGTCTGGCCAGAGTCTCCCCATCCCGTAGCGCCCCAGGGCCCCGCCAGTTCAGGTTCTATCTCATTCCTCCCAGCCCCCCAATCGTCCTCCTGCCAGATGACCTGATTCCTCAGCCCCAACCCTTGAACCCAGCCCCTGGCACCAATCAGAGCCTGGCCCTTCCTCTTCCCTTGGGCTCCGGGCCCGGGGCAGCCTCCTCCCTAGCGCAGCATCCTGGTCCTTGAAGCCTGCGCACTGCACTGCGGCTGGCTGGACCCTCCCAGCCCACCCACGGCCTAAACCTTCTTCAGAACCACGCCTTGCTGCTGGCCCTGACGCCTCGCCCCGCACCCCAGGCAGCCCGCTCTCCCCACTCCCGTTCTGTCCCAGATACAGCTGGCCCCTGGCCTTCTTGCTCCCCCTACCTGGCGCAGGTTTCGAGTGACCCGGACGTCGTGCCAGGCGTTGTCGTTGAACTTGCCGTTGACGGGTTCCACAAGGGCCTCAAAGGCTCCCGAGCCCAGGTTGATGACGAGCCAGACGGCCCCAGATTTGAGGGACAGGTTGACATAGTCGGCCGACTTGCCCGTGTGCAGCATCAGCCCGTTGCGCTGCAGGGTGCGGAAGGCCAGCGTGATCTCGTCCGTGCTGCTCTGGATCGGGTTGTGTGACAGGTCATAGCAGAAGAACTCATTGCCTTTGAAGGTCGCCACAAACTCCTCCTTGCCTGGACGCCGCGGTGGGGAAACAGGAGAGGGCTGAGTGGGGCAGGGCACTCCAGACCCTCCCTCTTCCCCCCCAGCCACCCAGGCGCAGGTCCTGGGCACCGGCAGCCCCTCGATCCCAACTGCAAGCTTTAGGCTCTCTCCCCTCCCCGTGCTGTCCACCCTCCTCTCTGGACCCTGCCGTCTTTGCTGTCAGAAGTCAGCTTCCCCCACGTCTGTCTCCAAAGCAAGAGGCTGCTAAGTGGCTCTCACACTGACAGCTGACAACTAAGCTGCCACAGGGCCAAGCGAAGCAGACGTTCTCACTGTCTCCTCCCCCACTGGCCCTCCATCAGCCACCCCCTTAACAAAAGGATGTGGTAGAGCAACAGGAAACTGCACCGGACATCTTCCCGGAGTGGCCCCTATGGCGGGGCACCAAGGGTCTCCTGAGTGCAGCCCACCTTCCCCTCCCGCCTCTTCTCCAGTGATGGCCATTCTCAGTGCCTGGGGACAGTCTGAGGCCTCACCACAGGGGATGGGACTAGTAGTCCTACTTCGTAGCAGTGAGCAGATGAGGAGAATGGGGTGGAGGAGGCAGGGGGAAGACACATGGGAGGGCCATGCAGGTGGCAAGGATGTGTGTCAGGGAGCAGTGGGCCACTGGGCGGGGCTGACACAGGTGGCCACCATGCCAGCTGTCACCGCCCCCCCAGCTTCCTGGTCCAACCTGAGAAGACAGCACAGACAGGCCCTAGGCAGAGAGCCTCCAAGGGTCCCCAGAGGGCAGGTGTGGGACCCTGTGTGCCAGGAGATGGCTGGGGGCAAAAGTGAACGGGCAGGCCCGGCCCTTGTGCATGTGTGCGTGAGTGTGCGTACACGGGTAAGCGCCCTGCATGGGGCTCCTTCCACTGGCACGCTTTAAACAGGAGTGAAAACAACTGAGAGGGCCTTAGGGAATTTTAGCGTTCTGTAAGTGGGTGACAGTGGCTCCATGGAAGGAAGGTGGGTCCCAGCCCCACACCTTCACGAGCCAGAGCCCACACCGAGGGAAGAAAACAGGCCGTGGAGTCAAGGGAGCGCAGAGGACCTGGACTCTGACAGTGACTCGTTTCTCCTCCCAGCAGGCGGTGGCACAACGGCTGGGCCCACCCACCTTGCAGGGTGGATGGGGGGGTCAAACAAGACGGCCGGTCAAGGGCCTTCATGGAGTGCAGAGATTCTCAGCACAGGCCCCCAGGCCCAGGAAGAAGCAGGGTATGCTGCCGGGGCGGGGGCGGGGAGGGGCAGGCCCCCCCCCACACACACACACACACACAACCGTCCTTCAGAGGCCCCGCCCCCCTGTGGGCTGGGCCCCAGCAGCAGGCTCCGCATGTGGAAGCCATGGCTGTCCGGGTGCATCTCCTGCAGATGCCTCTCCCCTGCACAACGGCCCCACTTTCTCCCTCTGGGCAGTCTGCCCACAGACTCAGTCCTCACTGCTTCCGGATGCCAAGGCACCAGCTGCTGCCCCAGAGCCTGGCACCGCACTCACTGCAGCTGGCCAGGCCCGGTTTCCTGAGGTCACAGGGCAGCGAGGCTGGTGGGGCATGGGCCACATGGGGACAGCCACAAGCCCCATTCTGCCTACCTTGGGGCTCCAGTGGGAAGGGCCAGAAAACAAAGACGAGGAGTCAAGGAGAAACAAGAAGGGAAAGACTGGCGACGTGGAGGGATGCCATGTAGAGAAGGAGAAAGATGGACCATGAGGGACAGAAGGGAAATGGAGACAGTACAGAGCTGTGAGGGACCAAGAGGTGATGGGGGGAAGCAATCTGGATAAAGACGAGGACAAGCTGGGAGGGGACAGGTAAGGGTGATGGGAAGAGGACCCGCAAGGAAAAAGGGACAGAGACCTCCCAGGAAAGGGAGCCAAGGGTTTCTCAGGGCCTTGCTGTTTCCATAGCAACCAGGCCTGCTGCCCAGGCACTGGCAGGGTAGGTGGGGTGGGATTGTGGCGGGGGGGGGGGGGGGGGGGGGGGGCTCAAGGACCAGAAAAGGGAATGTGTTTGACCTTGAGTTTGCTCTGCATCTTACTCCCTCCCTGAAGCCGGGCCTCCCCTCCCACTCCCTCACCTTCACTGCAGTCAAAGAAAATATTAAAGAGAGAGTCAAACAGAAAGAAAGGAAAGAATAAGGCAACCACGTGAAAAAGTGATTGGAACAGAACAAAAGAGGCCAGTAAAAAGGAGAGAGGCGGGCCTAAGGCTGGACCACGGCTGCCAAGGCAAAGTGGAGAAATGAGGCCATTCCTCGACTCCTCTGGGCTCTGGCTCTGGTCTCCTGGGAGAGGAGGCAGAGCCAGCCACTCTGGAGCCAGAGTCTACATGTTCTCCAACACCCGTGACCGCCACGGACCCAGGCAGGCCCAGGAATGGAAAGAGGCTTGGAGCAGCCAGAGGGAACCTGAAAGAATTGGGGGAGAGCGACAGAAAATAGATGAGCAAATGCGAACAAGAAAACCCAAGGTGGTGGGAAGGACAGAGATAGCCTCTGAGTGGGGAGGAGGCAGTAGGACCTCTAGGGATTAGTGTGTCAGGTAAGCACGTGGGGGCTGCCCTGCCAACCATGCTCAGAAGAGCACCAACCAGATCTAAGAGGAGCGAGACCTGAAACAGCAGGGGGCGCTCTCCCCCACCTCACCGCGCGGATGACCCCGGAACTACAACTCCCAGCAGCACTTGAACAGTTACCCGCTCCTAATAGCCCCTGGCACTGGAAGGGGGTCATTGCTGATACCTGTTTATCTCCCAGGGTCGGGGAACGTGGAGCCCCACAGGTGTCCGCAGTCAAGCTGAATGTGGCTAGAGACCAGTTGCTGTGGTCCTGGATCTCTAATGGCCATGGGGGGGCAGAGCAGCTGCCTCCTTTCCAGGCCCAGCTCAAAGCCCTCCTCTGGGAAGGTCTCCAGCCCCCTTAGCCCCTCCCTACGCTCAAGCACTACAGCTGTCTGTTCAGCTCATTTGGCACTTACTGCCTAGTAACATCTTGTACTGCTCCCTTGAGAGGAAGTGTGATGTGAGAAAGAAGACCTGGGCACTAATGCTGGCTCTTGCACCAGCTTTGTGACCTTGGCCAAGAGGCAAAATCTCTAAGCCCCAGCTTCCTCTTCAGGACAAAGGAACTCATCATCGGCCTACCTCACAGGTCGCCGTGGACATCTAGAAAGAGACCAGACCAGGTGAGGCTTCATAAACTGTAAACCATTCCACAAATAAACGACTCTTACACTGGGATGTAACTTTCTCTGTGTGTATGTGCTGCCTCTCTCTCTAGATCAATGAATAAATTAACTCCTCTGCACAAAGCCTGCACTTTCCCTATACTTTGCACGTTCCACACTTTATTGTAGTTCTTTGTTAGAACATCAGTGAGCCCCTTGAGAACAGAGCCCATTCACCCATTTAAAATAAATCTGCTGAGCACACACCTACATATGTGCCAGGAGCTGTGGAAAGCACCAGGGGTATACGAACGAAAACACCCAATCACCGTCCTCAGGGAGCTCGGTCGAGTTGGGGAGGCAAACAGGTAAATTGACAGTTACTCGCCGTGTGGCGAGTGATGTAATGGATGTGTAGACAAAGGGAACGCCGAGCAGCTTCTGGGTTTGCCTGGGGAGTTTGGGGGAGACTTCCAGTGTGGTGGCCTGGCTGCTTTTTCGAGAGTCAGCTGAAAGAGATACCAAATGGTTGGGGAAGAGGGCAGGGATGGCAGAAATGCAGGCCAACAGAACAGCGAGTACTAAAGAATGGGACTTGGTAGCCCCAGGGCTTGGCACCCACTGGAACTCCTTGAGGGGTTGCTACACTGCCCTGTAAACTTCTTAGGGAAGACAGTCTCTTAAGAGAGGCAGCCTCACACAGGTTCGAGCCCTGGTCCGGGAAGATCCCACATGCCGCGGAGCAACTAAGCCCACGAGTCACAACTTCTGAGCCCGCGTGCCACAACTGTTGAAGCCCGCGCGCCTAGAGCCCGTGCTCTGCAACAAGAGAAGCCACCGCAGTGAAAAGCCCGCGCACCGCACGAAGAATAGCCCCCTCTCGCCGCAACTAGAGAAAGCCTGCGCACAGCAACGAAGACCCAACGCAGCCAAAAATAAATAAATAAAATAAATCAATTTATTTTAAAGAGAGAGAGAGAGAGAGAGAGAGAGAGAGAGAGAGAGAGGCAGCCTCAGTGAAGAAAAAAAAAGGAGCTTGAAACCTACAGCCCTGAGACAGGATAAAGGGCCCCTGGCTGGCCTCAGGGGCATTGGCAAGCGTCAGTTTCCTCATCTGTAAACGAAGGGCAATGAGCCCTTCCACAGGGGGTTGTGAAGGCTCATTTAGGTGACACATGTGATACACAACTTATTATAAATGCCACATCTCCCAACCAGAATCTCCCTGGGCTGACACCTATCGTGCTTGCAGAATTTGATGGTTAAATGGGGGGCTGACCCTGCTGCCTAGCCACTCTCCCAGAGAAACAGATACTTTCTAGTCATCCCTGTTCTTTGGCCTGAACAACTGCCACAAAAAGACATCTGTGGGGACTTCCCTGGCGGTCCAGTGGTTAAGACTCAGTGCTTCCACCACAGGGGGCATGGGTTCAAGCCCTGGTCAGGGATCTAAGATAAGTGCGGCCAAGAAAAACAAGACATCCGTGTTCTAGAAAGAGGTCATCAGGACAACTGGGCTTTGGGAAAGAAATGGAGGTTTGTGGCCGTTTACACCGAGGCAGGTACTGCGGGTGGACCTCAGAGGGGGTTGAAGGGTACATGCCCCTATTGACTCAGCTGCCCTCCAGAAAGTGAAGTTGGCCTACAGAGGGTGAGGGCTGGGCTCTCTGGGGACCGTGGGGTCACTGACCTTTTGTCGGCTGGTGCACATCGCTGGCTCCTCCTCTCCCGGCCCCCCCCTCGGAGAACAGTAAGGACCCTACTGGAGAAGCAGAATTGGGGAGTCAGGCACAGGGGGCTACCCAGGCAGTCCCACCCCAGCCTTGAGGCGATGGAGGGCCCTGTCCAGGGCAGAGGGCCAGCTTGCAGGTACAGGGTGGGGGTGGGGTGCTGCTCTGGGGACTCGCTCGCTTTCAGGGCCTCTGGGGAAGGAGCCAGTTGACACACCGGGAACCATCAGCCCCACAAACCCCATCAGACTCATGACCACTGACCTCCCCCTCCTTGCCCAGGGGCAGGGGGACGAGCGGAGGAGCAGAGGCCTCGCTGCTGGTTCAGAAGCCCCTTCTGCCCAACAACGTGCAAACAGGTCAGACCTCTGGCCCTGGGGGCCCTGGCCTCCCCTCCAGATTCTCCCCCACTCTCGGCCGCGCCCTGCTGGGCCGGGTTCCTCTTCAACTAGTCCAACAGTCTGACACGGCCCCTCTTCCGAAGCCGCCCCGTCCCCGCACCAAAGCCCTCTTCTCTTCGCCCATCCTCGAGGCAAGCTGGCTCTCCCTCTACACCTGTTCCCTAACTGCAGTGAGTGCTCTCAACGTTGCCTTCATCCACTTCTTGGCCAGTTAGGCCGCAGGGCTTCCCAGGGGCAGGGCCACGCGCTCTGTTTGCTCCTTGTCCCTCCACTGTGCCCTCGGCAGGGCTGCGCACACCAGGAGGTCCTGCCTGGCTAAGCTCACAGTGGATGTGGGAAGGACTTTCTCGGGGAGAAGTTCCCGCTCGCCACCGCCCAGCGCCCCCAGCCCAGGCTTCCAGAGTCCTGCAGGCACTCGTCACCATGTCTGGCCTCCAGGCTGCCTTAAGTTCTCCACCCAGCCCTGACCAGCGGCTCCCAGGCACCACACCTACTGCCAGACCCCACGAGATGGTTCTTAAGGGGAACTCAAGAATGGAGTTTAAAAGCCCTGGCGGCTTCCCTGGTGGCGCAGGGGTTGAGAGTCCGCCTGCCGATGCAGGGGACACAGATTCATGCCCCGGTCCGGGAGGATCCCACATGCCGCGGAGCGGCTGGGCCCGGGAGACATAGCCGCTGAGCCTGCGCGTCCGGAGCCTGTGCTCCGCAACGGGAGAGGCCACAACAGTGAGAGGCCCGCGTACCACAAAAAACAAAAAAAAGTCCTTGTCTGGGCCCTTATTCCAACCCCAATCCCCAGAACTGAAGCTAGAATAACACCTGGGCTGTGGCCTTTCAGGAGGTGGAGGGGTGGCTTTAGGGATCCTTCAGGGCTTCATCTAGGACAAAGGTGAGCCACAGCCAGCAAACCCAGAATCAGGCACTGAGAGGCAAGAAGGATGTGAGTAAACCCACCAGGCCCTGACTCCCCACTTGGGACTTCCTCTTTCCCCACATTTCTTACCATAATTTCACATCCCTGCAAGAATCCCAGGCCTCTACCTCCCCAGACCTAAATCGATCCCAAATTCCCGATCTCAGTCTCTCCCCACAGCCCAGCCTTCATCCTGTAGGCTTCTCCTGCCTACAGGCTAAGGACACCACCCTGTCCCTATGGAAGATGAGCCCCAACAGAGGACCAGCGGGGCAGGGAAGCAGTGCCTGAGGATCTGGAAGGGAGTCAGCAACAGGGAGGTCAGAGCTGGGGGATCAAGGTCAGGACTCCTGGGGTCTGTCTCCAGGTTTGCCGAACACCAGGGCTTTTAAAGATGGTAAGGACTTGGTCAAAGGGAGGCTAAAAATAGATGAGCAGTCCCAACGGTACCACCAATTAAACGCTGCGTAATCACTAGCAAGTCACTTCATCTCTCTGGACCTAAATGTCCTCATCTGTCAAACAGGGTCAGAAGACATCCGGAAGACACAAGGGTGAGGGTGTACGGGGGTGGGGGGAACAGCTGTGGAAAGCAGGCATCCCACAGCGATGAGGGGAATGAGGCTGCCTAAAATCCACTTCCTCCAGCCCATGCTTTTCTCTTTTTATTTGGGTTCACAGAAAAGAAAGAATGAGCAGAATGAGCAGAAGGAAATAAAACACCACCATGAGAAAGGAAAAAAAAAAAAAAAAGCAAGATACACTATCAGGAAAACGCAAAAAGGTGACTGGAGACAACGGCAGGAGTTCAAACATCTCTTGATGTCAGAAACCAAGGTGGGATGAGGGCGGATGGAGTGTGTCGGGGGAGGTGGGAGAGGGGAGAGCACACACGGGGACGAGCCCCCACCCACCCCAGCACCCAAATAAAATAAAGACAAGGCAGAGGAAGGGGGTAGGAAGGCAGGAAGGAGGCGGGACAAGTGGAGGAGGGGGAAGGGGGGCAAAGGGGGGTGGACAGAAAATCCAGGTGCAGGTTGGGGGCCATCCAATCCAATCCAAACCAAGCCAGAACTTCAAACCATACCTTCGCTGTTTAACGTCAGGTGAGCCGGACCTTGGAAAGGGAAGGAGAGAAAGAAAGAAAGGAGACAATAAAAGAAGAAAAAAGAAAGAAAAGGGGAAAGAAACAAAGAAAACACGAGTCATCAAAATCAGCCAGAGAGAGGGGAGAAAAAAGCTTTTGCTGCCACAATTTAAAAACCCTTTTTAACTTGTGACAGACATCGGGGGAAAGACCCCAGCCCAGAGCTGAGGAAAGGGGCCCGATGCCGAAACAGAGGGTGGAGGGCACGAGAAGCGGGGCGAGAGAGGTAGAGAGAAGGGGGGCGCCGGAGACGGTGAGGGGGGTACAGGCAGAACCAGAGGAAGGACTGGGGCAGGGAGTCACTGCAGCGGGGAGAGGAGATTTTGGTTTCTTTTTTTTCTTCTTGCCGGAAAAAAAAAGGAAAAGGAGGAGAAGCATGAGGCTGGGAGGCTGCTTTTTCCTTTTTCTTTTTTTCTTTTTTTTTTCTTCCGGGAGGCGGAGAGAAAAAAAAACAGTCAACGAGAAAAACGATTCGGATGGAGGAGAAAATAAAACACGACACAAAAATCAAAGCCACCTGGAGAGAGAGAGAGTGTCCTGTTAGCGTGGGATTGAGCAGACAAGAGGGATATCCAAACCCCACCCCACCCCATCCCGTTACCCCTCGAGCCTGGCAGAGACCGGGAAGACGGGGGTATGAAGAGCCTGGGCCTAGACGGAATCTCCCACCAAAGGGGGCTGTGGAAAGGCATCTGTCCAGGTCCAATCCTCCCAACAGCCTCCGAATGGGTAACAGGCACCCTGCCCACCCGGATTCTACGAGGGAACTGAGATTCAGGAGGACAAAGTTAGAGAGACAGCAGGTTGGAGGAAACAGAATCTAGGGAAACACTGGAGCAAGGACGGGGGCCTGGATCCTTCCATAGGGAGGACTGGGAGGCCAGGCCAGCACTCTTGGACAGCAAAGACCAAAGAGGGCAGCCAAGACCCATGGGCGGGAGCCCCAGCTCTCTGAGAGGTCGACACACCTCATTCGAAACTATTCTACAGACCCCCTTTCTCTGGACAGGCCCTCTCTGAGGTGACCCAAAAGCTGAATTTTGAAAAGGGAAAACAGAAGCCCGACAGCCAAGACTGAGAGCAAGATTGTCTAGGATTTTTTTTCAGGGGTGCCTTGGTCCTTGAGAGAGGCTGGTCAGCCCTGATTTGGGGACCCCCTCAGCCTTAGGGGGAGATACTTTGGCCCACTTGACCAGTACCCCAGTCCCCAGAAGGCATCAGCCAAGGAATACCCTCCCCCAGAGAGGCTGGCAGCACCATGCCCCACAGCTGAGCTGAGACCCCAGGGCTCCCTGAGATGACCAGCCCCACCGAACCTCAGCCCTCGCCTCCCCAATCCCTACACCCGTGGTGTCTGGCCAAGAGGATGGGGAAGAAACAGCCCTGCAGCACCACCTCACCCTTGGAAACCATCCCTACTGCTGAGGCCGTGAGATGTGGGCCCTGGGGGCAGAAAGCCGGGACCTGGATGCAAGACAGGGAAAAGTGCTCCAGGTGTGTCTGGGGCAAGGCTGAGGGCCAGGATGCCTGGGTTCCAAAAAGAAAGGCAGCAAAAAGGCCAGAAGGGCATGGCCGGGGCCCAAGGGCCGGGATCCTGTGGCAGATTTGGGTAGATGGTTCGTGTTGCCCCCTTCTTGTCTCGGGCAGCACTCGTGTCTCCCCAGCGCTGGGTCTGAGGCCAGCCGGGGGAGGGGGGCCGCAGCTGACAAGGGCTGCCTCAGGACGAAACAGCTCTTGGGAAGACACAGGTTTTATCCACAAAACCGGAGGGGACCCAAGCATTTGGACCAAGTCTTATTCCTTGCTACGAACACCCCCCCCACC
>NW_006789022.1:1848497-1871487 GCF_000442215.2 Lipotes vexillifer | reverse complement strand
CTCTTTCCCCCAAAACTACCAGCATCTTCCAAACCCCCTAAATCCAGGACGCAGACCCAGGGCCCTAACCCCTCATCCAACTCTTCCAGGCCCAGGAGCCGAGGGACCTGTGAACCTGCCTCCTGTCCCCACTGCCGCCTGTACCACTGCTGTGGGGAAGTGGCATCTCTGCCTCGCAGACCCTTCCACTGCCCAGCTCCCAGCCAGCCTCATTAGCATACGGCACTCTCCCTCTGTCGCCACGGCAACCAGCTGCTCAGCTCCCTCAGGAGTGACAGCACCAGCCATCTTGGGGAAGGGGAGGCCGGTTCCCTGCCCCGTCTACCTGAGGCTCAGCCCAGCCTGGCCCGAGGGTGCTCTCCCTAAAGCCTGCCTCACCCTCTGGCCTGAAATCTCTGCTCTCCCCATGCCCCGGGCCCCCTCCTTACACCCCTCCCCACCTCTACCTGTGGCATCAGTCCCTCCCCCAGCCACTGGAGAAGAGGCTGGTAGTGACGGATGGCATTACCAAGGGTCCTCTCCTAGGGCACTTTATCTGGCTGCTTCTGGGTCTTCTCTCCCTGCTACAAAAGGCTAGGGGGAAGGGGGTGGGGCTACCAGGATCCCCAAAAGGAGATGCTCGGCAGGGGCCTGGGGAGCTGGATGGCTGCGTCCCCGGGAGAAATCTAGGCCTGAGGCACAGCGTCGAAGGACCAGACAAGAGGGTGAAGGCGGAGGACGCAGAGATCTGAAGAGGGGCCTGCAGAGTCCAGAGCGTAATGCCACCAAGGAGCCCCCCAGCCCCCACCCCCCGTGAAGCCACCACCTACCAGACCCACCTCCCCACTCTCAGTCTCACCCCCTCACTCTCCTGACAAAACCCCAGGGAGGACCAACATCAAGAGAAGGAAGAGGGTTATAGGGGACAAGATTGTGAGACACACAAGCAGCCATGACACAGAGACACACAGATGCATCACTTCCCTGGGTGTATACACACACAAACACACACACAGCCTCAGACACACACCCCTGCACAGCCACTGACCTGCAAGCACACGAAGGGCCACATCCAGACCAGCAGGCCACCATGGCGCCCCCAAGAGATGGCTAAGTGGTCTCATTCCCCACTTGTCCCCAAAGCCCAGCTTCCCGTCTTGTCCCTCTATTCTACTATGCTACTTGTTTGGAGAACTGTTTCCTTTTTCCTCCCCTTCAGCTCCAGGCCACTGTTCCTCCCCACAGCAGCCCTCCGATTTCTTCTCTTGGGCTGGCCTTTTCGCCCTCCCCATTTCTCCCCTTTCTGCCCCTCCCTCCACTGTGTCCTTCCTCTTCCCACCTCTACTTGCCCCCTCTCCTTCCTCGTCTGTCTGCCCCCTGCTCCCTCCCCCGAGCCCCTCCCCTCCACCCTTTTCCCCTCTCTTTCTCCTCCATCTCTCCCTTTGTTCCAGAGGAGACATGACATCAAGAGCAAGTAAAAGTCCCATCAGCACTAAATCTTATCTCCAGCCCTCAGACGGCTGCGTCCACACAGACACGCAGACTCTCTCTCTCACACACACAGAGGTAAACACTGACACACGGAGAGGCAGACACAGACAGGACAGATGCAGACACAGATGCAGACGCTCCTACAGAGGCACACGGAGATGTGGGCCATGCGACAGAAGACACGATGCTGGAGGGGCGCACACCTCCACACACACTCAGACACATGTACACAGGCATACGTGTACAGACGTGCACAAAGACACCCAGACACAACAGAGCAGCAGAGCTGCGTGAACAGTGCGCATACAGATTCACACACACGCACACACGCACGCATGCACGCACGCATGCACACACACAGGTGCCTGCCCAGAGGGATCAGGAGACCTGAGGGCACCCAAGGAGAAGGGACATTAGAGAGAGAGACAAGCCAAATCATGGACACCACCAGGGAAAGTGGATTCCAGCCCCTTCTTTCCTTCCCCGGACTCCTGCATCCAAGGCAGGGCCAGGCCCTTGGAGCTCCCAGCCTGGGGCTGCACACATGCTTCCCACACCTGCTACTCCAAGAAGAAAGTGTGGGGCAGGTTCGGTGACTGGGGTCCTATCTCCCTCCCAGCCCGCTGCATGCCCTCCCTGTGCGGGCCACATGAGCTCTCCTGCAGCCCAGCTGTCAAGCCTGGACCATTCAAGCCAGTCTTCCCTCCCTGACGTGGTCCACCTTGAAGAAGGAAAAGAAGCAGGGAAAAGCACAGTGAGAGAAGGTTCAGACAGGAACACAGAGAGAGCCTGGGGAGGGACAGAAACAAAGAGAGCGGTCCAGGGGCAGAACCCTGGAGAAAAAGAGAGGCAAAGACAAAAGCCAGAAAGAGAGAGAAGGCAAATGAAGCAGAAGACAGGGAAAGAATGGACAGAGAGACCCCGAAGCGAGGCACGTTCCCCGCCCTTCCCCGGGCCTGGGCTGAAGGAAGAAGCAGACCAGCCCTACCTACCTAGGCCAGCCCGTGGGCCAGGGGACAGGGGACTACAAGTGTGTCAAAGAGGAGAAGCTGCCACGCAGCCCGCATCCCCTGACCCGGGGACCTGACCCCCCCGCCTCTGCCTGCGCTCTTCAGACCCCGGAGCGGATTCCACCCAAGCACCAACCCCGGCCACACCCCAACCCTTGGCAGCATGGCCTTTCTAAGCTTCCTCAGCTGGGCTGGGCAAAAACACATCTCCTCAATCATTTCTGGACACTTCTGAATGCCCCAGCCCCATCCCTCCAGCTCCACCCCCAGTCTGGTCTCCTCCCAGGAAAGAAGAAAGGCCGGTGGGCAGATGTGCTGAAGACGGTCAATGGAGGGACGGCCTCTACCAGGCAGCTCTCCCCAGCAAACCGGAAAGAGGCACCAGGTGAGAGGCGGGCCGCGGCAGCCAAGAGGACACCCAGACATCCTCCCCCGGGGGCCCCACACATGGGCAGGGGAGGGAACCACCAGTCCCCCCGGCGATTGATCTGCCACCCCAGCGACCGAGAGGCATCACTCACCTTCCATGGGGTGCCCCTCTACAGGCCGGCGAGGTTCAGGAAGGGGGATGCAGAAGGAGAGAGAAAAAGGAGGACAGTTAGCGAGGGTACCAAGGACAGGGCTCCAAGGGCAGTGATGGAAGGTGGGTCCAAGATCCCCTAGCACCCCCAGGCCCGGACACAAGTCACCCAACCAGGAAGGCCCTGCGGGGATGAGGCAGAGACCAAGCTGTTCCCCGAGTCAGAGCCTCACACACAGGGTCACACAGTCCAAGGGGACATGAGCCTCGAGTTACACTTCAGGAAACTGAGGCCCAGGACAGGGAGGTAACCGCTCAAGGTCACATGGGAAATCAGAGGCAGAGCCACGAGCAGCAGTCAGGCGTCCAGACTCCCTCAGCACGCTCTCCCCACCCCCGCACTCCATCGCGTCTCAGAGACAGATGGGGACACGCTCACGCCGGGCTCACCCTCAGTGACACACTGACACACATAGGCACTTGATGATGCACAGACATGCATAATCTCTCACACGACTCACACCTGAAGCCTGTGCACACTCAGGCCCAAGCACTCCCCACTGCCACCCTGTCGGGGGGGAGAAAAGTCAGCGTACTCAGAAAACACAGTTTCTGCCTCAAAGCGCCATGTGACTCCCAACCCAGTTGCCCAGTCTCTCTGAGCCCCCAGTACCTCCTCTGCAAAAATGAGACGGGTGCACTAGAGCTCCTCTGAGGACCCTGCTGGCTCTGGTTCTGTGATTCTGGGATAAATGCCTTCTCGACAGCTCGGTGTGGCAAAGGGTCCCCAGGCCAGACGGGCCACTTCAGGGGCCCAGGCTGGGCCCATCCCTCTGTCGTGCCACAGCCTTTGGGCAGTCAGCCCTCACCTCTCAGGGGCCTGCCTGGGCCTATCCCTGGGGCTCACCAAAGAGACCAAGAAAGAAGGAAGGAAGGTAGGAGAGAGGCAGTTCCTTCAACTAAGCTCAAGCAAGCTGGGCTCTGGCCTGCTCTATAAGAGGGCCAAGAAGGCCCCTCTGAAAACATTTCTGACCTGCCCACCTACGGGGAGCCTTTAGAGAAGGCAACAGGGGGAAAAGGAACAGCACAACCTACAAACAAACACGCCCATTGGGCAAACACACACGCACGCAAGCACACGTATGTGGACCCGGGATACACACGTGTACATGCCAACAGCTGTTCAGGACACACTCATGCCCGTGTGCACACACCATCTCCTACCTCCAGCCTCACTTTGTGTTCTCTTCTCATCCGCTCTTAGGGGGTTAGCTAAACTCCAAAAACACACACTGTCATTTGTCACACCTTACAGCACGCCCGCAATACACACACACAGACTGAATGCAGAATCGATACGCACGCTGTGACCTAATACATAATATAAGATACACACACCACACCACCCCACACTCCCTCCAGGGGCTAAAGACACACCCCCCAGGAGGAACACAGCCCCCTTTTGCTATCTATCCACCTATCGGTCTCCTGTTTTCTAAACCTACACACACAAGCCTTTACGTATCCACGTGTTACAAGCACACTTCTATACAACACAGAGCTTCTTTTACCTGACAGCTGCATCCCCCAAAAGCCATGTATACAACGATTTCCTTAAATAAACTGAATCACGTGACATTTATGGTGGGGAGGGGAGCTGGCTAGGAAGGGACCCTCGGGAAAACCCTTGGACTCTCGAGAGCAGCCCTGTGTCCGGATCTCTTTGTCGCAGTGGGCTGGGGCCCTGGCCGGTCAGCACACTCATCTCGCCAGCTCCTGCACAAACAAGGAGGCACATCACCCGACATGGCGGGGATTCCAAACCCCATTCCCACCTGCCACAAATGTGGGTCGTGCTATGCTCAGGAAGGTCAGACGACCAAGTACAGCCTGCTGCCTGCATGAGTCTCCCCTCTCCTGGCTTCGCAGAGGGTCCCCTGGGGACTCACTAGCCTCTCTTTCTCGGCTGCCCTTCGCTTTCTGCTGATTCATCTGTGCCCCTCACCTGCCATCACGGACCCCTCCAGGCTCAGCCCCAGGCCCTCCACACTCCTCTCTCTTCTCCCGCACTCCTCCATGCGAGTGCACTTTCACGGCTAAGGGACCCTCAAACCTGTATTTTCATCCCTGGCCTCTTCCCTGGGGGCCAGTCCTGCACCCCCAGCTGTGCACTCTGCAATCACTCAGCTCCTGACACCCCATCCACCACCAAAGCCGCATCTGACGTCTCCACCCCGCTGCAACAAAGCTCCCGTTTCCCTGCCTTCGGCTAAGGCACTGCTTTCAACCAGCGCTTCTTGAACACCCAGCACGTGCCCCACACTCTGCCAGGCTCCAGAGAGGCCAAGAGTTAGCCACGTGCCAGACACCGTACAGACCCTCAATGTGCGTTGTCCGCATCAGCTTCCCAGCAGCCCTCACAAGCTTGGTGTGTTACCTACCTCCTTTGCAAAGAAAAGGACACTTGCCCAGGAGCACAAAATCACCTCCGCCTTTGTCCACTGCGCTCCTAGGTCATCAGAGCCCCCATGCTCACCCCTGACCCCCGGTTTCCTTCATTAGCCTCCTGCTGTTTGGTCCCCCGGCCCATGCCCAGCCTCGCTCTTGGGCACATGTACCAGATACACCTGACAAGTACTGCCATGATCAACACACATGCACATGCACACACACACGGTCAGAACTTTTCAGTAGCTTGGGTACAAACCTCTCTTCTGTGCTCCTGATCTGCCTTCAGAGAAGCCTGACCTGAGTGTCTCATGGGCTGAATGTCCTCATGTCCAAGATGGACCTCAAAACCCTCACCCCTTGCAAGCCCGTTCCTCCTGCCTGCACTCCCGGATCAGGTCAGACACCCAGAAATCAGCCTTGCTCTTTTTTTTTTTCCCACCAATCACCAGGTCCTATCAGTTCCAACTTGTAAAACTCTAAAAGCTCGACTCGACTCCTAGAAACACTTTTCATCCCTCCATCACCATCAGCAAAGCCCCAAGGCCAGACCCTCATCAGATCCTCTCCTCGGAACGTTAATAAGCCTCTTAAAGGATCTCCCCCTACAGCCAGTCTTCTTATCCTGCAAGTCACAGTCCAAGCACCACCAAAGTGGTCCAACTGAGTCACGACCCTGCTTAGAACTCTTCAAGGCTTCCCAGGGCCTACAGGATCAAGTCCAATCTTCTCAGGAAGGTCCATTTGGGTTTGACCATGCCTCCCTCCAACCTCCTTTCCTGCGACAGTCCGGGCCTCAGCCACACCCAATTTCTCCCCCTTTCCCTAATATGCCACGTCTCTGCACATACTATTCCCTCGGCTTGAAACACCCTTCCCCATCCTCATTCCTCTCACCCTCAGCTGCCTGAGAAAGTCGACTCCTGCTTTCAGACCAAGTCAGGATACATTGGTCTATGTTCTGAACTGACCTCCTAGCCATGCTTCTTTTGTGCCAGTTCTCGATATGTAGCTCGGGTTGTTATTTCACTTATCGCATCTCTATTGCGATTGTGTTTCCACGTCTGCTTCCTGGCTGGACTGTGAGATCTCCAAGAGGAAGGACAACGTCTCATTCATCTCTCTATATCCAGCTGCTTACACAGTTCCTGGCTCAGAAAAAGGCATGCCTGTGTTTGTTGAATGAATAAAAAATAAGAAGTGAACACTTCTCACTTACCCAGCACTTCAAACGTGCCTGGCTCTTCCCATGCCTCGTTTCCATGCTACCTCATCAACAGATAACTACTATTACTCCCTTGTAAAGACGGGGAAATCAAGGCTCAGAAAGTGGAAGAAACTTACGCAAGGTCACACTGGTGGTGAGGGACAGAGTCAAAATCTGAACCAAATCTGTCTGGCTTTAAAAGTTTCGGTGGGCTGCATTCTTGGCCTGAAGTTCAGGACTTCTAGAAGCTGGCTTTAATCTACAGTTCTGATTTTATTTCCCATAAAGCACAACCATCTTGGTCTGGTACACTCGACTCACACCCTCTGGACTCCTCATTTAGAACGTTTTCCTGGCGGGGAAACCCTGGTCTTTCCTTTACCTCCACAGATCTCACTCAGTCATCCTTCAAGATCTAGCCAATTCCCACCTCCTCCTTGAAGCCTTCTCTGACCACGAGGGTTAATAATCATAGTAGCATTTATTGATCACTTAGAATAGTGCCCGGCACATTGTAAAGGATTTCCATGTATTAACTCATTTAGTCCTACAACAACACATGACCTCCATTTTACAGAGTAGGACATTGAAGAACAATGCAATTCAGCAAACTGTTCATGTTCACACAGCTAGCAAGTAGCAAAGCCGGGATTAAACCCGTCAGCCCATGCTCTTAACCATTCTGCCACAGGAGGCTTTCCTTGGGAGCATCTATCTCATCTCTGGGATCTTACAGCAGTCGCTCTCTGCACAGCTCTCTCTCGAGCTGTCCATCCCATTCTGCCTAGAGCTGTTTCCAACAGCAGAAACTGTCAGGACCACAGGTATTAGATGTTAGAGCTGACAGAGTGATTCCACATATGGGACTGCATTTACTCAACTTTCACACACACAGGTCTTGAGTGCCTCCCCCGAGGGCATAAATGGCATTGTCTTGGCTAACATGAACTGGGGATTCCAGCAGATTCATTATCAAGGACAGGGATGAAGACCAGAACCAAAGAAAAGAAACAGTTCTGAGCAGCCAAAACTGACACGATAACAGTTATGCATTAAAAACTGTTATTTTCTCATAGGAGAGCCTCTCAGACCCAAACCAGAATCCACTCCCTCTTAGCGACATACAATTCTAACATGCTAGGAATGCTGATTTCCAAGTTCACAAATAGAGAGAGAGAGAGAGGGATATGGATTGTTACCTGACAACTCCTCCTCAGGGCAGAGGTGGAAAAACTAGAAAAAGCTATAACATCAGAACTCAAAAGTCAGGCATCATTTCAGGCAGGGACAAACCTAAACCAAGGAACCACTGTGTGACAGTCCCGGTGCAATACCTGAGGGGAATAGCAACATCCTGAGTCATCCAGAAAAGGGTCAATCACATTCCAAATATGCTTAGGGAGGCAAAGAGGTGTGCAACATATTTTTAAAAGATTTCCATCTGAAATGTTGTAAATGCTAGTGAGCTGTGTATTTTAATGGGATAATGCCCCACTTTCCAGGGTGAGTTCCTCCCCTCCGGCTCCGGAAGCCTGTGAGTTTCCTGATCGATTTCCACTGCCCTCTCTCACTGCTGGGACGACAAATACAGGAACACCCTCATCACATAGTGGCTGAAAGGAGAAGCTGTGGCCCAAGGAATCTGGGGTGGTTGCTGGTTTCTAATGAAACGCTGTCCCTAGGCACCTCCAGTAAGCCAAATGCAGGTCATCCACGGACACAGCTGACTGACTGACTCTCCTTTTCGGAGGCAGCGTGGAGAAGGTGGGGGGGCCCGGAGTCAGCTCGGTTCAGATCCCAGCTCTTACATCTCACGGGGTGGTCATGCCTTCAAGGCACCCAGCAAATGCCCACTAGCTGTGAGGCCCCGCTCTCTCCTCCCTTGACTGTGTGATCCGATTTACTTTTTGTTCTAACTGCTCCTTCCCTGAGTCTGCGGCCACTCCTCTCCCTCCTCCTCCCAAATGAGCCCCCCTGAAGTCTCTTCACCTTCTCCTTGGCCACTTCATCTGATCCCAAAGCTTCAAATACTCTCTCCACACACGTGGCTCCCAGGTCTCTACCTGCAGCCCCACCTTCAACTCAAAGCTCTGGTCTCACACTTCCAACTGTCTGGGCGCCTCTGTCCAGGAACACCAAGACAGGTGCATGATCTGTGGCTCAAACCTGGTCCCCCTCCCAACTTCTCCCTCCCCGCAACTCCCACCGCCATCCTTCCGAGCAAGTAAACCTGAAACCTCATCACCTCTGCCCCTCCACGTGGGAAAGGCAGAGTCCTGCAGCTTCAGGCTCAGCAACAGCTCTCAGCCGCTGCTGCTACTACTGCCACCTCTGCCGCCACCACCCTTCCTTGCCAGTCCCCAAGAGAGCCGAGGGTCAGAGCCCCAATATCCCTTTCCTGAACCATCTCCCACTGATCCCTCCACCGCATGACTCTGCCCTCCATATTCCATTCTACCCTTCACTCCCAGCTTCCAAAACACAGTTCTTCTTATTCACGTGCCGGCTCAAAATTCTTTTGTGGCTCCATTTAGCAATACTCTATACACAGTATCCAATAAATGTTAGGTGAATGATTTAAGTCAAAATTCCAAGACCTGGGGAATTCCCTGGTGGTCCACTGGTTATAACTCAGTGCTTTCACTGCCAGGGGCCCAGGTTCGATCCCTGGTTGAGGAACTAAGATCCCGCAAGCCTCACGGCACGCCCCCAAAAAAGAAAAACTCCAAGACCTGGCCTGCTATAGATTCCACTGTTTTCCCTGTACTCCTTGGTGCCCCTCTAAGGACATGATGTACATTTCCCCCTTTCACACCTCTGTCCTCACTAGTTCCATTGCTTAGCATGACCTCCCCACACCAAGTTTACTGATCAACATTCAAGGCCAGTCTTAAATAGTATGCCTTTTATTATTAATCCCCCGACTTGTAAATTCACCCCTTCTTCAAAACCCCAAGAGCCCTCTGTTATAATAACAACTACCATTTACACCACTAATTATGTACCAGACACTCATTTCATTCCCAAAACAAACCTGTGAGATAAGCGTGCTTATCCCCATTTTACAGGTCAGGAAAAATTAGTCTGAAGGTTAGTACTCATCTGACTCACAGGCCAAGTGAGTACAGAAATCAGATTTAAACCCAGATCTGAGCCTCAGAAGACTACGCTTTAATCACTAAGCTACACTGCCTCACTGCATCTCTTTGCATCTCACTGCATATGCCAGGCTGTTCTTTTGTTATTATTTATTGAGCACTTTCTACGGGCCGGGCACTATTCTAAGCACTTTATACGAATTAGCCAATTTAATTTCCATAACAACTCTGTAACGTAGGCACTATTACTGTCCCCATTTTACAGATAAGGAAACCAGGGCAGAGAGGGCTTAACTCCAAGGTCACTGCCCAGACAGCCAGACTACAGCACCTGTGCTCTTACCCACACCCTGGACTGCTTTTTTATCTGCTTCCCCAATTAATCAGGCAACTCCCCAGCAGTGTCTTCTTCATGTCCGACTCACCTTCAGCCCCCAACACAAGGCTTATCACCAAGGAAGACTTGACAACAATCTGTTGAATTAAACTGCCAACAAACCTACAAAATACGAGACCCGTGCGTCTGTCTCCCTGCCAACACACGCATTACCACTGGTTTCATTTCTCCCCCAAGCGAGGTACGCACCTGACACTCCATCGTACACATCTACATCCCCGCTCCACTCGAGGTATCCCACACACACCTGCACACCCTTCTTCCTTGATCACTTTTCAGCCCTTTCTCCCCACACATGAGTGATATGAGGCGGAGTTCACATGTAAACCAATGCAAAATCCCAGTCTACTTGATCCCCACTTCGGCAGACAATCAGCAGCAGTATACACACTCAGTGACTCATACTTAGCTCTGTCTTCAATCACCTGTGGCCAGAGCCGCAGAGAAAAGAAACAGATTTCCTAGCATGGAGGTTCTCAGTCAGCGGGTAGGCCCAGACCCAGGAAGGCATCGGCAGGGCGGGGGGTGGGGGGTGGGGGGCCTGGTCCAAAGGAGCCACAATCCATATGCACATCAAATATCTGAAGGCAGATTGGCATGTCTTGCATATAAAGCTAAAACTATTTTTCCTAATGTATATTTGATTAACCACAATGGCAAATATAACATCAAAGCCATCTAAAAGCTTTCCTGAATTCATAGTAGCCTTGAGTCATATGTTTTCACAATAAACAGATATAAAAATAACTACTATTTGGAAGGGGTACTGTGAATTACTGACTTTCAAAAATGTCCCCAATCTCAGGGCTTCCCTGGGGGCGCAGTGGTTGAGAGTCCGCCTGCCGATGCAGGGGACACGGGTTCGTGCCCCGGTCCGGGAAGATCCCACATGCCGCGGAGCAGCTGGGCCCGTGAGGCATGGCCGCTGAGCCTGCGCGTCCGTAGCCTGTGCTCCGCAGATGTAAGAGGCCACAGCAGTGAGAGGCCCGCGTACCGCAAAAAAAAAAAAAAATAAAAAAAAAAAAAAAAAAAAAAAAGTCCCCAATCTCAGAAAAAGTTGCGAACCACTCAAAGCAGATAATAATGAAGTAAATGTAACTTCCGGGGGAGCTTGAAGACTCTGGCCCTCATCTGGAGCCAGACCTGTTCCCCTTAAAAATCTTGCAACCCTAACCCCAACACCCAAGGGTGGAAGCTCATTCCTGTCCTCCCTGGCTGGATGGGAATGTACTAGAAGAAGTGTAACGAGCACAGGATATTACAAAAGCTGCCCAGGAAATAAGGAACAAATATAAGGGGAGGGAATGAGGTCATGGGTGGGGAGGAGAATCAGCAGAGTTGTCACTGTGCCTGTCATCGCCAGATGTAATCAGTGTTTATCAGTGTTTATAACCACCATGGCCACCTACAACATATATCTGAAAATACACACATACATCATTTCATATACACATACAGCCTTACCCCAAGCCTTTATTCTATCAAATACTTGTTAATATCTCTTCAGTCATTCCACAGATCTTTATCAAATACCCACGAAGTGCCAGGTACTACATTAGGTGCAGGGAACTCAGAGATGAATATCCCTCCCTTTTTAACATAGACAAAGCACAACTCCTTCCACAGATGTCACACACACACACACACACACACACACACTCAGTGGGTCAGATACGCAACTGCCTCTCACAGCTCCAACACAGCTGCCACAAACATTCAACTGATACACATCCGGCACATATACACATGATACAACCATCCCTGTCACGTACAGGGACCCAAACACATCTCAGACACACAACCACACAATGCGCGTTCAGAAGCGCACATCTTGTATGGCTTACTGGGAGCCTCTGGCCGATGAATCCTTTCAGGGAATTAATACAAAGGCTCTGGTTGACCAGGGGGCCTCTGGCTGCATTTTTCATACACCCAGGCCAATTCTGCCACAGTGAGACCATGGACCAGTAGCTTCTCTGTAGCTCAAATTTCCCTTCCATCAACTTAGAAGGGTGGTTCATCCTATTTTCTTAGGAAGGCTTGGAGGCGAGGGGTCATAGGGACCAGAGAATCAAGTTAAAGGTCATGAAAGATTCCTCATAAAGTCCAGGTGTCTTACTGAGGTGTCACCTGAAAATGCATGCACGTGGATACCTACACAAGCACCCACACCCTTACACTTGTGTACTACTCACTAGGCACAGCACTTCTATTTGCAAACACTATTTTCAAACAGACCATTCACACGTAACATACACACTGCCAGACCCACGCACCACCGCGTGCAAGCAAACACGCACAGACACACAGTTTCACAGTTTAGGGAGCACCTGCACTCCTTGGAGAAAAGATGAGGTGTCAGATTAACTTAATACACATAGTTCCTGAAGATACATCACCCAACCTTGTACAAACAGCTCCCAAGAGCCATCCAAAACCTTCCTTATATGTTCCTCCACCACAACTGCAGATACATAATCAAAATACAGACTTCCCAAGCCCAGAGCCACACCTGCAGATGCGGCTCCTCCCATGGCTGTAGGCAGGTCCCAGCCGGTAGGACACCATCCCCAAAGCAGTCCCAGGGCCGTGCTGGTCTGTGGGCACACACACTCCTCAAAGACCCTACCTCTTGAGGGCAGACACACACGCAACTGCTAAGTACTCCAGCTTCGAGACGTGCTGGGGGAGCGGAACGCTCATCTGTCTGCACACATCTGCTAGAAGACGGCTGCCACAGACCAGGAGATGCACGTGCCCCGTCCCCAAACTGATGGGGAACCTCTCCCTGACTCCCCAGCCAGACCAAAGTACAACAGGGGCCTCGAAATTCCTCCTGCCCCCACCCCCTCTAAAACCACAGCCCACCCCAGGCCTGGCGCCACCCTCGACCTTGTCCCCTCACTTTGCCCACTGCAGCCTCTTGCAGCCCAGGAGCCTACGGAACCTCTCCCTCCCTTAACCTCCTTTTCAAGTCCCAATTCCACATCCAGTTCCATATTCCCGAGTCCTCACCACCCCTCTCCAGCCTTCCAGTCACCCTTCCAAACCCCACGCTCGCGAGGGCTCCAGCGTTTTAAACAGAGGCCTCCACTTCCAGTTTCTCACCCGGGAGAGACGACCAGCCATTTTTTTGGTCCGTCAACAAGACCAGCAACTCTAGTCACGAGCCTGAGAGGCCTCAGCCACCCTGTCCCTCGGGCTTCCTCCACTCTCAAAACACTCGGTTCCCGCCCTCCTGGCGCGTGCGGTCCCCCTGGCGAACCCCACTCGCCCTCATCCGCCCTCGCACGCGCCGCCCTGCCCTTCTCGCCGCGCCCACCGCCCTCCGCCCGGGGCCCTCATCCTCTGGTCCAGTGCCGGCCTCTCAGACAGCCCACGCGCTAACCCTCAGACTGCGGCCCCGCCCTCCTGGGCCGACCACGCGCCCGCCTCCTAGGCCCCGCCCGCACCGACCCCACCCACGGCCCACGCAGGCCCCGCCCCCCCTCCCCCGTGCTGACCCTCTCCTTCGCAGCCCTACACAGCTCCCAGCGGTACAAGCCCCACACACCGTCTTCAGGACTCCTTCACAGGACTCCCACCGTCCCCGCCCACAAGGCCCCACCCACTGCATCACATAGGCCCCGCCCACACAGATCACATCCACCAGCCCTCACGGGCGCCTCACAGTCAGCCACCCACCCGATCCACACACCCGCAAGGGCCGGCCCTCATCCTCTCGCTAGTTGGACCTGACTACACAGTCCTACCCACAGGTCGCCACAGGACCTTCACTAGGGGACAGGGAGAGGGGCACTGGATGGGCTCACGAGGCCGCGCCCACACTGGCCGCGCCCACAAGGGACCCGCAGGCCGGCCACGCCCACGCCAAACCTCAGCACCCCGCAGCTCCTGCAGCTCACTGGCTGACCGTGCGCGCCCTCTCTTTGGGACAGGCGTCCTCACACGCCCCTCCCAACTCGCGTGCTGGTACACACTCTCACTCGCCCCCGTGCCTGAGCCCGCGGGCCGCAGGCGCCCCTACAGGCCCAGACAACTCTCCCGCCCCTCACTCCGCGCCCAGGCACCCAGCGGCGGCTCCCCCCAGGCTCACCTTCGCTGCAGAACTTGCCGCCGAAGCCCGTGTGGCTGCAGTCGCAGCCCACCTCGCCGGGAGCCAGCACGGTGCAGAGGCCGCCGTTGGCACAGGGGTTGCGCGCCGGCGCGCACAGCGGGTCGGCTGCGGCGCCGCGCAGGCCCTGGCTGCCCAGCAGCGCGGGGGGCCGCTCGCCCAGCTTCAGGTTGGCCAGGAGGCCGCTGAAGGGCGGCTCGTACTTGACGGTGCTGAGCGTGAGCGCCGAGAGTCGCACGTCGGGTGGGATGCCTCCCACGAACAGGTCGCTGGCCACCTGCATCTCGCGCCGCTTTGAGCGCACCTCGGCGGCGCGGGCCTCGCCGTCCACCGCCAGGGCCGTGCGGCGCGCGTCGCGGGTCAGCAGCACCATGTGCCAGCGGTCGTCGGCCACCAGCGTGTCCAGCTGCAGCGTGGCGGGCTCGGCGCACGAGAGCGTGAAGCGCAACCGCAGGCGCCCTTCCACCAGCAGCAGCTCCAGGAAGTCGCAGTCGCCGCCGTCGTCCAGGTAGAGCAGCAGCGCGCGAGTAGCGTTGGTGCGCAGGCTGAAGCTGAGCTCGCCGCTGCTCGCCGCTCCGGCCCAGCGCGCATAGCGCGCCCACTGCCCCGGGCCGCCGCCGAACTCCAGGCCGCCCGCCCCCGCCGCCAGCGTCAGCAGCATCAGCAGCGGCAGCGACGGAGGCCGCCACGGGTTCCCAGGCGCCATGCCTCCGGCGGCCCCGGCCCCGCCCGGCCCCCGGCCCCGCTCAGGCTTCAGAGCCGCGGGCTCATGGGGCGGGGAGGGGGCCGGGCGCCCCCCGCGCCGAGCGGGGCTCCCTCGCCGGCTCACAGTGCCATGGGCCCGGCCGCAGGGCGAGGCGAGCAGAGGCCCAGGTGCCGGCTTCCACGGACTGAGGCGGAGGCGGAGGCGCCCCTCCCCCGCTGCGGGCTCCGACGGAAGATGGGGGAGGGATGCCTGCGGGGAAATGGAGAGGAAAGGGTTAATGAGGGGCTCGGAGGAGGGGAGGTGTCGGTGTCTGGTTCCCCCCTCACACCAACCAGCAAGAGCTCAACTGTTTCCCTTTAGGACTGGAGGAGCCACCCTGACCTGGAGAGGGTCTCAAAACAAGAGACACCACCATGACGGGAGTACTGGGGGCTCAACCCTGGGGGTGGGGGAGATGACACTCGCTAGGGGCATTATTGGTTTAAGATGTAGATAGGTA
This sequence comes from Lipotes vexillifer, assembly GCF_000442215.2. Classification (NCBI taxonomy): domain Eukaryota; kingdom Metazoa; phylum Chordata; class Mammalia; order Artiodactyla; family Lipotidae; genus Lipotes; species Lipotes vexillifer. Next base: position 1,856,018 of record NW_006789022.1, on the reverse strand, counting down.
GGGAGGTAACACCTTCGAGTCCAGTAGGAGCCCAACCCAGATGCCCTCACCCCCGCCTCCCATCAGGACCAGGGCCAGCTCCTGTGGATGAGGCCTAAAGACTCCTTCAGCGGGTGACCACAGCCCCTTCCTCTTTGAGACACCCAACCCCTGTGCTTGGCTCCCACCACCAGCCACGGCTCTCTCTCATCAGTTCCTGATGCTGGATAATGAAGTTGCTAAATAATTCATTAGGATTAATTAAATGCCAATTTGTCAGTGGTATCACTGGGTAACCTGGCTGGAAGGGGGCAAGGGAGAGAAACCAGCCAGGACCCAGGCATCCAGACCCCAAGCCCTCTCCATCCATGCAAAGAGACAGGCATCTGATTCCGTGTCTCCACTTACCCCAAAACCACACTCACCCCTTCCTGGGCCCCAACCACCTGCTCACCAGCCCAGGTCGTTCCTGAACCTAAATGTGTGTCACCCTCAACCTCCAGCTCCCAGTCTTCAGCCTGAGACCTGATCCGATAACTGGGTTCTCTTCACCCCTCAGTTCCACCCTCCTCCTCATCCAGGGCTGGGGGAGCCACCAGGAGGCAGGCAGCCTCATTTGCATAAAATTGCCTTTCTGAAATGATTACCCTTGTAACGGGCTGTCAGAGAGCAATTTATACCCCACGCCGGGGAGGGGAATTTGCATCTCGTTAAACTCTGAGTCGTAATTATTTATATCCAACAACCCTCCTGAATATTGCATTGATTTTATTTTGGGGAGGGAGGAAGGTAAAGAGGTGGGGAGAAGCCTGAGAGAGAAGCAGAGAAGGACCATAGTTTAGGAAGAGACAGGGAAAGATTGAAGGGGAGCGCGGAGAGGAGGAAGAGAAATCTCATGAAAAGGAAGAGTAATTGAGGAGAAAGGTGGCCTGATGGGGAGAAAAGGAATGAGAAGATAGAGAAAATTAAATTCCAAATTCCAACAGCATTCGTCAAGGCCCTGGATGCTGAGCATTTTTACAAATGTCATTTTACTTAAATCAGTCTGGGATGTCCCATTATTCCCATTAACCATTGGGGAAGCCCACATAGAGAAGTCTAGGGACTTGCCCAAGGTCACACAGCCAGTCAGCAGGGAACTGGGACTTAGATCCACATAGGTCTGACTCCAGCAACTCCACGAAAGAGACAAAGGGCAGGGCAGCCACAGGTGTGGTTCAGAGAGGTGTGAACCAAAAGAAGAGAAGAGGGGTGACTTGGAGAGAGAGAAGGTTGGACGGGTGTGGTTCCTCCCTACATGGGAGGAAGTTGGGGTATGAAGGGGGAGAGAGAAACCTAGGGACCCCCCCCCTAAAAGGTCAGAGTGAGGGGGGTGAGCAGAGAGTCACGGGAGGGCAGGATGGTTGGAGTGATATGTATGCAGAAAGAAGACGGGGCAGAGAAGGCCTCAGGAGGCTGGCAACAGAGAGAGTTTGGGGAGCCATCTCCAAGAGACCCTCCAAATCCAGCTCTCAGGTCCTTCCATCTGGCTCCTTCTGACTGCTGCCCCCCCACACTCCTACAGGCTCCAAGAGGGTCTCAAGTGTCCTGCCCCAGCGCCCCTCCAAGGGCTGCCCCAGGGAGGGAGGTGTTCCAGGCAAGCGGCCCCTTCTCTCTCCAAACACTATCGCAGTTATATATAGCTTTGCCACTGCCTCTCCTCACTGGGTAATAGAGATAATTAACATGCGCGGGCTAATTAGCCAATCAAATTAAATGCAGCACCTGCTCCCAGCCTGATTGACGCCCTTACCCCCACACTCATGCACCCTCATCCCAGCCCAGGGCAGGGGAGAGGGACCCACGGGCTTGGGGGAGGGAAAAGCCAAACTCCCCCTCCTCTTCAGAAGGAGCAGCCAGAGACCCCCAGCAGAGGCACGGCTCCGGAGGCCCGGAGAATGGCAACCTCCCTCCCTCCCCGACCCAGGGTCTCAGTCTCAGTCTGGCCTTGCCTCTGAGCAAGGCCCCCACCCCCTCCTCCAGACACTATTTTGGGGAGGGAATTAATTAGCTATCGATTTCTGCTGGCAGAGGGAATAGGATTTCGTGCTGCTGTCCGCTCACTCCTCAGCTCAGGAAAGGGAGGGGATTAGTTCCCCTGCCCCACCCCCAGCCCAGTCCCTCTGTCATAGTCACATACCCCACCCTCTAGAGGGTGGCAGAGGGGTTCCTGCCGGCAAAGCCAAGGGTCAGGGTCTCCCTCATTCAGGAAGTTGGCAGAGGACAGAAAGAGTGAAGGCTGGTGAGGCAGACGCCTAGGTCCTAAAAGCCGGAAGGAATGTTACCTGGCTGGGGGATGGGAGCGGCAGTGGCAAAGTGGGTTAGAGTCCAGGAGGGGATGACTCTATCAGTCTTTGTGTGCCCAGATGTGGAGGCAGAGTGTGGCAAGGGAGGGGGTGCTGTGCGCAGGCACGTGCCTGCTAGCGCCTGCCGGGGCAGAGGCTGGGCTTCTGCGGTGCCTCCGGGAGGGGCCGGGGCAGGGTCTGGGCCTGCCGCCCCTCAGAGCTCATTACTCATTCTCCCCACAGCCTGCAGCTCTGCAGCACAGGCCTGCCTAGCTCAGCGCCAGGGGCACAGGGGCTGCAGAGCTGGCCAGGAAGAAGCCCCAGCCCTCCCTGCGTCCTCTCTCCAGGGACCCAGGGACCAATGAGGCAGCTTCAGGCTTGCGAGGCAGCGATAGCCCCAAGAGGAGTGTGAGCTAAGCGGACACCCGGGTCCTTTCCACCCCACGCCACCCTACAGTTCCCAGGAAACCTGCTGCTCTTCACCATTCCTGTCCCCTCCCTTCAGACTCCCCCCTCCCCAGGACCAAGCTTCTGCTGACCCAGCCTTCAACCCACCCTTCCTCCCAGGACGCAGGGGCTTCCTGCTAACCTAGGAGGCTCCATCCTTCCTCAGCTCCTGGTACGCAGCTCTCTGGCCTCGGGTCTCCTACCCGTGGGCCAGGGCCATGGCCTTGCACAATTACATCAGGTAAACAGTGCCCCTGGGGTTGTACATGGCTCCTCCCCGAGGCTCATGCAGTACAGTGGAAGCCCCCCTGCACCCACAGTGTCCAGGTGCTGCTCCCCAAGACTGATTCTTCTCCAGTGCCTACTGCCAGTGCAGGGACATTGCCAGAGCAGCCTCGGGATATCCTGCCTGCTGACTGATGTCAGTGCAGTGCACACTGCCAGCCACTGCTGGCCCAGGGCCACTGCTCCTCTGGGGAACAGACCTCTTCCCTGTAATTGGGGATTCTGCACCCAGTCAGCTCCCTGGCACCCGCTACCCACAGGTGGACTCTGCAGCCTTGAGCCAGCGGTGATGGGGGTTAGAGAGGTCGGGGGTGGGGTGACTCAGCTGTGCTCAGGGCCTCAGCCCACTCTCTTCCCCCACGGAATCCTGTCCCACCGATTCTTTCTGGGTCCTCCTAGGCTGACGGCTTCCTCCCCATCTTCCCATGGCCGGGCCAGTGCCAGTGTGGCATCTGGGCTGCAACTTTGGGGCTTCCCACTGTGCATCGGGTGCCAGGCTGGAGCACCACATGCGCTTTCTTACATATCCTCCAGTTCTAGGAGGTACTTTCGTCACCCCCGGCTTACACACAGGGACTCTGAGCTTCAAATGATGGATTCATTTACCCAAGTGCAGGTACGGGGCTGGCTGGCTCCAGCATCTGTGGCCTTCCTTCTACCCTGCACTGTGCACAGGCCACAGAGCTCACCCTTCTCCGACCCAACCTTCACAGGGACCACTGCCCTCTTCAGACAATCCAGACTCTGAGTCTGCCCTGGGGGCTGAAAGACACAGACCCCAGAGCTCGTGGAGTTTTTACCCCTCTCGTTTTCTCTAAGGTGGAAATAGAGTCCCAGAGAGGGGCAGTGACTGACCCAGGGCCATAGAGAAGAGCAAGGCTAAAATCAAGATCGCTGGCCTCCCATTCTAGATGCTTCCCCTGTGTCCACTATTCTACTCCCGGGCCTTCTAGCCTGACCAAAGGCCTAGCCCCATACCACCAGCACAGACTGAGTGAATGGATGTGAATTCCAGGGTGAGATCGTCTGTACCCATCCCAGCAGAGCCCCTGGCCAGGGGTCTTCTCCCAGCATCCACTCAGCCCCTTCTCTGGCCACATCTACACCACACACACACACACACACACACACACACACACACACACACACACTTCCAGCCATGGGAACACCAGCCTCCCTCTGTCTCTCCTCACGCCAGCTCCCTCTCTCGCCAGCTGGGAGTGTGACAGCAGGGGCCTCCCCCAGACATCAGGGAGGAAGAGCTGGGTTTACACACATTCTGGTGGCCCCAGAAGGCAGCCCATGGACAGGTGGGAGAGTACGTGTTATGGGGAGGGAGATTTTGGCTCGAGCTAAAGAGAAACTTGCCGGCAATCCAAAACAGCCAACAGTGGAGTAGGCTGCCTCCAGGAGGTGGGGGGGCGATGAGTTCCCAGTCTGTGGAGGTGTGTGAGCTGAGAAAGGATGACTACTGCTCAGAGATGCTCAGGAGGGGCTCTTGAATCATACGGGAGGGGGCATCGAAGCGCTTGAGATGTGAGGGCCCTTTCAGTTGCACAAGGTGTTTTTTGGAGGGTCCTGTTTCCTCCCTAAAACCTCAGGCAGGATTGGTGGGCTGCGAATAGGCCCCACCCCCTCTTCCTCCTCCCTTCTTCCAGCCCTGATGACCTAGAAGTGACAAGGGAAGACCTTGGGCAAGTCCAAGTCCAGCCACATGTCGGCAGAGGGCAAAAGCAAAAGTGAGATACTGCAGTGATTAGAGGCACTGACTCAGGGCCCTGGGTTCATTCCAGCTCTACCCCTTTCTAGCTGTGTGACCTTGGACCAGTTGCTTGGCTTCTCTGGGCCTCAGTTTCCTTACGTGTAAAATAGAGATATTAGTAGTGCTGTCAAAATTAAGAGTTAATATATGTAAAGCATTTGAAACAGTGCCTAGCAGAGACTAAAGTGGAAAAGTAGGGTATTGTATTAATAATCACTTTTAAAACTCCTCATCTCATCATTTTACAGTTTGCAAAACTCCGTGTGTCTCTTGTTTCCTTTGGTTCTCACCAAGGCCAGATGAGAGAAGTAAGTAATGCAGGCCTTATAACTGCCCCCTTTGGCAGATGGGGAAACTGACACTCAGAGAAGAGAAGGGGCCTCTGCATGTCCATTTCTATGGGACAGGATTCTGTGGGAGAAGAAAGAGTTGAGATCCTGAGAGCAGCTGAGTCACTCCCACCCCGACCCCCTCCAGCTCCCATCACCGCTGGCTCAAGGCTGCAGAGTCCACCTGTGGGTAGGGGGTGCTAGGGAGCTGACTGGGTGCAGAATCCCCAAGGTCACACAGCTTGTCAGTGGCAGAGCTGGGACTCAGATTTTGCCCGCTGAGCCTTCCTCCACTCTGCTGAGCACCTCCTCCTACCTAGGAAGGTGGGAAAGGGATGAATGGGTCTGGAGACTAGTGGAGGTCCCACAGCAGCACGGCTGGGAGTGGGCAGGTGTGTGCGAGGGTCCCCCTGAGCGGGTGTTCGTGAAGGGGGCTGAGCACAAGAGCGGCAGTTCAAGATGTGCATGACAAGGCCGTTGCCAGGTGTGGGGGGCTGAGGAGATGGGTGGGCTGGGGACCGAGGTGCAAATGAATGACTCGGCAGAGTGGGAGCCAGAGCACAGGTGCCTAGGAGCTTGGGGGTAGTCAGTGAAAGGAGTGAGCTCACCCCTGTGCCCACCCTGTGCTATGCACAGCTGAGGGATGATGCCGCAGGTGGGTACACCCCAGCGATGCAGAGGGGATAGATGGTTTCCAGGGGTAGACTTGTGAGTAAGCAGGAGGTGCCTGGGAATTTTCCTAAAGGTACCCGTGACAGGTGTGTGCACGCGTGTCGTGATGATGCTGGAAATAGCTGCCGTTTACTGGGGGCATGACAAAGTTCACAGAGTGCTTAGCACAGAGCCAGGCTCACAGTAGGTACAGAGTACAGGCAGGACTTGGAGATACCGTGGGTTCAATTCCAGACCACCACAATAATGCGAATATTGAAATAAAGGAAGTCACACGAATTTTTTGTTTCCCAGTTACACTATACCATAGTCTATGATACTGTAGTCATGTGTGCAATAGCATCGTGTCTAAAAAGCAATGTACATACCTTAATTTTAAATTACTTTATTGCTAAATTACACTAACCATCATCTGACAGCGCAGTGTTGCCGCAAACCTTCAATTTGCAAAAAACACAATATCTGTGAAGCGCAATAAAACAAAGTATGCCTGTAAATACAGTTGTTACTATTATTATTGTCAGCATAATCATCTGGCCTACTCCTCAAAAGAACCCCATGAGGTAGGTATGGGAACCCCCATTTTACAGATGAGGAAACTGAGGCTCACAGAGGGGCAGAGCTGAGCCCAGGCGGCCTCACTCTCACCCCACTCCACCGTGACGGCAGCAGAGACAGCTTTGTAAGGATCAAGGATCAGCAAGGTGTCATGCGGATGCCAGATTATTTGTTGAATGAGTCTCTGAGAGCCATAGCCCACTGGTGTGGACGGGGCCAGGCCGGGAGCCGCCCCAGCAGACGGAGGAGTAGAGTGGGTGGCGTGGGCTCGCACTGTGGGTCGGGGTGTCCCCATGAGGGCTGGGAATAAATGGACAGCATGGCTCTGGCACCAGGCAGGGTGTGAGTGTGAGGATTAGTGCTGGGGGGTGGAGCGCCTAGAAACGGGAAGGTTCTGAGGTTCTGAGGACGGCAGGTGTGGCTGAGTACTGGGCCAGACCCGGAAGGGCTGTGGTCGTGCACACCAAAGCCTGGGGCAAAGAGCTTAGGACCAAGAAGAGAACGTGGTGCTTAATGATGGGGCTGGGATGCAGCTAGGAGGAGAGGGTGTGTCCCAGGGAGTGAAGGTATGTTGCAAGCATACAGATGTGCCTGAGATGGCTGTGTGAATCTGGGGAGGTGGATGGTGGCATGGGGGGCTGTGTGCACCTGAGGGTGTGGGCTGACAGTGCAGTGTTGGGGCTCTGGGGGCAGGTAGGGGCCATGAGCGTGTCATGTACAGGAGAGCAGGGCGCCTCGGGGAGGTCTCTGAGGCAGGCAGTGAGGTGGCAGTCTCTCTGGGCGGGGAGTGTAGGCGGTGTGCAGCCGGGAGGTGTATTGTGTACGCAGGTGTGTGTGCCTGTGTAGGTGTGTGTCTGGGTGGGTGCCACTGAGCATATGTATCAGTGTCAGGTTGTCTGTGTCACTGGCAAGGGTGGGCGGGAGGGAGCAGCTGGACCTGGACAGAGACTGAGGGCCTGGGAGGGGAAAGAGGTCCCCAGCAGTCCCTCTGGAACCCAGCCCCCTCCTCTCGGGAACCCATAGTGTGGATTCAGCCCAGGCTGAGAAGCCAGCAGAGGCCCCGGCTCCTGGAGAGAACTCCCCAGCCATCCTCTGATGGCCGGCCTCTGCCTGTCGGTCAGTCCCACCCACCCTGTGGGTAGGAGGACAGGATGGATCTGAGAAC
>NW_006789022.1:1847059-1848449 GCF_000442215.2 Lipotes vexillifer | reverse complement strand
CAGGAATGAAGGAACCCCCGAGCCTGACCCTTCTCCCCTGCCCCTAGAAAGATCCAGCCGAGCCCCAGATGCCAGCCCTGGAGGCATCCCTGGAGGCAGAAGGAGTTAGGGACCTGAGTGGCCAAAGCACCCACAAAACAGAAGACTTTACGGTTAACAGATCAGCCGCCCTCCCTCCTCTCTTTCTTCCTCTGTCTTCCCTCTGTCTGCCTACTTCTCCAGCGAAAGGTAGAGAATGCAAAGCCCTGAAGTCTACCCTGCCCCAAAAGGAGCACCCAGACACTGGGAAGGTGGACAAGAGGGAGGGGCAGGAATGAATGGAAGGTCCTCGCCCACCGGACCCCATCCCCCAACACGTAAAAAACCAGAAGTGTATGGAAGCCCCAAGGCAGCCAAGAGGACTGGAGACCCAAGACCCACACCCTAAGATTGATTTCATCACTCCAGGTCTGGACAGCTTCCCCCTTCACCTCCAGGCACCAAGAAAGAGCCCCCTCCCAGCCCTTGCTGGTTCAATGAGGCACCGAATGCCTTCACCCAGGACTCAGGTGGGGGCTGAGAGTAAAGAAGCCAACAGCTGCCCACAGCCAATTTTTTCCTCTAAGGACCCATCAAGGCTTCAGGGGCCCATACCCCAACCCAGAGGACCCAGGGCAGATGGCTCCTTCAGCTGGGGAGGAGGCTGGGACATGTGGAATGTTGCCCTCCTCTTTGGGGGCAGGGGAGCAAGCCCCGGGCCCTGCAGCTTCCTCTCCCTGCAGCACTCTCTGACCATAACCCTGTCACCGCCCCCAGCGCGTTCCCACCCCAGCACAGCCCCCTCCTACTGATTTCCCAGTCTCCCTCTCTCATCACCTCCAACCTTCCCCCGCAAGCTTCTGCTCCTCTCCCTCGGGCCCCCCATCTTTCCTGGCTCTCCACCAACACATGCCCATCTCTGCCTCTAGCACCTGGGCGCCTTCCCCTCTGCTCCCTCCCCATAACCTCCTCTCCCCTTGGCTCCCATCCCCCAGTAAAGCCTGGTCCTCCGCGGTGCCCCCCAGTATGGAGCCCTTGGCCTGGCCCTGCTCCCTGCCTTTCCACTTCTCTCCTTTCCCCTCTCCAGCCCCCTCTGCTTTTCCTAGGAAGGCCAGTTCCTCGCTGGTTTCTCCCCTGTAGACCCTTCAGGGCACAACGGGCTCCTCATCCCCTCTGGACGGGCACTGCTTCCAGCCCTTGGGGCTAGCATAGGCTGGGGACCCCCCTTCAGAGCCTCCCTCACAAGCCTTCCGGATGCCCCTCCTTCTCGCCCCATTCCTTCCCCTCAACGACCATCCCTCCCACCCCCCTCCATTCACCCCAGCTCAGGGCCAGTGCCCCTTCCACAGGGAGCCTCCGACCCCCAACCCTG
>NW_006789022.1:1835179-1846803 GCF_000442215.2 Lipotes vexillifer | reverse complement strand
TCCCCCTCCCCCGATCGGCCCTCGCCTCCCCCCGTCCGTCTCCGCCGCAGCACCCCCCCGTACCTGGTTCTGGGGGCGCCAGGAGCAGGAGGGTGGGGATCAGAACCCCAGGGCCGCCCCGTCTCCGGCGGGTGGCAGAACCAGGGCCAGTGGTGTCTGCCGCCTCGCGCCTCTCTCGCGCCCCGCCGCGTCCCCGCCCGCCTGCCGGTCCGCCCGCCCCGCCGCGGTGCCGCTCCGAGAAGGATGCTCAGCGAGTCAGGGCGGCTGCTCCCGCCGCCGCATCCCTGCAACACCGACTGACGGCAGCATCAGCACCAGTTTCCGCCCCCCGGTCGCGAGCATTGGATCACGCTGCGCTAACGGATGAGCTGCGCAGCCAATGCGAAGGCGCAGAAGCCGCCAGTCCCGCTGCTCCACAGGCCCACGCCCCGCGAGGGACCCAGGCGTCCCAGCCTCCCGGCCTCCGAGTTCTTCCCCGCTTCTCGAGGTCCTTAACCCTGGCGCCTGGGCCCCCAACCAGGCAGACCCCCAACCCAACCCCAGTGACTTTTCCGGAAACCCAGGCGCCCTAGCTTATCGCCCTGGGATCCCGCATCCCCCGGCCCGCGGGCCCAGGTGGCAGCGCCCAGGGCTAGGGGCGAGCCGAAGGGGAGGCTGTGGGCCCAGACTTGGGGCCCCGAAGGAGCAGGTCCTGTGCGGGGCCCGAGCCGCAGCGCCCTCTGCTGGCAACGCCTTGGAGCGGACCCGGGCTGCCCGGAGCCTAGGGACGCGGGCTGCTGGGGGCCCTTTCCAGCCCTTGCCTGGCTTCCGCCTCCCACTGCCCAAAGGCCCCCTGACCGCCCCTATAACTGAGGAGGGCTCTTTCCTGGGAAAAGGACAGAGGCGCGGTGGGGGAGGGAAAGGCAGAGATGGGGGCGGGGTAGACCTAGGGGCTTGGGGTTTCCCAACCCTGCCTCATGGGAATCCCAGAGTTTGAAGCCTGATTTCCAGTCCTGTCTGGAACTCTGGACTGGGATAGGAGTAGGTTGAGGGGTAGGGACGTGGATGCACACTGCCCGGACCACAGAAGGGAAGCTGGCAGCAGCTCACTTCAACCAGAATTTTCGGAGTGAATGTGGTGCTGGGGTGCAGGTCTTCCCTGTGAGGGCGTCTGCATCACCATGCATGGGTATGAGTTTGGAAAGAAGGGGACCCCCTTCACTCACTCATCCAACCCAAGGTGGACCTGGCACCTAGCGTGTGTATCACAAAGTTGGACACTGGGCTTCTGAATGAGGGAGGCAGTGTGTGTGTGTGTGTGTGTGCGTGTGTGTGTGTGAAAGACCATTCTGCCAGCTCACTCCAGGACCCTGATTTCTGTTGCAGGGTCTGTGATCTGCACAGCCAGTGGTAGTTGGTGCTTCCTTAGCCAGAAGCAACATGCAAGAACACTCTCATTCGACCACAAATGCATGCATGGGCACTCGGAGGCGTACTCACAGCCATGCACACCTATCCATGTGCACATAGGCGTTCCCAAGGGGACACACAGGGACACCTGCAGAAATGCCCCCCCATGGTACAACACCTACAAGAAGCATATACTTGCTCAGGAACACACACAAACTTGTGCACACAGGTGCCTGAGGCAGATGCATGCCTTGTGGGGGAACAGGTGTACACAGAGGACCTGCCCACGAGGTCATCCTGCCCCCCCGAGGCACTTTGCACAGTGGTCAATTACTGAGTAGATGCGTGGGGACCCCCCCCCCCCCACCAGAGAGCTCCCTCCCGGCCTGTAAGGGGATGAGAGGGGGACCCAGGCTGTAGGACCCTAGAGGCTGGGAAGAGAGATCCCTGAGCCAGATTCTAGACTTGGGAGGCCTACTCTGACCTTGGAGAGACCCTCAGGATGGCCCCACCAAGGCCACTAGAGGAGCCAGAGAATGGGAACTGCTGAGTCAGGGCCTGTGAATGTGAAATTGCCACTCTGACCCCAGAGCCCACTGCCCTGCCCATCCCCCACTGCTCCTCTCCCTGCAGGCTACACACACACACACACACACACACACACACACACACACGCACACACAGAGACGTGTCCAGCCAGGCAACAGGACACAGATGGGCACACAGACAGGCGCAGTGACTCACAGAGACTTTCTCTCAGACCCTTATAGATGAGTGTGGGAAGGGGTTGGAGGGGGAGGGCAGGGGCAGAGAGAGATGCAAGTGTGAGCACTTGTCTCTGGTCCCCACCCCCAGCTCCCTGGGCCACCTCTGCCCATCAAGGGCAGGAAAGGTCACCTGGCAGCTGCTGCACCTCCCTGCCCCTCCCCCAGCTACAGTGATGTCTCCCCCCACCCAGGTGCAGGCTTCAGAGTACCGAATGTAGGTGGGACCCACCACTTCAAGACACCCCCCCAACAGGCACCCACCCAACGTGGCCCTTCTCCCATGCGCAGTCCAGTGAGGACACACGGTGGAGGAAAAATGCAGCAAATACAGTATGCACGCCTGTGCACACACACGCACACACGCGCACAATGTGAGGCTCATCTGCCAAATTCACACAGGCAACCATGAAAAGGCAGTCACACGTCACAGTCCCAGGCGGAGCAGACCTGGGCACACATCTGCAAACACACACACTGGGAAGAGGCCAGGCTGGGGCTGGGGGGTGACAGGGAGAGGAGCCAGCCGACCGGGCTGCAGGGATGGAGGCAGCGTAGGGGAGCGAGCTGCTCTTCACAGCACAATCGCCGTCTGTTGTTATAGCAACTCAGCCCCCAAATCGTGAAACGGATATTACAGCCTCCAGAGGAGGAAGGAAGGGAGGGGGCTGAAGATGGAAGGAGGGGCAGTGCGGGGGACCCAACGGGGGACAGGGCTGGGGGGCCCAACAGGTGGCAGAGCTGCAGCTGAGAAGTAACAGGGTGGGAGGAGGAGGTACCCCAGATGAGGAATAGGCCAGGGGGAGTGGGATCTCAAAGGGAAAGATGGGCATGGGGTCAAGGCAGTTTGAGGGAGGGGGCTGAAGCCATTGCCATGTCCTCAGATATTGTGCTTTGCACGTAGGAGTTGGGGTGCTCAGGTCTCCACTCCCAGGACAACCTGCAGTTGCTGTAGGACATGCCTCAGCTTGGGGGAGGGGGGCTGGGGAGATAGCTCCCATTCTCAGAAGGCTGTCTAGAGCCTCCTCACCCCAGGGGCAGCCTGGCTCAGCTTCAGAAACTTTCGAAGACCCCCAGTCCACCCTCCTCACCAAGACCAGCCTCTGAAGTGGCCTTAGCCTTCCTCAGGTAGTGGTGACCCCCAAAACCTCCATGCTGCAAACCCGGGAGGGAAGAGCTGGGTCGGGAGAGGCTGCCAGAGGCTGACAGCAGGATCAATATGCATTTCCTCTGGAAGTCCCTGTCCTTCCGGCTGGCAGCAGCGCCAGGCCAGGAGGCTGCAAGCCCAAGGAGTGTGCCCCCCCTCGCTCCTTACCCCACACCCAGCACTCAGGGCTGCCCCCTCCCTCCCATGATTCTCTGCAGTGAGCTCCCCGTTGCTGGAAGTATACAAGCAGAGGCTGAAAGACCACCTGTCAAGCAAGGGAAATTCAGCTGCGGGCTGAAGGCTATGGCTATACATGACCACCAGGCTCAGCAATTCTACTTTCAAGTTTTAGGCCCCCAAGATTCTGGACTCCTAGAGATTCTAGACCTCCCCCCAAAACCCTCTGTTCCACGGTTTCCTGGTTCTAAGGCTCTATCCCCCACAATTCTACCTCCCCCCAAGATTCCAGACATATGAGATTCCAGATCTCCCAAGATTCTCTGACTACAGAGTTTTCAGCGCCACAGTTCTAGTCCCTGTGATTACGGACCCCTGCCCTCTGCCCCCCGCGAGGATTCTAGGCACTGATAGTCCAGGTTAATTACTTGGGCCTTTATTCCATCTGGAAAACACAAATATTCACAAGAATCTGTACAACCTTAGGGACACCAGCCCTGGCCCTGCCCTCAGCCGCATGCCACCCTCACACCCCGCCCCCCGGCCCCGGCCTGCTGCCGCAGCACCCCAGGCTCCCTGCTCTGGTCCAAGTCTTTTCTCCAAAGCAGGCATGAGTGCTTGATCCAGTCACAGCTGGGAAGAAAAAAACAGAGGTTGTGAGGAAGACCCTCCCCCCTCCCCAAAAAGCAGGATTCCACCTGGCCTGGGCCATTTGGACAGAGCATCTGTCCCACTCATCCCCCCATTTCCCCAGCCCTGAGTGGGGAGGCTCTGCCCAGGCTGCAGGGGGGCTCACCATCAATTACAAGTGTATGTCAAACACGCCATCCTCCACCGTCTGAACCTCCTCCTCTCGGATCTCTGCAGGGAGGGGGGTGTCACAGGACCAATTCCTGGGTCCCTGTGCCCTCAGCAGCCCTTCTCCCCATCACTGGAGGCACCCGGCCCCATCCCAGAAGCAGAACCATCCACCAAAAATCAATTCACTGAATGACCAAAAGGCCCAATTTTTGAGGCTCTTTTTCTACGTTTTCATTTTGCCACAGCTTTTTTGCAGCCACAGATTTATCGGTGCGGTTTGCTTAAATGTCAGTTTTGTGTGTGTTTTACATTTTAGACCCCAGCACTTCTGGAAGGCTCAATGCAAATGGTTTCATCTTTTCTGTATTTGAGAACTTATGCCCTGTGCCTGCCTCTATTTTTGAGGACTTATGCCAGTCTGAACAGTTGTGGTCAACTGCCTTAGACCCCAGTTGAACATGGTTGTTCAGAGTGTTCTCAGCAAAATAATCATTTGAGGAATTGTCATTCAGAAAACTGACCTAGAACCACGAATGGCCCCAAGAGAGCTGCTGGGAGCTTTGGGGGGCAAGGGACTTTTCTCAGAATAGCCTCCAAAGCAGCCAGAAAGGGAAACACAGGCAAATGGCTCACAAAACTCCCTCTCCAATCCACTGTCAATCCCCCTAACAAAATAAGAGTGCAAATTGAATCTTTAAGTCTCTTTCACGTTTACTCTTTTTTATTTATTAGTCTCTCTCCTCCTCAGCCTCAGAGGGTTGAGGGCTCCCTGGTTACCTTCTGACACTCTTACCTGTCCAGCCCTTCTCCATCACCCTACCAAAATAAGACAATTACAAACTCTGCAATAATTTCCAACCTGGAGACGGTAATACTATACCACCATGGCCTTGCCTCCCTCCCTCCACAGGCCAGTACAGAAAGAGACCCCTTCTTACCTGGAGGCCGGGAGCCTCGCCTGCCAGGGCGGGGCAGGGAGAAGCTGAAGGCGCGATGGTGGGTATGTGTGGGTGAGGGTGAGGGTGCAGACCCCTCCAGACTCACACTCTGGGCCCGGCGCCGGCATTCAACTGACAGACGATCCTTGCACTGCTTGTGGCAGCTAACACCACAGGCTGGGGAGGCAGATGGGGAGCCCAGCCAGATCAATTGATCAGAATACCCTTCACCCCATTCCGCAGGCCTGCACCTCTCCCCAGGTCCCTTTGCTCCTGAGCAGCTGCCCCACCAAAACAAAAGCCTCATTTCCAAGTGCTCTCTTCATCCTACTTGGCAGTCTGTGCCCTCTCCAAAGCTCCCTGTTCCTGGGCAGCTGCCTCACCAAAATAAAGGCCCTGGTTTTTGTTTGTTTGTTTGTCGTTGGTTGTTTTTTTGGGTCTTTGGTTTGCTTGTTTTGGTTTTTGGTTTTGGGGGGGCTTTTTTGGCAGCACTGCGAGGCAGGCAGGATCTTACCTCCCAGACCAGAGGTCGAACCCACACCTCCTGCAGTGGAAGCACGGAGTCTTAACCACTGGATGGCCAGGGAAGTCCTGACAAAAGCCCTGTTAAAGGCCTTCACATCAATCAGCCTCTCTGGCTCTAAGGTACTTGACTCCTTGGCAATTACCCCACCAAAAAAAGAATATTCACCCAGATAGTAACTCTTCCCAAAAAACTCAGCCCAGCAGCCTTGCAACTCCATCTCACCTCGGCATTTGAGGCCCTGCTTGTAGATGCCCAGGATCTGAAATAGAGGAGGGGGCCGTAGTGGGGGCGAGGGGTTTAGAGGGGATGACCCTACTTCTTCCTTTCCATGGGCAGGGAGTGGGACTGACCCTTTCTGGAGCCTTAGGGCCCCCTCAGGGTTTTGTTCAGAACAGCAAGAAGAGAGGCAGGTGGAATTAAGGTTTGCCTAGGCTGAGAAGGCTCTGTCAGGGGCGGGGCCAGAAGGGAGGGCGGGGTGTGGATGGGGCGGGGCCGGTGCTGGAGGGATGTGGCTTGGGCGGGGGCTCACCAGGGCCTTGCAGTGGCGGCAGGCAACCGGGCGCAAGGAGTTGCTCTCGTGGAAGCTGTGTACGAAGCCCATGCGGCCACCCAGCACAGAGCTGGAGCGCAGAAAGTAGGAGACCATCTCCTCCTTGCTGATGCAGCCATCCCTGTCCGGGAAGGGGGAGGGCCTCAGCTCTGGGGGCCTCCCTGGGACCACCCACCACCAGCTTAACCCATCCCACTGGGAAAAACCCCTACCAAGTTAAAGGTCCTCACCGACTCCTGATTTTGGACCCCTGGTGCAGGAAAGAGAAAGAACACTAGACTTGGAGTCAGGCAGATGTAGTAGCTGCTACTAACTAGTTGTGTGGTCTTGGGCAAGTCACTTGCCCTGGGTTTCCTCCCTGGAAAAATGGGGATCATAATTCCTGCCCTGCTCACTTCACAGAGTTGGTGTGTAAACTAAAATTGCTCTGCACTTTCCCATGGGATTATCAGCTTCTGTTTCCCAGAGTGAGCTCTGTGGAACACCAGTCCGGAGCCCTGAGAATTAAGAGATCTCTGATGAGTTTGGGGACCAGGTAAGACTGGGAAAAGCTGCACCTGTCTCACTCTTGCATAATCCTGCCAGAAAGGTAATCCAGGGCTTCCCCACGGAGCCCTTTTTTTTCATCCATTCACATATTTTAGGGAAAGGGTGAGCACGTGCTCTGGAGATGGACAGAACTCAGTTCAAATTTGGGCTCTACTTCTCTGTGGGACTTCAGGCCCCATCCCTCGGTTTCCTCTTCTATAAATGGGGACGATGATAGTTCCTACGCCTCAGAGGGCTTTGGGTAAGGCTTAAATGAGATAGTGCACATGGAACACTGACAACAGCGTCTGTAATGGTTAATAGATGCTGGGCCACCGGCAGCTATTTCCACCAGGGGTGGCCCTTGTCGGAAACGCCTGCCCATTGTATCTGGGTGATCCAGGTGGTCCTTCAAATCGGTGGTACATTGGGACGACTGATGGTTTATTAAAATAGGTAAACCTAGGCTCCTATCTCACACTGTTCATGAAAACTTAATTCCCACTAAATTCAGAACACTAATGTAAAAAATAAAATTTTCAAAGTATCTGAAAAGGTATAAGGGAAGAATTTTGTAATCTTGAGGGGATGAAGGCCTTTCTACGCATAACACAAATCCGAGAAGCCATAAAGGAAAAGACTGACATATTGAGCACACATTTTAAAAAAATTTTATATGGAAAAGGACAACGTAAATGACAGACTGGGAGAAAATATTTGCAAACATATTCAACACCAAGGGTTAATATCCATTAACAGAGATTCCAGAAATCAATGAGAAAAAGACTCACAAACCCAGTGGAATAATGGACAAAGGACATGAACAGGCAATTTACAGAAGAAATAGAAGTGGCCAGTAAACATATGAAGAGCTCCTACCCCCACTAGTATTAAAGAAATGCGAATTTAACCAAGACGCCATTTGCCAATTAGACTGGCAAAATTGTAAAGCTTATTATAGCATCCACTGTTGGCAAGGAAGTTGGGAAATGGGCACTCGTTCACTGCTGATGGGAGTGCAAGCTGGCACAACCTTGCCTGAGGTCACCTTGGCAGTCTCTCTTCTAATTTAGAATGTGCATATCTTTTGATCCAATTATCCCACTTCTAGGAATTTCTCCTACAAAAATAGTGGCCTGAGTGCATGGGTACAAAGATGTTCACAGTAGCATGGTGGATATTAATAGCGAAAAACTGGGAACAGTCTACATGTCCATCAGCAGGAGAATGGTGAGGCAAATGATGGCCCAGCCACACAGTATAATACTCTGCAGGTGTTCTAAAGAATGAGGTAGTAGTTCTGCACGAATCGGCCTGAAAAGATGTCCACGATGAGGGTTTAAGTGGAAAACAAAAGCACGCAGTTCTGTCAAGACAGTGATTGAAAAACAAAAACAAAAAACCCTGAAAACCCTACTGCCACAAATACCCAGATGCTGGTTAAAATATATCAAAAACTGCTTTAAATGCATAGGTGAGTTTGTAAGAAATGGAAACCCCCAAGTTTCAGAAACAAAGAGAGATCTTCGAATTGAGGCAGTGAGCTGTGGCTGCCCCAGGAGCCGGATGCTGGATTTTGATACCTGCCTGGGGCCTGCAGGAGGTGGGGAGTTAAGGCTGAGACGCCTGCATGAAGCTGACGCCTTGAAGGTCTCCAAGGGCTGCACCCTCCCTAAAAGTGTGGCCAGGAAAAACTCCACCCTAACGCAGGGAGGTGACGGAACTGTTTTCAACTCAGAGAAAACTCTGTTTTCAACTATTTGTTCCCAACGCTGGGAGGAGAAACAAAGCAACTACAATGAACGCCACTGGTGGAACTAGATTTATACCAACATCCTGTTTGTCTGTGAAACAGACACAGACAAATTCTCTAACAATTTGCAACACGCATGAAAAAAAGACTGGAAAGATACAGGCACTGCCAGGCCAGTAATGTTACTAACATAGTTACTAATGACAACCTCTGAGTGGGAAAGGAGGGAGGGAATTTTCACTTCTTACCTTATACACTTTGCTCACTATAAATCTATTTTACTACCTGGATTTTTTTTTAACCATGCATTTTTATAATATGGGAAAAAACCCAGCTTTTTGAAATATGGATAACATTGAAAAGTAAATCGACCTGGGATGGACTATAAATTTTGATTGGAATTTTGTCCGCTCAGCAAAACCAGGGTGTGAACGTGGTTGCATGTTTAACCTACTCCAGAGAACCAGCCGTTTGTCCAAATTGTCAGCATGCGAATTGTGAATTGTTGATGAGCAAGTGGGTGCTGCTAACTGCAGGCCTTTCTTATCTATTCATTAAGACAGGCTACCCAGGAGTTCAACGTGCCCACACTTTTTGCCAGCTGTGAGCTCCACAAATAAAATGGCATTTATGTAGCAACAGTCCCCAGGCCGCCGTCTTTGCAAGATTCAGGTGAAGTCCCCCCACCCCGTCTTCGGTCTGAATAAGTGAGGTAACCCTGTGCCTCTGCAGCTGGCAGCCTCCCCGAAAATAAGAGCCCCTCCCCACATGGGTGGCTTCCTCCCTCAAGATCATCTGGTTCAATGTCCTCATCTTGCAAGGGAGGAAACTAAAACCCAAGGGGAAGTGAGCCTCCTTTCCCTCTCCCCCTGCCCCCAGGCCTCCTCACTGGTTCTGGTCGAGGTCCCCAAAGGCGCTGAGGTAAGGAAAGTTCCCACGGATGATCTGGAACTCCTCCTGTGAGATGTGGCCGTCCCCATCGACATCGAAGTTCCGGAACACAGACTGGAGTACATAGAGGGACACATTGGGGAGGGGAGGATAAAAGGAGCATCGGCCCCACCCTGCCCACATTCCCAGTCCAAGTGATGAAGGGCGGGCGTCTCATCTGTGGGCAGCTGTCTGTCTCCCCCACCACCTCCCTTCTCCGCACCCCCATCCCAACCCCACGCATCAGCTGCGCCCCATGCCTTCTGGAGACTGAGTGTTGGCCATTGAACCTGGCACTGGTGGTGGCTCCCAGGGCAGTGCCCTGGCAAAACTAGCCTTGATTGACCACTACGGACCTGTCCCCCCACCCCGCAGACTCCAGAGCTGGCTGCCACGGAGTCTCACCTCCACCATCTTCTCAATGTGCTCCACCATGAGTGCCTGATCCAGCTTGGGTTTGGCCGCTGAGGTCCACTCCTCCAGCACCGGGGGCCGGGGAGGCGGCGTGCAGCTGGTGGGGCTGGTTGGCTGTGGGAATGGTCAAGGCTGAGAGAGGGCCAGAGGTGAGGAAGCCCAGGGCCCAGTGGAGGAGAGAGGGCAAGCCCTGGGGACAAGGAAGCCTGCCCAACGAGCAGGATGGG
Organism: Lipotes vexillifer; assembly: GCF_000442215.2. Classification (NCBI taxonomy): domain Eukaryota; kingdom Metazoa; phylum Chordata; class Mammalia; order Artiodactyla; family Lipotidae; genus Lipotes; species Lipotes vexillifer. The sequence goes on along the minus strand of NW_006789022.1, from coordinate 1,836,659 downwards.
TGAGGTAGCCTCTAGTCTTGGAACTCCCAGGAGGGCAGAGGTGGGGGAGGAAGAGGACGGGCCGAGTGGGTAAGCAGCGATTCCGTCCCTCACCGAGGACTTGGAGCGCGGTTCCCGCTGCAGGGACAGCTGGTAGAGCTCATCCTCTGTCTGATACTGATCCAGAGACACCTGGGACACACAGGTCTGATCACGCCCACTGGCCTCCGCTGCTCTCAGGAGCCCACTGCCCAGAACTCAGACCCACAGGTCCACCTAGAGGTCGCAGCCCAGCCCCGAGCCTGGCCCAGAAGCTAGACTCAGGACAAAGGCCAGCTTAGAACACATCCCAGCAACCACACGCCAGCCTAGCACACAGACCAGAACCTGTATCTTGGCCCCAAACCTTGAACACAATGCACTGTCAAGATCTCAGCCAAGAATCCAGGTCACAACCCAGCTGAGAGCTCTGAAATTCCCCCCCACAACATAGAACCCCACCCAGCAACCAGACTCCAGCCCAGATTTCAATCCCCATCTCAGTCCAGAACCTAGAAACAGGTAAGACTTCACACCAAACCTTAAAACCTAAGCCCCAGCCCAACGATTAGAACCTAGTCCAGATCTGGACTAGAACCCAACTCCTACGCTAGGGCTCAAAACCAAGTCCAAGACCAAGCCCAGAACCTCAGAGCTCAGGGCCGTGTTTAAAAGCCAGCCCTGGGGAACTCCCTGGCGGTCCAGGGGTTAGGACTCGGCCCTTTCACTGCCGAGGGTGCGGGTTCCATCCCTGGTCAGGGAACTAAGATCCCACAAGCCATGAAGCACAGCCAAAAAATAAAAATTAAAAAAATAAAATAAAAGCCACCCCTATACCCAGAATCCAGAGTCTGACCCCAAACCTTGAACACAGCCCACTGCTAGGAACTCAACCCAGGGCCCAGGCCCAGCCTCAAGTCCACATGCCAGCCTCAGGGGCCCACAGCCCCATCTGGAGCCTAGAACCCTTCTCCAAGTTCACCCCAACCTTGGGGCCCAGGCTGGGTGTCAGTTCTTCGATCATAACTTGAGAACCCGAGGCCAAGCCTGCGGGACCAGGCGCAGCTGTCGACCCTGCTGCCTGGCCACTCACCGTCAGCAGGCTCAGAAGGTCGGGGTTGGCTTGCACCGGGGGCTGGAGGCTGGTCACCATGGCCAGCTCCTCCAGGATGCTGAAGAGCTGCTTCATCTTGGCCCCATTAAGTCGGGTCCGGGTGGGGTCCAGCCAGTCAGGCAGTGCCAGCTGCAGGGCCACCAGGTCCTTGAGGTGCACGCCCAAGATGGGGAAGCGGAAGCCCACGCAGGCTGCCAGCCGGCGCCGGTAGTTGCCATAGTTGCCAGTGGCCGTCACTAGTTCTGTCAGACCTTCCCAGAGCTGGGGGACAAAGGGCAGAGGGTCACACATACACACACACACACACACACACACACACACACACACACACACACACAACACACACAC
>NW_006789022.1:1829563-1835169 GCF_000442215.2 Lipotes vexillifer | reverse complement strand
ACACACACACACACACACACACACACACACACACACACACACACATCACATACACATCACATATCTCAGGCTCAGCTCTCCTTCCCCTGCCCAGCCCTGGAAATGTGGGAGAGGATGTGGAGTCAGGGTCAGGGATGGGTAAAAGGTCAAAAGCCTCCCTCACTATCCCCCAACACTGGCTCCCTTAGCCCCTGGGAATCAGAATTCATAGGTCACGAGTTCAAAGGGACACCCACTACCAAATACCACACCTCTACACCAGGCCTGGGGCACAGATTATCATCAACATTTAACAGAAGAAGGGACTTCCCTGGTGGTCCAGTGGTAAAGAACCCGCCTTCCAATGCAGGGGACACGGGTTCGATCCTTGGTCAGGGAGCTAAGATCCCACATGCCGTGAGGCATCTAAGCCCCCGTGCCGCAACTACTGAGCTCGCGTGCCTCAACAAGAGGGCCTGCGTGCCGCAAACTACAGAGCCCAGCACTCTGGAACCTGTGCGCCACAACTAGAGAGAAGCCCGCACGCCACAATAAAGAGCCCGCGCCACAACAAAAGATCCCGCAAGCTTCAATGAAGACCCCACGTGCAGCAGCTAAGACCCGACACAGCCAAAAACATAAAGAAAATAAATAAATAAATAATTTTTTAAAAAACCATTTCACAGGAGAGGAAACTGAGGATCAGGGAGGCAGAGCAGCACAGGACGATGATTTCGAAGAATATTCTTAGTGGTATCATTCGTAACAGCCCAAACTGGAAAAACCCCAAATGTTCAATAGTAGAGGAGATACACAAACCGGGGTGGACTAAAATATTATACGGCAACGGAAGTGAATGAACAATTGCTCCACATAACAGAATGTAAGAATGAAAGAAGCAAGAAGTAAAATCACATATACAACACAATTCCATTCATAGGAGGTTCAGAAACAGGCAACAAGAAACGCACATGGTTTTGGGATGCATGCATAGGTGGTAAAGCTATCAAGAAAAACAAGGTCAGGAATTCCCTGGTGGTCCAGTGGTTAGGATTCTGAGCTTTCACTGCAGGGAGCACGGGTTTGGGGAACTAAGATCCCACATGCCGTGCGGTATGGCCAAAATAAATGAATAAATAAATAAAAGTTTTTAAAAAGAAAGAAAGAAAGGCAAGGTCATCATCCTTAGGAATGTTATGACATTGTTTGCCTCTGATGAGGACGGAGTTATGCTCTAAGGTGCTGGGAGCTTGGGGGGCTGGCAGTGTTCTATTTCTTGACCTGAGTGGTAGTTACACAGGCGTTTTCTAATTTTTTTTAACTGTACATATGTTTTATAGACTTTTCTATATGTATGTCACCAGTTATGTTTTTTAAAATAAAATAGGGACTTCCCTGGTGGTCCCGTGGTTAAGACTCGGTGCTTCCACTGCAGGGGGCACGGGTTTGATCCCTGGTCAGGGAACTAAGATCCCACATGTGTGCAGCACGATCAAAAAAATAAAATAAAATAAAATAAGCAGGGGAAGAGTAAAGCACGAGCTCTGAAGTTCGGCAGACCTGAGAGACTCCACTCTGCTGCTTTCACTGTGCAACTGGGAAAGGATTTAACCCCCAGACTCAGTTTCCTCATTTATCAAATGAAGAGGGAGTGCCCAGCCCCCAGCACTGCTGGGAGTTCTCAGCGAGGCCAGCCCTGGGAAGGCTGACCAGGCCATTCCCCTGACCCCCCGAGTCTCAAGCACCTTGATGGTCTCTGGGCTCACGTGGCTGTGGGTCTCCTTGAGGCGGGAGATGGAGCTGTGGCTCAGGCCCCCGACCACCGCCATCAGCGTGTTGAAATTCTGCAGCTCCAGGAGTTTCTGGGGAATAAATGGAGAGAGATGAGGCAGTGAGTCACTGAGTGGGCCCAGAACTTGGCCCAGCTTTTCTGGAGAAGACCTGGCAGTGGGTTAGGGGAAAGGAGGGACTCAGCCCTACTGGCAATTTGGGAGGTTGGGGGAAAGGGGAGGGGCAGGCACCTCTGCAACGTGGACGAAGTGTGTGATGACCAGGGCCCGCTGCGGGGCTGTGGGCTTGCTGAGAATCATGAGTTGCACCCACTGCGAGACACTGTTGAAGAGGGAGATGAATCGCTCCAGGACAGGGTTGTCCACGGTGCAGCCGTGAGTCACGAAACTGTGATAGTCCTGGAACTGCAGGCAGAGTGGCCTCAGCACCCTGGGGCCCCTCCCCTCCCCAATGGCCGCTCCTCACCCTCCAGCGGCCCTTTGGTGGTTACATTGAAATCCCAGACCCACCCTGTGACCCCACCTACCCCAAAGACCCTGCCCCTCCTGGCACCCCCTCCCCAGCCCACACCCGCTCCCTGACTGAAGGCCATTGGGCCGCACCAGGATCTTGCAAAAGGAGCAATATTCCAAGTAGGTGAGATGTGCTGCCAGCTCCATGGGGTCCAGGTGGTCAAACAACAGGGACATCTTGCGCTTTTTCTGCTCCACAGGGTTCCTCTGGGTCACCTGCCGATTCCACTTGTAGGTGGGGCTGGGGGAGTGGGGCGGGGCAGTGAGTCCTTTGCTGGGGATGCCCCACCCCTCATGGCCCTACACTCATGCCACTCACGCGCTGACCGCGAGACACTGTGCAGAGCACGAATGTCCCCAGTCCCAGCACCTCCTGCAATCTCCCCCTCATCACGCACTCAACACAGGTTTATGGAAGACCTACTCTGTGCCAGGCACTGTGCTAGGCGCTGGGGGTACAGAGATGAGCAAGACACGGTTCCTGCCCCCGAGGAGCTCACAGTCTACTGAGGGAGACAGACACAGAAACAAACAATCACGAAATAGCGTGGCACAAGTGCAGAGGTCTTTGGGCAGAGGTCTGCACAAAGTGTCATGGAGGAACAGAGGCAGGAACGACAAATTCTGCCCTGAAAGAGTCCACAGACACTCCACACTTGTGCTAAGTTTTGATAACACGGAGGAGGAGGCAAGGGGACATGAGCAAAGCGCCATGGTGGGAAAGGATGCAGGGGCTGCAGAATGGTGAGTGGACCCGTGCAGCTGCAGTATGAGGTGCCTGGTATGGGGTGGTGGGCTGTGAAAGATGAGGCAGGGATGCCAAGCTGGCCTGAGACTATGAAAGGCCTTAATCCCCAGCCAAGGCATTTTGAAGACGATAGGAAGCCATAGAAAGTTTTTAAGCAAGAGCGACATGACCCTCACCCATTCAATTCAACAAACATTTATTAAGTGCAGATGGTGTAGGATGCTGAGTGCCCTGCCCAGCCCTCCGAGCTCCCCCCACGCACACGCTCTCGATGTCGATGAGGCTGCTGTGCCGGCGGTTCCCTTCTTGGTCTAGCAGAGCCTTCAGCTCCTTGATCTGCTCAGCGAGCTCAGGATTCAAATCAAACTCTGCTGGGAATGCTGAGATCCAGTACCTGGTGGAGGTTCAGAGTCACCCAAGGCAGCCCTTCCCCCACCATCCCCTAGGACTGTAGTTCCCCAGAGAGGGGGAAAGAGCCTCGAACTGTGGTTCCCCTTGCCCAGCTCTTTCCTTCCCTACCCGCACTGGGCAGATCAGAAAACAGGGACCGGGCCAGGACCAGGAAGGGGCAAGCCTGCGGCAGCACAACCACCATGGACAGAGCCGGGTTCAAACCCACATGACCAGCTTCCAGAACGAGCTATTTCCACTCTTTCAGACCCGTCTTGAAGCCTGAGATAAGGGAGCAGAGGAGGGGACAGAGCCCCAAGAGGAAGACTCACCTGACCAGATGGCATGTTTTCACCTGAAGTGAACTGGAGTTGTCCTTCCGGGATTGTTGGTAGGTGAAGTGGAGTTAAGGAAAACAAGGATGGAGACTCACTCTAGAAAAGGAGGTGGGGGATGGGACCCGAGCTCTTGGGGGAGGCTGAGGGCAGGGCCTGGTTCTAGGAGAAATTCTAGGGGTGGGGTCTGGGGCGGGCAGGGCCTGAGCTCTGGAAAGGGGCTGAAAGCAGAGGTGAGGTGTGAGCTTTGGGAGGGTGCCTGGATGGAATGGGGGCCAGATTCTGGGAGAGGCTGAGAGCAGGACCTGGGTTCTGGGAGAGAAGCAAGAGGCAGGACCTGCGCTGGGAGTAGGAACAGGTCCTAGGCTGTGGGGAGGAGAGAGCAAGGCCTAGGCTGGGGAGAGACCCGGGGACGGGGCCTTAGTTCTAAGGGGAGGAAAGGGGTGGAGCTTAGGCCCTAGCTGCTGCCTGGGCCAATCCTGAATTCTGTGATGTGGGAGTGGCCCACGCTCTAGGAGTGAAGCCCATCCTCTGCCCCCGCTGGGCAGCGGGGCTCCCTTATGGATGCGGACTGCAGGGCCCTTGGCGAGGCCGGCGAAGGATATATGTACAGCAGTTTTGCCGCCAGCTGAGAGGAAGGGATGTACCAGGGGTGCATCATGAGGAACATGCGCACCAGCTGCGGGTCCCGCACCTTCCCGGAGTCATCTAACTCCGAGGGGTCAAGGAGAAGCGGGTTGACCCTACGTCCCGCAGCTTCGGTCCCTAAACCCTACCCCGCAGCCTGCCGGGTTTCTGGCTCCCAGATGCCTCCGGCTTTCCCAGGGCTCCGAAACCAGGAGGCAGATTATAAAGTAAAGGTAGGGTGGAAGAGGCATAAGGCAGGATCCGAGGAACTAGAGGAGAGGAGCGTCTGAGTCGGGCCTGTAGTCTGGAGGGGAACCAGCTGGGGCGGAAGGAGACGGGTTCCGCGGGGTCAAGAATCCAGAGGTCATTTCCTGAGTGCCTGGGGAAGCGGCACCCCTTCACCAGATAAGCCACCCCCCATCAGCCGGAAACAGCTTCCAGGCCGCAATAGCGAGTTCCTCCGGATCCCCCGGGGAGACAGATAACGGTCCTCGTGGGTCAGAGTCTGGGGACCCCGCCGTCCCTCCCTTCAACGCTGGTATACTAGGGAAGGGAAACCTTTTCTCTTTCTGCACCGTGTGGATCTCTCTACCCCGGGATGAAGAGGAGACTTTCGCCAAAGAGGCTGCAGGATGCGAGTTGGGCAGAGGTCTGCCCTGGGAGGCAGGGGTCAGGGTTCAGGCTCCCGGCTGGTCTCAGGCTGGGCGTGTCCTCCCGTGCCACTCACCGAAGGCTTCAACGCAACCACGGAGCAGCTCCTCCACCGTGCAGCCCTTGTCCAGGTCCAGGGTGCCCGCCATGGCCTCCGGCGCGTGTAGGCTGCGCCAAGCTGCGCTCCGAGAGCCTCCCCGGGGCTCGGACCTGACCCCTGTCCCGGGAGATACAGAGCCGGAGTCTGCGGAGGCGCGAGCCAGGGGAGCGGCCCCGCGGACAGAAATGGGGCGGGGCAGGCACGCCCCCTGCTGGGCAGGGGCGGAGTCGTCCGCCGCGGCCACTCCTGGGGTTAACTGGCCCGGGATGTTGCAACCCACCAGTTGGGAAACGAACTGACCAAGAAGCTTCCGGCCCACCCTTGGAGTCGTGGGAGGGCTGAGGGACTCCCCGGGGATGGGGACGAGCCAGAACTCGGCGGGGGGGGGGGGGGGGGGGGGGGGGGGGGGGGCCCGGGGGGGGGGGGGGAGCCTGCGGCGGCAGAGGCCGGCATGACGTTGCACCAGCCTGAGG
>NW_006789022.1:1827679-1829400 GCF_000442215.2 Lipotes vexillifer | reverse complement strand
GGGGGGGGGGGGGGGGGCTGGTTAGTGTCCCAGCCCCCCTCCCCGCAGGCCCTCTTCCCCTCACGTCCTCTCCCCAGAGGCACCTGCAGCACCCCGCAGCTCAGTTCTGCGCCCCTCCCGCTTCCCTCCGTTCACAGCCTCCCTTCCCCCGCAGGGTTATTTTGGGAACCCAGAGCCTGAGGGGACCTCAGAGGAATTTCTCCCTGGGATGAGAGGGGGGAGGAACCCAGGCGTCCTGCCCGCGTCGCCCCCTCCCGGGCTCCCCGGAAAGGAAGGCGGGGCTGTGGCAGCCCCCAGGGGCCTGCCACCGGGGAGGCGGGTTGGAGCGGAGAGGAACATTCCTGGGGCGGGGGGGGGGGCGGAGAGGGCGGAGCGGGGAGCCCACTGCGGCCCGGAGGCGTCAGCGGGAAGCCTGAGCCTGGGAACCGCGCGCTCCCAAGCCACCTCCTCCGTGAAGGCCCCAAGGGTCCCGGCTCAGCCCTTCCGCAGGCTATCTTCATCCCCGGACCCTGACGCAGGTCCCCATACTGCACAGTCGAACTGAGTGCACACACAGGCCGTCCACACTCGAGCACAGAGTAGGGTGCCCAGAAGGGGGCGCTAGCACCGTGCGGGGTGGAGAGTCCCTGTACGACTCCACCAGCAACTCCAGTCACTGGCGGGAATATACATGCAGAGACACTCATTCCACACCCGAGGCCAGGGACCCACATCGGGGTGCAAGAATGCCCGAGGCTCCCAAAAAGCCGAGCCTCAGGCAATTACCTCCCATACTCTCTCTCACACACACAATGGCACCCACAGCCCTCGCACACCTGAATGAAGGAAACCTCGGACACACATACTCAGCTCTCTACCCCAGAATGCAAACCCGTTGGAGGGGCCGGCTTCACGCCCTGCTGCTCACTAGAGCCAGGCCAGCCTGGAGTTCCGCGGCCACAGCAGCGCGACATCCGCACACGTGTGCACACACGCAAGGCAGTGCACCTACACGCATGTACACTCTCCCACACATGCACACACCCGGTGGGTACGCACACACGCCCATTCCGCCCCCGCCCCCTTCATCTGCGATCTAGGGCCAGCCCTGCGGCCCCAGCGACCTGACATCCCGCACCCACGGACGCTGGCAAAGCCTTGCCCCACAGAAGGTACCCCGCCCCTACACATACTCCCCCGGGCTGCGGGCGGGGAGCGGGGGGCTCCTCTATGGAGTTCTCTGGTAGACTTTTCCTAGGAGCCACCCAGAGTCATCGACCCCCGGCTCTCCCGCTTCCTCGCTGTGTGACCTTGAGAGTCACTTGGCCTCTTGGAGCCTCAATTTTCTCATCTGTCAAATGGGGGCTTCGCCGGGGAAGGTCTCGCTGAGACGCGGCTAGGAAGAGCCGGGTGCTCCCCGGATGCCGCCCCCTCCCGCGCTTGTCCAGGGAGCTTCGGGTCTCTCGGCAGGTCCCTCCTAAGCCCTGACCCGGGCCGCAGATTCCCCACCCACCAACCCACCCGCCGCCCCCAGCCCGTCTGCGCCGCCCTCAAGGGCCCCTAGGGGCCGGGCCTCCTCTGCCCTGAGCCCCCCCACCCCCCGCCCCGCGCTCACTCACTCACACTTGGGACCGGCGGCAAGAAGCCCGCACCCGGCCCGACTGGCGCCACCTCAGTGCTCTCCCGCCCGCCGACCTCGCTGCGGCTGCGGCTCCCGCCCGCTCTCCGCGCCGCGGCCCCGC
>NW_006789022.1:1826232-1827470 GCF_000442215.2 Lipotes vexillifer | reverse complement strand
GGGTGAGGGGAGGTCAGGCCGCACGGGACATGGAAGGGGGGAACTAAACCACCGGTCCTCTCCCCCCATCACAGACACCCCCCTGCCCCCCGCCCTGCCTGGTGTGGGGCAGAGGAAGCCGGGAGGGGCAGGAAGCAGACTGCGGTGGGGAAGGGGCGCCCCGCCCAGCCCCCGGCCCGGGTTCCTGTTTTCGAGACAAACCGTTCCCACGGGGCTAACCCGGCCTGGGGCCGGGCGTCTTCCTGCGGGCAGCGGGGGGCACAGGTTGGGTAGAGATCGGGGGCGTGGGCGCGGCGGGTCCTTGTAGTAGTCTGGGGGAGGGGCTAGGACAAGGTGGGAACACTTGGGGGAGAGGGGCTTGTGGGGAGGGAGGAATGAAAACGCGGCTACCTGGAGAAGGAGCCTCGAGGTCTGGGGATAGAGGGAGCTCCAGTTCACACAGGAGGGACTGGGGCCCCGGAAGCCTGGCTCCCCATGAGGCCAGATGAAAAGGGGCAGCTGCAAGCGATGGGTGGGTTCTCCGCAGCTAGAAAACTGGAGCCTGGAGGCCTGGCCAACGCCCCTCACCCCCACCCCCACCCCCGGCAGAGAGGAACTTGGGAGGGGAAGCCGCAGGCGGTTGGGGTCCCCACAAGCCGGGCCTAGGGGAGCCGGTAACCGTTTCCGGCTGTTCAGGTTCAAACACACACACTGTGAAACCATCGGGCCCCAAACAAATCTGAGGCTTGCCCCGCCCTGCTACCCGGCTGCGGAGGCAGGACCACCCCCACACCTCAATCTCGGTAAAACGAGACCTACAAACAGGCCCCTTCTGGTCCTTAGTTTCCCCGAGGAAGGGCAACACCGGCCTAGCCTAGACGGTCTGTGTGTGTCCCCCGCCCTAACACTCTCCTTACTTTAGACCTAGCGCAGCCACCTGCTGAGAGACCCTTAAACGCCGCAGTGGGGCGGGGCTAAGGGCGGAGTCAAGAAGGCGCCAACCACCCAGAGGCTCCTCCCCCTTTTGAGTCTGGCCCCCAACCGCGTGGATCTTCAGTAGTCCTGGAGGCCTCTGCCTAAGTCCCAGCTCCCGGCCCGGGTGGGCCCCACCCGGGCGGATGCCACGCCCCCGGCCAGCCTAGCAGGCCGCTGACCTAGTATGGACACAGCACTGGGAAGAGAGGCGTGGAGGATGACGCTTGGAAGTGGGCAGGAGAGTCCGGGCCCCGCCCCCACAGGCCGCCCCCCCCCCCACCCCC
>NW_006789022.1:1808383-1826222 GCF_000442215.2 Lipotes vexillifer | reverse complement strand
CCCCCCCCCACCCCCGCTTCTGAGGGGACGCACCTGACACGGGTCGGGGTAAGGCGCGGTGACTGCGCAGCTGCTATGCCGCCCAGAGCTAAAAATATTTCCCAACAGAGAGAGGAGTAAGGAGGCTCCCAAGGAGAACCAGTTTATTGGGGAGTGGGTAAAGTTGGTCAGACCCATAAATAGGAGCGGGCGGGGAGCCTGAGGACAGGACGGGAGCAGTGTCCTTAGTCACGCTGAACACTGGGATCTCAAGGCTGATGGGAAATGGGGTTCCAGGAAGAGGTTTAGAGATCTAACCCCAGTACCCTACACTCTGGATAAGGAGCTGGAGCTTGCCCAAGGGACTGCCAACAGACTCAGGGGCAGGTTTGGGTCTGGTCTAGAGGCTCAGATCTTCTCATCAGGTGCTGGCAGGCGCTGGCGGTTAGGCTCCACGCCCCAGATCTCCTTGGCATACTGGGCAATGGTGCGGTCGCTAGAGAACTTGCCAGAGGTGGCTATGTTCCGGATCACCATCCGCGTCCACTCTCTCGGGTTCTACAAGCCAAAAGGGAGCTCTGGGTTTGCTCTGCCAGTGGGGTCCCCACCTACCACCTCATCCCAACCAGGGCCACCAAAGCCCTGCCAACTCCTGGCCCAGGACCCCTCACCTTGTACAGGGCACTGACTCTCTCCTGGCATTTAATGTACTCTTCATAATCTGCAAAGACTTTAAACCTGGAGGGGAATGGAGAAGCAGGAAGTTTCATGAGGTCAAGGGCCAAGCCCATCCTGTCCCACTGGATTTCTGGGGACCTGAACAGTGATGCTGCTTCCAAAGGAATCTAGTCCCAACTGCCCAGAAGCCCTGTCCAGCCTCCCCACCGCACCTGAGCCCTACTGAGCCCAGCAGCCCCACGTGCGCAGTTTCCTGGCCGGCCAGCTCACCGGTCATGGTGCATGAGCATGTTGACAATGGCCTTGAACAGGTCGGGCTGTTTGGGGGAGAAGAAGCCACTGTTCAGCTGGTCAATGATGTGCCGAAGCTCTGGAATTCGGTCATAGTATTCCTGGGCATTGTACCTGTTGGGGAAGAGCCGTAGTCAGTGCCCTGGAAATGGGTTCCTGGCTCCTCCTCCTCCAGCAAAAATCCGGGAAGTTCCAAGCCCCAGGGCCAAAACCCAGGCCCAGCCTGCTACTGCCCTCCCTGCAGCTGCCACGCTCCCTCTGGAGGCCTTTCCAAGAGGCCCCCTCCCTTCTCAGCTCAGCTTTTCACCCCCAACTTTGTGGATGAGGAAACTGAGGTCTAGAGAGGAGAGAAAGGCAGTGTCAGAGCCAAAGGCCCCAAACCAACCCACACACCACCACTGTCTCACAACAGGTTTCTTTCCTCCGTGAATGGCTTTTCTCCCCCACCATCCACAGTCCATCCCTGGCCTCACTTTCAGGCCCCAGAAGGAGTGAACAGGTATATCCTGAGGAACATCCTTAAGTTCAAACCGTCCAGCCAAGCTCATCGCTGTGCCTGGCACCAACTTTCCTCCAGTGTCCCACTTCCTAAGGCAGCACAATCTGTTCCTGAGCCACCTGGGTTCAAATCTCTCAAGACCAGTGTCATCTCTTTCCCCCCTTTCTCTCTTCCAACCAGAAACCAAGTCCGCCTCCTCAACAATGTCCCTAATCCCCATCCCCAGCACTGGCCTGCTGCAGGGGACTCCCCCTGCCGTCTGGTGTCAGCCCCACACTGGTCCCCCACCTAGACATTGTTCCCTCCAGTCAAGCCTCCCTCCTGCAGCCAAAAGTGTCCATCTGGAGCCTAGTTCTGAACATGTTGGACTTTGCTCAAAACATTTCACATTTCCTTCCTGTCCAAAGGACCAAGTCTGCCACACTTCCAATGCAGGGGACGCGGGTTCAATCCCTAGTCAAGGAACTAAAATCCCACATGTCACACGGTGCAACCAAAACAACAACAACAACAACAAAGGACCAAGTCTAAACTTTCTAGTCAAGCCCCACAGGAGAAATTCCTATCAATATTCAGTGCCAGCTCTTGTAAGCTGTTGGTGGGAGTGTAAACTGGTGCCAACTTTCTGGAAAACAATTTGACAATGTGTATCAGGAGGCTTAAGAACTCATACTTTTTACTCAGAAATACCCCCTTCTAATAATTATCTTAAGGAAATAATCAGAGATGTGGACATCAATGTAAAAGGTTAGTCATCACAGGGACGTTTATCCTAACAGACAGGGGAAATCAACCTTAATGTCCAACCATAAGGAACTAGTTAAATAAGTTATGCCATGTACATAAGATAGAATGCTATACAAACATTTAAAATATCTTGAAGACTAATGACATGGAAAATGCCTCACCAATGTTAAGATAACAGGATTCAATACTGTACATACATTATTCCCAACTTTTAAAAACTATATACACACACATATAAATACACGAAGAAAAAGAGAACTGTGGCTTTAAATTTGGGTGATGAGATTATGGATGACAGTTGTTTTATTCTTTGTGGCTTTGTATATTTCTAACCAGTGAGGATGTACTGCTTTTATGATAATAAAAAATCATATTTTAAAATGTTAAAAATGTAATGCCAGGGGCTTTATGTAATGCCAGGTGGCGCAGTGTAATGTAATGCCAGGTGGCGCAGTGGTTGAGAGTCCGCCTGCCGATGCAGGGGACACAGGTTCGTGCCCCGGTCTGGGAAGATCCCACATGCTGCGGAGCGGCTGGGCCCGTGAGCCATGGCCACTGAGCCTGTGCGTCCGGAGCCTGTGCTCCGCAACGGGAGAGGCCATAGCAGTGAGAGGCCCGCGTACCGCAAAAAAAAAAAATGTAATGCCAGGCAAATGTCTTCTCTGAAGATCTATGTTTCTGACCACAAGCACAGCTATAACTACTGTACTCATATTTCCCTTTTTGCCATGGCTGCCAGGGAGCTAAGAATTTCACTTTACTTCCAATTCCAGAAATGATATTATCTCTTAGGGTTGATGTTATTTTCTCTTCCTTTTCCTTCAGTTCTTTGTTACTTCTTTCTTTTTCCATTTCATTAACCTTATTTGTTATAAGCTACCTCAAACATTTTCTAGACTCGTGATGGCCATAACTAAGACCTTGTGCAGCCTGGACCAGCCTCTCCAGTCATGCCGCTTGCTCCCGGCTCTCCCCTCCAGCAGTCGCACCTTGGTGCCTCCTGCGCACAGACTGTGAACCTCGCAGCCCATACCCTCTCTGGTCAAGCCTTTCCACGTCCTCCACCCGCATGCCGAAGATGAAGAAGTTCTCCTCTCCCGCCTCTTCTGCCATCTCCACATTGGCCCCATCCATGGTGCCAATGGTCAGAGCCCCATTGAGCATGAACTTCATGTTGCCAGTGCCTGAGGCCTCAGTGCCCGCAGTAGAGATCTGCTCGGAAAGGTCAGCAGCCGGGATCACTGTGGGGGGGGGGGGGGGGGGGGGGCGGCAGGGGACAAGCTCAGCTCCAGGAAGAGCCCCAGACTAGCTAGAGACTCTGGAGTTAGTCTGGCCCTAGGCCTAGCCAGATTCACAGTCCCCTCCCCCCCAACGCTCCAGTCTTAACCAACTAAGTCTCTCTCTCACTGCCCTGCCCCGCCCCGCCCCGCCACCTCTTGTTGACTCTTGAACATCTGGGACCTAACCTGGACTCCCCCCACCCCCCCCAGCTCCACTGTGCGATTTAAAGGGCACCACTGAGGCCCATCTCCCCTATAATTTCACCCCATACCACCATTAAAGGGACATCCTCATGATTTGAGTATTGTCCTCTCCAGATTCTTCCTTGAAGTGCAAGCACCCTAAGAAGAGGAGATTAATATCTCTTCCTGGGACTGAACTAATCAGAGCTTCCCTAGGGTCCCCAGTGGCGGCATTCCACCTTTCTCGGCCAGTGAGACTCGGTAGTTCTCCAGGAAGATCACGCGGAGGCGGTCTCCCACCACCGGGTCGTGGTTGACCACATCCCCAATGGCTGTAATGAGTTTGATGATCATCTTGGCCATGTGGTACCCAGGTGCAGCCTGTGGGAGCACAGTCTGGGGTCAGCTCCACAGCCTGACCTCCCCCATCCTGCAACCCAGCCAGGCTGACATCAACCTGGATATCAAAGACCCACAGCCATGGTCTGCAGCCCAGCTTCTCACCTTCCCTCCAATCATCACAGTCCGAGGCACAAAAAACTTATTGGGATCCTTCTTGATGCCTGTGGAGAAACAAAGGGATCCAGTGAGTGGGCCAGGTTTTCCCTCTAGGCAGTAACACCTGACAGCACTCATCCAGCCAGGGCTGGGCTGGGAGACAGTAGCCCTGACTTGGGCAATCACTTGTTTTGTGACCTCAGATCTGTCACTTCCTCCCCTTCTGAGCCTCAGTTTGCCCATCTGTGAAATGGGGATAATTCCATGTCCCAAGAGTTATCCTGAGGTCAACGGAGATGTTGATCAGGAAGTATATAGTATCCTGGGAGGTACACAGAGGGGGGAACCGGGAGCCAGAGGGAACCCTGCCACTCACGGTTGTACATTGTGATGACATGGAGGCAGTTGAGGAGCTGGCGTTTATATTCGTGAATCCGCTTCACCTGGATGTCGAAGAGCGAGTTGGGGTTGATGTGGACTTTGTATTCCTTCTCTAGGTACGCAGAGAACTTTAACTTGTTTTCCTGAAGGCAGGGGAGTGGAGAGAGCTCACCAATAGGCCTCAGTCTCAGGAAATCCTACAGTCTCATTTCTTTCCCAGGAAGGTGAGGATAGAAGTCTCCCTTGCCACCTTCATCCACTCCTGCATCAGGGCAGACATTGCTAATCAATGTCAGCACTCTTCCAGTGAGGTCAGATGATGCCTTCCCACCATGGACTGACTCCAGGCAACTTCTACCAATGGCCTGAGGTTGCAGAAGAGATGAGCTCTATCGGCCATTCCTGACTCAGACATCCGGCCCCTCCAGCACCCTCCACTCAAGCCCTGGCACAGGAGTCTGTCCCAGGTTGCAGCGCTCCTCACCTGCTTCACTTTGGCCACATCCCGGATAAAGGCTTCATCATCCACATAGGAGAGCAGTTTGCGCAGCTGGTCCAGGTCTGCGATGTAGTCCTCCCCGATGCGCTGTGGGAAGATAGCTCTCAGTTAGGCCCATATCCCTCCTCCGTCCTCCCTCACAGAGGGGTCCCTTTCCAGGTCAACCAAGCCCCATCCACTGCAGACAGCTCTTTCCTCTGCAGCCTCCCAGCTGGGGGATGGTACATGTATGTGCATCTTTCCTCCCCTCCTGACCTTGAGCTCTGATGGCTGACCCCCATCTGACCCCACAGGCCTTCCTCTTGGCTGTTTCCTCTGACAGGCATTGACCTCAGGGCCCCGCTCCCACTCTCTGCCCCTTTCTGGTCTCACTCCAGATGTGACCTGCTGATAACCCCTCCATTAGACTGTGAACTCCACCAGGTTGACCTTCATAGCCAGGGCCTCCATTCGCCCACAGGCACTCTCATGCAAGTAAGAAAACGGTTCCCCTCCTCCAGACAGATGCAAGGCTTGGGGAACACAGTGCAGGATGGACTTCAGCCCTCAGATGGGTGCCCTACAGTGAACCACATACACAACCACACCCAGATGCTCCCTGCGGTGACCGTGTTGACCCCTACTGGCCATACGTGAACGCTCACCTCAGCAATGACCTCTGCCAGCCCAGGGTTACACATAACCAGCCAGCGCCGAGGAGTGATGCCGTTGGTCTTATTCTGGAACTTATGAGGCTCTAGCTCATAGAAGTCCTTGAAGCTATAGGATGGGGTCGGGGGATCACCAATCAGCCCTGTGGGATGAAGGCCTCCTCCCTGGGGCCCCTACCCTGGTCTCTTGATGAAAGGGGCCTGGAGGGGAGGGTGCTGTGTGTAAGAGGGGTCATCTGGGGACAGGACTGGACTGGACGGCAAGGCTATGATGCTTGTAAGAGCGGTGCCACCCGTGGAAGGGGCCAGCTGAGGGCAACTGTGAATGGCCGGTGCCGGGCAGTGAGGGGGTGAGCGGGGGTCCAGCAGGAGGGGCGGTGTCTGGGGAGCGGGTCTTACGTGGTCTTCTTGAGGATCTCGGAGTGGATGCGAGCCACGCCATTGACAGCATGTGAACCGGCGATGCACAGGTGCGCCATGTTGATGCGCTTCACCGCGCCCTCCTCCACCAGCGACATGCGCCTCAGCCGGTCTATATCCCCTGGGAACGCAGCCGCCACCCGCTGTGCCAGGAGAGCTCAGAGCTAGGACGGGGACCCAGGACCCAGGTTTCCAGCCCCTACCCTATCCCCAGGTCTCTGTCCACAGCCCTCCCTGCCAGAGTCTCAGGAGCCATGCTTTCCATGCCCTCCACGCCCCACCCTCCACCCCACGCTTCCTCCACTCACATTAAGGAAGCGCTGGTTGATCTCATAGATGATCTGGAGGTGCCGAGGCAGCAGGGTCTCTATGAGGTGCACGGGCCAGCGCTCCAGGGCTTCGGGCAGCACCGTGTGGTTGGTATAGGCACAGGTCTTCACAGTCATGTCCCATGCCTGACAGATGGGATGGCGAGGAAGGACCCCCGGGCTTAAGCCGGATGGCTCTCCACACACACTGCGCAGCCAAGAGCCCTGGCCCTGTCTCTGCCGTGCCAGGTTCTGGGACACCCGCCCTCTGGGCCTCACACTGCCGTCTGTGCAGTGGGGGCTCCACCCACATCTTTCCACTCCCCAGCCTGGGAGGGGAACCCTGAGATGCAGAGGGTGAGGCAGGGGTGCAGGAGGGGCCCTGAAGCCCACCTTGTCCCAGTCCAGCCGCTCCTGGTCCACCAGAATCCTCATCAGCTCGGGGATGGCCAAGGAGGGGTGGGTATCATTGAGCTGGATGGCCACCTGGGGGCGGGGGGGCATTGGAGTCAGTCTGGGCTCCAAACCAAGGCTATGATCGCTGTCATTTGCCCCTTCAGAGCACCCCCCCCCAGGGCCCCTCATGGTTCTACGGTTGAGCTGGGGGTGGAGGCCCTCACGGGGGCCAGGTATGGGGCAGGAGGAAGAGGGGAGCGAGGTTTTATTGAGGATCGCGAGCAGATCCCCCCACACCCACCCCCAACACCCAGGCTCCACGTCCTCATCTGTAAAATGGGTGGTTCAGGCTGAGACTGGAGGGAGGAGAGACGGCACCCATCCCAGGAGGTGTAGAGGCTGGCCTTCCCCGGGGCCTGGTACCTTATCTGGGAAGGCGTCGAAGCTCCTGCGCACAGGGTCTCGGCAGCCGAACTTGGAGGATTTGAAGCGGCGGATGATGTCCTGGAGCGTGGCAGCCACTACGAAGTACTCCTGCTTCAGCCGCAGCTCTTTCCCCTCAAAGAACTGGGGACAGTGCCAGGCAGGGTGGAGTCAAGGTGGTGGCCTAACACTGCTGTGGGTGTGGCCAGGGGAGACTCCCACCCACACCAAGATTCCTGAGCCAGCCTGAGCTGCCCCACCTCAGGGACCCAGGGGTCTTTCTCCCACCAAGAAGCAGCAATGTGGATGGTAGCAGGAGGGAGGGCTAAGGACCAGGAGTATTGTGGGTGTTACCAGGGAGCGGCTCATCCAAAGTGCCCCACCCTAACCTGCTGCCCCCAGGACTCAGGCATCCTTCCACTTAAAGAACTTGGGGGAAGAACAGGACACACAGGGGCCAGCAATATGACTTAGGTGTGACTAGGGCACCGGCAAGTGTCACTCCCCTTCTCCTGCCCTCTCCCATGCACTCTGGCTTCCTGTCCCCAGCCCAGGGGGTAACATACGTTGTCATTGGGATACAGGACACGGGAGATATTCTCAGCCAGGTTGCGGTCCAGCACAGCCTGGATGTAGCCACCGATGTTGACTGAGGAACGAACGTGGGGACAGGGTCAGGCTTGGGTCGAGTGTGGGCCGGGGTGGGCAGGGGCTGCTGACTTTGGCTGAACTCACAGTCCTTGAGGTTGAAGTCATTGGGGGCCTTGGCAGACCACAGGCGCATGGTATTGACGATGTTGTTGCGGTAGCCGGGCACGGGTGTGTCATAAGGCATGGCCAACACCACCTGCGGGGCACCCGGTGTGGCGTCAAGAGGTGGGCATCTGCCATGCCCGAGAGGCCCTGAGAGCCGGAACTCCGTGCTCTGTCACTGCACTCCCCCAACTCCCCATGCCGGGTTCTAGTCCCAACTCTGGGTGACCACAAGCAGCCCCGCCAACCTCTCTGGACCTCATCCATAAGGAGAGGACTTCCCAGTGCCTCCCCACACCACCGTGCCCCTCCTTGCTGGGCTGTTGTGAAGATTCCAGGAGGAGGCGGGGATGAGCTCGGAGCCCAGGGCGGGTCCCTGTTGGTGGCCACTCCACCATGATGGCGATGAGCTGGCCGCTGGCCTGAGCACAGTCTAGAGGACACTCTGGACTCATGGAAGGGCTGGGGGGAATCATGGGGCCTGGCTGAGGGGGTCACAGAGGTCAAGGCCATCCAAAGCGCTTATGCCTGGTTGACCACAGGGCTGATTAGCAGTGACTAATGCTGGCCCCACCTCCCACAATTAGCAAACATCAATAATTGCTGCTGATAGCTGCCTGTTACCATGGGGCAGGGGCACACCCACGCCTCCCTCCCCAACATTAAGTAGCCCCTGATTGGAGCAGAGTGAAAGCTGCAGCTCAGAGAGGGAAGGGACTGGCCCAAGAGCATAGAGCTAGGCCGGCAGCCAGAGCCCTGCTAGACCTTAGCGTGGATGACAGCAGAACAAACTCTAGATTCTGAAAGCCTAGAGGTTGCTGTGCAGCCATCTGGAGGCTGATGACCTGCAGCCACAGCAAGAGGACTGGCTGAGCTGGGATTTGGACACCTCGTTTAGCTTTAGGTCCCCTCTAACTTGCTCTGTGACCTTGAACAAGTCAATTGCCCTCTCCAGGCTTTTAAGTTTCTCCCCTGTCCCCGTTTCTAGGCTGTTGCTTTGTTTCCCATCAAGCCCCCAGTTCAGATGTGCAGGGAAGCCAAGACTCCGTGATTATTCTTTGATGAGTCTTGTGGAGTGGTGGAAAGGAGCCAGGTCAGGGGAGAAGCATTGGTAGAGCAGGGTGGCCTCTCTCCTCCTCCCAGGCTCTGCACTTGGTCTGGCTCCCCTGTTACCCTGTCTCCAGCCTCTCCTAGTTCTAGCTGTGTGACCTCGAATAAGTCACTTAACCTCTCTGAGCCTCAGTGGCATCCATTATAAAATAGCACTAGGTCCAGTAGCCTCCAGGCTCTTTCCTTGTTTCTCCCTGTTTCCTCTAGAACCTCCTCCCCTCTCCCTCACTAGATTTCCCGACCACCACACCCCGCTCCCTGACTTCCCCCTCACCTGCGTGTCCACCCACTTGGCCCCCTGGTTGGTGTGCTCCACTCGGCCATAGAAGTGCACAGGCAGTGTGAACTCGGGTCGGGCCTTCTCCCAGGGGTTGCCGTAGCGAAGCCAGTCATCAGCCTCCTCTATCTGAACCCAAGGCAGGTCAGGGGAGAAAGGAAGGCAGTGTCAGAGCCAGGCTCACACCACAGCAGGTGGTGAGTAGGCCAGGAGCAGTGGCCCTAATGTGCCCTATACAGGGAGGGTGTAAATGAAGGGCTTTGGGGTAGGTGGGCCCCTGGTCTGGTGGAATATCCACGGGGACACCATGTGTGTATGAGAATCTGAGACATTCCACAGGTATGGACCTCCTATCCCCAGAGCTAACAACTGGCTTGGGGCCAGGGGGAAGGGGCAAGGATGTTTTCCACCAAGGCTGGGGCTGGTTCTGGATCTATGTGCAGATGAATGAACAAATAGGGGTCTTCTCCATCATAACAACAAGGTCAGGGCCCAAGGTCACTCACCTGCCAACCCCCAGAGATCTTCTGGTTAAAAATCCCAAACTCATAGCGGATCCCGTAGCCATAGGCAGCCAGGCCCAGCGTCGCCATGGAGTCCAGAAAGCAGGCTAGGGGTGTGCATGGAGGTGGGTGTCATATGAGACGCAGCACAAAGGAACCCTTCTGCCCAATCCCCTGCCACCCTGCTCACTTACCCGCCAGCCGGCCCAGGCCCCCGTTGCCCAGCCCTGCGTCCTCCTCGACTTCCTCCAGCTCCTCCATGTCCAGGCCCAGCTAGAGGCGGGAGGGTATGGCAGGCGTCAGGGCCAAGGGCCAGCAGGTCAATCTCCCAAGCCCCAAGGCTTGCCCCACCCCTACACACCTGGTAGGTGGCCTCATCACAGGCATTCTCCAAGGCCAGGTTCACCATGGTGTTTTGTAGCGTCCGGCCCATGTAGAATTCCAGAGACAGGTAGTAGATCCTCTGCCCGGAGAGACAGGTGGGGAGGTGGAGGGAAGGGCGTCAAGGCCACCCACTAACATTCAGCCAGGCCCAGCCGGGCCTGCACCTCTCATACTTCCTGCCCCACTCCTAGGCCCCAGCATGTTCCAGCCCTGCCTCCATTTCTCCCCCCTTCTCAGGCTTTGGGACCCAACACGCAAGATTCTGGTCCCAGCATTTCTTCTGACTTTGGACAAATCACTTTTCTTCTCTGAGCCTCAGTTTCCTCATCTGGAAAATGGGGCTGGCCATATCTACCTCAGGGGCTAGGAGAGGTGCCTAGGAGAGGTAGGAACTCCTTCCATTGCATGCAATCCTGCCAACAGCCCATCAGGGGGTCAGAATATAGGGAAGCCCCTCCAAGTGCTCCCCAAAAGGGAAAGCCAAGCCCAGAGAAAAAAGTCATTGGCCCAAGGTCACACATGACTCAAGGCTAGAGTCGGCCACCTCCCGTCCTTGCAGAGGGCCCCCTGGCCCTCAAGCCTCAGTCCCAAGAAGGGGACGGAGAGCTGCCAGGATCCAGGATGCTGATGGTGCCTGGTCTCCTGGTTCCCTGGGTCCCCTCCCTGGCCCTCCCCCACGCCTGCCCAGAAGTGTCAGGTTGCTGACATTTACCAGTGACCCCAACAGACATTTGATCTCACCACCGCAGCTGCCCCAGCTGCGCCCCATGCGCTGCACCAGCACACACACCACGCACGCATTCAATGATATGTCCTTCCACTTAGGGTCCAACCCAGGCCACAGGGGCCTTCATGTCCCCCAGAATCCCCTCCATTCTCTGAGTGAGCCCTGGGCCTCTGCAACCAGCCTACCTGACCCGAGCCCCCTGACCTGCCCCCATCCCAGATTTCTCCCCGTGGGTTGCCCCAGCAACCCATTGCCCCTGGCACCCCTGGATCCTCCAACCTCAGGAACCTGGAATGACCCTTTATTTTGCTGCAGAGAGCCCTGACCCCAGGGAGGGGCTGCCACTTGGTCAAGATCTCCCAGCCCCCAGGCAGGGCACCCAGCCCATTCCCCTCCCGGGGTGCCGCAAGCAGCACCTTGGGGTCCTTCTCGTAGTAGTGCTGCTGCGTGCGGAGCCAGCGGCCCACGAGGTGGTCACGCACGGTGTAGGCCAGCGCAAAGTAGTAGTCTTGAGGGGTGGCCACATTGCGGTCTTTCACGAGGGTGAAATGCAGGTGCCGATTGAAGTTCTTCTTCAGCTCGGTCACGTTCTCCACGCCAGCCAGGCCACGCACGCTGATCTGCTTTCTCTTCTCCTGGTCTGTCAGGGGCCGGGACATGGCTGCGGGAGGGCGGGCCGGACTGACTGTGTGGGCAGGCGGGCGGCCTGAGCGGTGCCTCCAGCCAGGGAGTAGAGAGCCCCAGCCGGCTGGTGCTTTAAAGCCTGGCTCTGGGCAACGTGCCCCGCCTCCTCCCTTGATGGGTCGGTCTTGGCTTGGCCACTCGGGGAGCTATTTTGGGGTGAGGGGAGGAGGGGCAGGGAGGGCCACCCTGGCTCATTCGCAGCCCTGTGCTGACCCACTTCCTCCAGGCCTCACACACTGGGGTCTGCTGTCTTCTGTCCCCGTCCCTGCCTTTTTTGCAGGGTCAGAGACAAGATGCAGCAGGCAGAGCGCTGGCTTGAGAGGCCTGAGGCTTGACTGGAGCCTCTGGGCTGTGACTTTGGCTGAGGCCGCCCTGATCTGGGCCCCTGTCCTGGGTTATAGATGAAGGATGCAGCCTGATTGCAGGCCCTCAATCAGGACTCCCTGGAGAGGCTGAGGGCGCTGTCAAGGAGGACAGGTGACAGGAGGCCCGGCCTCCATCAGAGCAGCTTGACTTCGGTTCTAGACCTTCACACAAGAGGCTGCAAACCACATGCGGGATGCCCGCTGGTCAAGCTTCCACGGTGGCCCTGCACCCGGGTGGGGAGGACACACGTGGCAAGAGGGGCCAGGACTCCCCACAGGCTGAAGGCCCAGGCGCTGAGGATCAGGATACCCCAAACAGAAGAAGGGCAGCTAGCAGAGGACTGGGTGGCTGGTTGAAGGGGGACCGGGACCCCGGGTTCCAGGGGTGGTATGGGGAGGTCGCCTGAGGCAGGGCCCCTCCCCGCCCCACCCCCCCACAAAGTCAAGTCACTCTGAGCTCCCCCTGTTGCTGTCCCTCAAAGGACCTCTGAAGTGACCTTTTGAGAGGGACGGTCAGATTACAGGCCAGCTTTGGCTGGAGGCCACCAGCCTGGAGCAGGGGTCCCTGGGAACTGCAGTCCTGTGGCCCACAGGGGTAGAACTGAAGCACCCCCTACACAGACACACACACACAACATTGGCCAGTGGCATTAGGTCTCCCCATGACGCAGCTGCCAGGTGACTGAGTGAAGGCCTTCTCCCATTCATTTCTCCCACCTGAGGCCTCACACTGGACAGGCCTAGAGTGGGCCAGAAACGTATGGACCCCAAGGGGGGAAAACTGCGGGCGGGTGGGGATGGTGGTGTGCTGAATTGGGCGAGTGGGATTGACATGTATACGCTGATGTATATAAAGTTGATGACTAATAAGAACCTGCTGTATAAAAAACAAAAAGGGGGCCAGGTTCACAAATGTGACTTCACCCGTAAAATGGGAGCTCCTGCACCCCAGGAATGTTACACCATTCCTCCTCATGGCCTGGCAGCTACAGATCCTTCCTTTTGCGGCTTTGGCTGCCCCCAATTCACTGCTGGTGTCCTGGTCCCAGCACTGATTTGCTGTGGGAACTTAGGCTGGTTGCTTTACTTTTCTGAGCCTTGAATTCCTTCAAGAAATGTATACTCTCAAGTGAGAATATAAATCCCTGCTTCCTCCAGCCACTGCCTCCTAGTCTTGTGGAGGCTGACCTCAGATCCTGCTTTGTTCTTTGAGCAAAAGGAGCCCAGGGCTTGGTGCTATTTCAAAGGATGCCTGGGCTTCCCGGGGCCGGGCGGTGGGCCGGCGGAAGGGGAGAAGTGGGTGCTCTGGTCTGAGGGCCAAGGAAGCAGGTCAGAGACCGGGACAGCAGCAGAATGCTATTGAGTCTGGTTCAAGGAAGGCCAAGCAGTTTCTGAGGACTCTCTGCGCCACAGCAGACCCAGCCCTGGAATTACCACCCTAGTATGGGGGCCAAACTCCAAGTCTTCCAAAGGCCAAGCTCTGCTCTACCCCTACTCCCAAATAGCGTCTGTTCTGGTCTTCCATAGTGCGTGCTCCAGAGCAGAGAAAAAAGACCATGAAGAGAACACCAAAACACATCTGCACAGATGCCATGAGAACATAGAAAACTTCCTCGTAAAACGTTTGCATTTTAAGTTTTTTACACCTTGTATTTCAAAAGAATGCCTGGTGGCTCTCAGGTCTCACAGTTCCCACCCTCAGCCTTTCCTCCTGGGCTGTGCCTCTGGGGAGGTTCACCCCAACCTCCACCGAGCACCTGGTCTCTGCGCTTGGCCAGCATCTTGGGCTGCCTGGCCTGTGGTTCCTTGTGGAAGGCCGGGTAGAGCTCAGAAGCTCCTTGGCACAGCTGTCGACAAGGTAGTGCCAGTTCCCCATGTTGTCACCTCATGCCCCAACTGTGGCTGCATGCTCTGGCCACACCAACCTTTGCACTGACCGCTAATTTTCCTGCCACTATGGACCTGCTCCTAACAGAGCATTCCTAGCTTCTTATCCTGCTCCCCACGTCAACTCAATCCACACCCCCTCCCTGCTCATCAACTTAGTACTTAGTACTCACCCTGCCCCTGCACTCGAGGCACTTGCTGAACTGGGACACATCCTGTTTCTCTTGGGAAACAGATGTGCTTTGAACTGGTTTCACCAACTACCTTTCTTGTGGGTTCTTTTGGTCTTTGTTGCGTCATTGGCACCCACTCAAACTTTCCAGTCTTTTCCAAAGGTGACGCCACCTCAGGAGCCCCTTTTATTTTGCTTCCCCCTGCCCAGCATGATGGAAACTTGACGGCTGAAACTGACCTGTTTCCCCAAGTCCTTCTCCCCTTTCACCCTCATTAGTGTTGCATATGCACAGATTTTAAAGAACCCTGAGAGCACTTTCCCAACCTGAAATAACTCAAGGTTGTTTACGTCCGACTAGGTTTCTAATCAGAAATCCTGCCTCCTTCCTGGGACCAATCTTGGGTTTCTCCAGAGCCCTTGGCTGGGTCTCAGTAACAGAGTCCTGACAGTGACCTTTCCCAACCGACATTCCTTCCACCAACCTAGCTTTGAGGGGGTGGAGAGACACTGCTGCTGCAGCAGAACAGAAACAGGGTCAAGTAGAGGGCTCTTCTCTACCCTAGGTGTCCAAGGCAGGTGGGAGAGCACTTCTCCCTCCCGTTCCACCACAAAGGCAGGTGCTTGCTGTGGTTCCGAGGGCCAAGCCTTCCTGCTCTCTCTCTTCCATTTCAGGGCCTTGAGCTGCTTGGAAAAAGGCCACTGATGCCTCTTTCAGCCACTTGTTACCCTCCAAAACCTTAACGAAAGCTGACGGCAGGGAACAGAAAGGGAGCGAGCACAGGAATGGAGCTGGCCCCAGGGGAGAGAAACGGAGATAGCTGGGCTGTGGTTAAGTCATTTATTGATTTTATTTCTAAAACCCACATAGCGCCACTTTGCCTCTTCCAGAGCTTCAAAGAGCTAATTAACTGCCCCATGAGCCCACCAGGGAAACCAAGCTTGTGGGGGGAAGCAATGAGATGAAGCCGAGGTCAAAAAGAGTTGCCAGGCCCTGCCCCCATTCTGTCACCTAAGAACAAAGAGAAAAGATCTCCCTGCTCCCTTTCAGTCAACTGAAGTTTAGGGCTTGCTTAGGAAGACCCAGGGAAAAGGTCTGGGTTCTGAGGCTTCATTAACCCCTGCAGGGCCTACAGCAAACAGAGGCACCCTGGATAGAGCCCAGACACGCAGGCTCTGCTCCAGATAAAACAGCAGTGGCCAGCCCCAGCCTGAAGCTGGAAAGCAGCCCAGGCCAGTGTTGTGCTGTCCCCACTGGCCAGGAGCCGTGGGCAACAGGAGCTTGCTGTCCCTCAGCCTCCTGGAAGGAAGGAAAGCTAGTGGGAAAGGGCAGGCCCCAATTCAGCTCTCCCCAGGGGAACTGTAGCAAAACAGCAGCAGCTGAACAAGACCCTCAACTGCCCCATGTTATGTCCTGAGGTAGATTTTTCTGGTGCCACCATGGCCCTATCTACCACCCCAGACACGAAAGACCAAAACAGCCTGAGACCCTCTGCAAAGTGCTTACAAAGCACAAGGTGAGTCCCCTTCTCCTGCCCCACCTCTCCCCGAAGCCTGCAGTGTGGCAGGCTGCGAGTCACCAGCAGAGAGAGAAAAAGCCACTTAACGGTTTTAACTTTAGCAGCTCTGAGCCTTACAGGCAGGATTAGTTGGCTTGACCTTTAGTGCCGATGCCTCCCTAAGCCCAGGACCTCACAGTCAGGTGGCAGCTTCCAGGTACTAATCACAACTGGAGCTCATCACATGGGGAGGTCCAAGCCCCAGGGAAAGGGCCTTCGAGAAGAGAGACCAGGGAGGGGGTCACCAGGTTCTCAGCCATTAACTACTAAGGCAGAGGGAGGAGGTGGGGCCGCCCACACACCAGCTTCCCCCAGCGAAACTGCACAGGGAGGTAGATGGGGGCTTCCTTAATGAAGGTCCCAGAGGCTCTCCAGGAAGAAAAGAACAAGTGTGGCCAGGAGCTCAACGCAGGTAAGGTAACTAACTGGTGCTGGTGCTGATGGTGGCAGAGGGGATTTAAAATAAAGGGAAATAAACAGACCCAGAAAACCACACTGCTCTTTTATTCAATGGAACATCCCCCTTTAACGCAGTGTTGAATCATACACCAAAAAAAAAAAAAAAAAAAAAAAAAAAAAAGCCCAGAGAAATTTCTGCAGATAAACCAGTGAAGAGAACGCGCATTATACATTATTGTCAACATAATCACACCATGAAGAGGAAGGAGGAAAAAAAGGAAGCAGAACGGAAGACAAAGGGCTCAAACCCCTAGACACTGCAAAACACTGACATTCGGGACTAAAATAAATTTGAAAAGGAAGCCTTCCAGGAAAGAGAGGAACAAATGGAATCTGAGGCAGCTCAGGTGCTCAGGGGTGTGGAAAGGGCGCTCCTGGCTGGCAGACAAGCCCACAGCGGCGTAGGTGGCCCCGACTGCTGGCAGGGATGCCAGGACGGAAATGGACCCTGGACCTGGGGGTCAACCCACTAGTCTACAAAGGTGACAGAGACAAAACCCCATGCTTAAAATTAGGAAAAAAAAAATCTTAGGGCGACTATGGCACCTTGAAAATCTCAGAACCAAAGGAACCCCCCACTAGCCTGACATTAGTGGCCAAAAGCCTTTGCCTATGAACCATTTGTTCCTCTCTCCTTAGAAAGAGAAGAACGAGGAATGAAAAAGGGAAAGGAATCTAATTGCAGCAGAAGACCAGGGAGAGCATCTCCTTGGACGGAGTCTGAAGAAAGGAAAAGATAAGGAAATAACAAAGGAAAAAGAAAAAATTAATAAAAAATTTCACAATATGGAGCCAGCGTGTTCCGATTCCATCCATAAAAATAACTCAGGCTGCTTTGCCGAACCATCCTGTCCACCAGGGGCGCTGCTGAGGCTGTCTGCCTGGAAGGGTCACCAATGGGCGCGGAAAGTCCTCACTCTCATGGCTCGGGCCATCGCCGCCGCGGGGAGGGATCCTGGCGGCCCGGTTTGGGGAGAGGCAAAGGGATTTGGGTGAGGAGAGAAAGAAGACAAAGAAGACACTCGATGCTACGGGGCGCCAGGAGAGCCCAAGCTGGCGCCCCTACTACCACCTGCCCGTTCCTAAGTGAGGCCTCAGTCGCTTGGCCCAGCCCGGTGCGTGCACACACACACATGCGTGCACACAATCACATGCGTGCGTCCCAATGTCTGGCTCCATATGGTGAGGTTCGGCGTGTGTTTAAACGAGACCAATTCTCTCTATATAATATATATTTTCTTAAAAAACCGAGTCTAGTTCTGTGGTGGAGGCGGTGGGGGAGCTGGAGGCATCCCGAAGGGTGGCATGCCCGCCACCCCCATGCCCATCATGGTGACAAAGTTAGAAGGGTCCATGGGAGGCGGAGGAGGAGGGGGCGGGGCATACATCATGCCGGCGGAACCAGGCGGCGGAGGCGGCGGAGGGGGAGGGGCCCCGGGCGGCAGAGGCGGCTGGACCCCTGGGGGCAGGGGCACCATAGTGGGGTTGCCTTGCATCTGAGGGGCTCCTGGAGAAGCTGCGGCAGCCGCCTGCTGCTGTTGCCATGGCGGGATGGACCCTGTGCCAGCGCTCGTGGTGGTAGTCGTCGTATCTGGGGTGGTAAAGAAGCCCAAGGTCACACGCGCGGGGGCACACCGCGGCTCTCTGCGGCTGCTGCCTTGGGATGGGGGGGCGAGGACGCCTGCTCCTGGCTTGGCATGCGGTACGGTGGTGGGGGGCGGGCGGCT
>NW_006789022.1:1796917-1808338 GCF_000442215.2 Lipotes vexillifer | reverse complement strand
GGCGGGGCTGTCCTGGTGATGGGGGTGGAGGGGTGGGCAGGACTACCCTGGGGTCAGCCTCAAGGTCTCTAGGCTTAACAGAGTAAGCCCTTTGTCACCAATG
This sequence comes from Lipotes vexillifer, assembly GCF_000442215.2. Classification (NCBI taxonomy): domain Eukaryota; kingdom Metazoa; phylum Chordata; class Mammalia; order Artiodactyla; family Lipotidae; genus Lipotes; species Lipotes vexillifer. Next base: position 1,808,235 of record NW_006789022.1, on the reverse strand, counting down.
CCCCTGGAAGGGCTGAGGGAAAGGTACCAGACACAAGAACCGGCTCTGACATCCCTCCGCCCATCCGCCGCCACCACCGAACGGCACATTCAACCTCAAGGCCACAGCTACTCTCCCCGCTGCCCCCAATCCCATCCCCGCAGTCTCTCAGGCCCCAATCACATCCCTCTCCAGAGCAAGCATGCACCACCCCCAACCCAGGCCTAACGCATAGGCTTGGGCCAGCCAGCAGCTCACCCAGCAGAGAGCCTGGACTTCTGGCACCCTACGTATGATGGCGGCTCCCCTCCAGGCCCCCACAAACCTCTCCCCAGACACAACCACACCAAACGTCAGCTCTCCTCCCCGAGGCCCCCGGGGGCCACAAGGCCCTTCTGTTTACCCTGCAGCAGAGTCTCACCCCAAGGTGTCTGCCTGCCTGTCTGCCAGGGTCTCTCATTCCTCTCAGCCCCCTCCCCCGCAATCCCACCCACCCCCACAAGCCCAAAATATTCCACTCACTTTGCTGCCATGGCAAAGGGGTACTGGAAGCCATACTGCTGCTGGGCGGAGGGGGTGGCGGAGGCTGCTGCTGCTGCTGCTGCCACGGGGGAAGAGGACCAGAGGGAGGGGGTGGAGGCTGCCCACTGGGAGGCGGCGGCGGCGGCGGCATCATGCCCATAGGTGGTGGCGGCATCATACCTGCAGCCAGGTGGAGACAAGGGTGAGGCCTCAGGGGAAGAGAGGGATCTGCAACAGAGCCCCCACTCACTCCCAGGCCTGGGAGGCGACACCCCAAAGTGAGCAAACGGCCAGGCTCCATTACCTTTTCCTTGATGCAGGCGATAGACCCCAGAGCCCACAGGCGTACTTCCCAGGTACTGATCTTGATGGAAGGAAAGAGCAGGAACTTAGCAGGACATTGGAACTGGCCAGGGAGGATGCCGCCCCACCAGCAGCTTAGCCGCACAGCTTGCAATCACTACCCGCACAAGAGCAGTTCTGGGACTCCACCTCTAAGCAACAGGCTTGCGCCTACCCCACACAGAAGTCCCTCCCTGAACCAGGATGGAACCTTCTTCCTGGCCTGGAGCCCAAGCCTTGGCAAGAGACTCAGTACCAATACCCGACCGCTCTGAGACCTGCTTCCAGTCTGCAGTGACAATACAAACCCTTGCTTATCCCAAAGCCCCAAGGTTTCTGGTCTGACACTTACTTACCCATTGGAGGAGGGCCATGGTGCCCAGGTGGGTGGGGGCCCTGGTTCATCGGTGGTGGCGGCGGCTGCATCCAAGGAGGAGGGGGTCCATTCGGGTTGTGCTGCATGGGATGTCCACCGTGCCCACCTGTCAGGCTGGGTAACGGGTGTGGGAAGCTGTGCGGGCCACCTCCGGGCCCACCAGGGCCACCTCCGTGCATGCCATGGTAGGGCCGACTCTCTGACGGGCCAGAATTCATCCAGGGTGGGCGGCTCTGGGTAGTGGACATGAGAGACTACGTGAGAGCATTTCCCGCCAGCGTCCCTGCCTGCTCCCCCTGGTGGCAACACTGTTCTTTCGGCTATGCCACAGGACCAGGACACAAGGACAAGATCTTCCCCAAACTGAGAGGTCCCCAAACATTCCTGACGTCCCGAAAGAACAATGTTGCCGCCCATGTCCACCTGTTCTACCCAAAGCACCTGGCCATGTTCCCCCAGTCTCTTCAGAAGACAAGGGGGGCCAGGCTGTAAGAACCAGCCCTTGAAGCTCACCGGCGGAGGTGGATTGCTGGCGGGAGCAGCGGGCCGAGGTGCACTGGCCAGGGGTGTGGTGGCAGGCCCAGAGGTGGAGCCCACAGATGCGGGCACAGGTGCCTCCCCCAGTTCGGCCATGAGGGACAAGTATTCTTTATCCATCCGCGCTTTATCCTGAGCTGACTGGGGGTCACCAGGCCTGAAGGTGGGGTGGGGGACACAAAGAGAGAAAAGGAAAAAAACCTCCTTAAGATAGAAACCTTTACTGTGAGAAATTTACACAGAGAAAGTTCTGATGAATTCAGTCACCCTTTCTAAGCCCTTCCTCAAAATAGTCTCATCAGCTCTTCAGTTCCATGCCCAGTTCTGCCACTGGGATTACGTGTACCTCTGCCACAGCAGAGACCCTTAGGGCAAGAACAGAGGAGAGAGAAAGCACCAGACCAGAGCCAACCACGCCAGCCAGGAAAGCACAGGTTTTTCCAAAATAGCAAGCAAGTTTCATCAATTTCTACATTCCAGGTCTGAGAGAAGGAAAATCTATGCCAAGACCAGAGCAACTGCCAGAACTTCCTTAACAAAGCTTTTTATATTTACCACCCAATGTAGAAAAACACTGCTATCAAATGCTGGTTCGCAACTAGTCGAAACTGCACAGGATTGCTGTCTTCTTATACCCACCTTAAGCAACAAATGCCAGTTAACATTAAGCCACTGTGAAAACACCTATACCCAGAAGGGAAGTTTTCCAGTTTCCCTAGGCTCAAGATAAGCAATAAAATAGGGATGTTCCGCATCAGCTGTTTCTAATCATTCTGGGTTTTAAATCACACCATTACAGACCACATACAAAGAAAGCAAGCTTCTCTTGGGTCTGCAGGTTAACAGGAACTGTCCTGTATACCACAGGCTACCAGGAAACCCTCACCTTTGGAATTTGCAATCGGAAGCAATGTGGCCAGCCCCTCCACACTTGGTACACACTGTGGTATTGGTAATGCTGCGGGTCTCCGAGCTCTGCCAGGGTCTTAAGATCCTGTTGACAGAAAAAAGTCACCTGAAGGGCTATGGCCAATCACCCTTCTTCCATAGGTTCTTCAGGTCTCTGTGCACTCCCCTCTAAACTGATCACATACACACCTGTTATCATCTTCCCGAAGGGTCCCATTCAAACGAGCCAACTCTCGAAGCTGCATCTTCCGTAGATCGTTCTGGTCCTCAGGAGTCTCGATACCCTGCTTCAGAATGTTTCTTATCTGGTGGAGATGCAACGGGCACAGTTACATAAGTCCTGGGACTACCACCTAGAATTCTGGCTAGAGGCTTCCTTTCTGGCTCCCTCACCTGTTCTACTGCTTTCTTCACATTCTCCATGGTATTGGCAGTAACCAGGGCATGAAGCGGCTCATCTTCTCCTGGCAGCATCTGGCCATCTTTGCGCCCGACTTTCCCTTCTTTCACAGAGCCTTTCCCCCGGATCATGATCTTGGCGTTACACTCCTTCTCTATGTTCTTCAAGGTGTTCCCTCTGTCAAAGGCAGAAAAGACCACTGTCATACCTGATACACAAATTCACACGCCAGAGTGGCTCGCTGGGCACTGGAAGGAAACCGTGAGTGCAGAGAATGGGATTTTCCCACCAAGAGCTCCATGATCTCTAAGTTAAGGTCACAGACACAGCAATCCTCAAGATCTGACTTCTCTGCGGTGAAATGGGCAAGTTAAAGAGATTTTCTCACAAAAAGGCATGCACTCAGCCAAAGTGAATATCCTACCAAAAACAGGAAGATAAGCCACCAGTGGCACCCAAATAGGCACAAGACAGACACATCTCCAGGTCCTTAGGAATTCTATATTCCACAGGATAGTAGTTACTCACCTGGGCCCAATCAGCAGCCCCACAAAGTTGATTTCTGGATACTCATCTTGTGGAATCATTACTTTATCGCTCACACGTGTTGCTGGAGGTCTAGGAAAGAAAAGACTCATAGACTCTGCACACTTCCAAGATGACACAAATCGACAGCTCTTCTAGAACTAACCCCTGACACCACTTGTTAATTAGAGGTGACTGGGGGTAAGGAATAAGAGGTTAGTACCAAAATTGCTCTACCATACCACACCTAATCCGCAGGTTCCCTGTCCCAGATCACCTGGCCCCTGCTTACTTGTAATCTGCAGGTGGCTTGAAATCAGGGTTGAGGGCAACCATTTCCGTGATGAGGTTATGCCGCTCCTCTTCAAGCTTTTTGCGGGTGCGGAACTCGCGAGTGTTAAGCCGCTTCCCCTCGCTATTGTAGATGGGCTCAGGGGAAGGGGACCTGTGGGAAACAGACCACCATCACTGTTCTGCCTTCACTTTTCTCTCATTCCCACACGGGCTAAAATAAGTTTTCCCCAGCCCCTTTGCCTCTCAGACCCTAACTCAACACTCTTCGGAGGAACCGACCATAACGTGTGCTATTCACGATCGTGTGGAATGAGGAGGTAGAAGCTGGCTTAGCATTAGGGGGACTGGGGTGTGTGTGAGAAAGAAAAAAGTAGTTTTGCTTCTAAAAGTGATAAGAGGAAAAAAAGTCTGTCCTTCTGGGGAAAAATCTCTAGATTGTAAATGGCAAGGACAGTATCATCCTCTGGAGTCTTCTTGCCAAATATGAATTTGCTTTCATTTGAAAAAAAATTAACATTACAACTCTATGAACCACGGAAACCCCAAGTTTAGGTAAAACGCAGAGCTCATGTCCTATCAGGAAGAGAGTCTATACCCCTACCACATAGTAAGTATGAGCTCTTTAACCCAATGCAACTGGGACTCAAGGCTACTGCAGCTACTTGGCCCCCACAATGGAGAGAGATGGTTCAAGGCTTCGTCTCTGCTTTTCCTTCAATGGCCTGGCTGGCTGTGTCCAAGGCCCAGGAGTCAACCTGTTTTCTGGCTGTTCGAGGTTGGGGAGTCTGGGTAGAGAAAACGGTTAAATTGCTAAAGCAGCTTCTGTGAGAGGCTGCAAATGCAGATTTGGTCAAGTACTTGTCTAGGGTCTGAACCTGCAAACAGCAAGGGGAAAACCTATGATTCTCCACCAGAATTTACAAGTCCAGAAAGCAGATTTTCTCTCTCTCTTTTTTTAAGGAGTAAAATGCTGTTGCTACAAGTAAAAAATAGTAATGATAAAATGGTCAGTTTACCACAGCTGGATTTTGCGGTAATTAAAAAAAAAAAAAGAAAAGTTACACCCCTAGAATTCTGAGTTAAGATTACAAAAAGGACCATAGCTTGATATTCTGAATGAAAATTTAGTAGCAGCTGCAAGAAGGGAAGAGACCATGTGGATCAGGTTATTTTAAAAACATCCTGAAAGTAGTCAAGACTCCTATACCCTTGATTTAGTTGAGAGAACCTTGCCTAGTTGGAGAGCAAGGACTGAACTCGGCTGCTCCCACTGTCTTCAGCCTAAAGGGAACCATGTCATAACCACGTTACACACACGATGGAATAAAAGGTCAGGTTTGTTCATGGCTAATGACGGCTAAATGACACCTCCGTTTCTAGCATTTGTATAAACTGTTAGCACAATCCAATAATAGTGAACAAAAACAAACATACCCCAGCTTATTAGACTATCATCTTACACATTTAAGTCTATAAGAGATTTTAAAGCATTTTTAACTGTGCAATTTGAGCAAAATCAAAAAGGCATAAAGTGGCTTCATACTGAGAATACACCTTCTTAAGAAATAATCTTAGTAAGAAACTCATAGCATTTCCCTCCAACCTGGGTTCTTTCAAAGCAAAACCATCAGGCATTAATTAGGGCCTCTTTCAAACTGAATACAAGGGAAGAAAAAAAACTCTGCTCTGTTTTTATTTCTAACATGTTTGACGTTTCTAATTCCCATCTCATTCATAGCTGTCTATGTTAAGCATTTCTGGCTAATCACCAGTTTTACCAGCACCAAATTGGTCATTTAAAAGCCCCCCAACAGTGAACCTCTTTCCAAATTGTGGAAGTGAAAGGCAAAAGCCAATATTCTAGAGGTCAGACTGGCCCAACTTCTTCGCTTTGAATAGGCATTGTATTATAGATCATCTAGTTTCTAATCCAAATTCTCCAGGAAGCAAAGGTTTGTTAAATATTCAACTTTTTGAGGAATTGCCTGGTAACCTGTAGACATGTTATTAAAGGGAAAAAGGCCAAAAAGGCACTAACAGTTGTGGTCTACAACCTATAATTCAAATCTTAAAAAAAAAAAGTCAAAATATAAAACATAATACAACCCTCCAACCAAAATCTACTGGTGAAAAAATAATAAATTTAATTAAATAAAATTAAAAGCATCAATATGGAGAAGTAAGTTAATTTGTTTCCTGACAAAGGGCAGCAGAAAGATGCTTAAGTGAGTGGCTTCTAAAACCATTACATCATCTTCCTAATTTAACAAGTTATTAAAATGGGTAACAAAAGCCAAAACACTACTTTTTTAAAGCAAAGTGTTTTGAACTATGCTGCATGCACTAAGAGAAATTTCACTGAGAGGGAGGCGTACTGCCCTTCTATTAAATGGACCAGATTTTAGCTGCTCAAATATTAGCCTGCCAATAAAATTCCTGTTTAAAAAGCTCATTTCCCTCAGACTTTTTACTTTTCAGAGGTGAGAGAAATTATAAACTGAAATGACAAGACCACAGCTGTTTGAAGACCACACTCCCTTAAAAAAAAAAAAAAAAAAAAAAAAAAAGTAATTTAGGGTTGGTTGCTTGCTTTCCCAAAACAGGTGAGAATATTCTGGCCCCTCCCAACACCCCCAGGCAATGGCCAAGGCTGAAAATTAACTGGCAGTGAAGGAAGTTGGTTAGAATCTTGTCTATTTTAAAACCATGTCAAAACCATGAGCAGGAGACTGCAGCAATGAGCTGACCAGAATGAATTTCTGGCCTTCTCAGATTCAGTGATGTTCAAAAATATTCTTATTCCCTACATTGTACAGTACCTGTGAGGAAAACTTTACACCTGGTCTGTCAGCCAAAGCAGGTACTGAAATGGCTGGTTAACGGGCCACCTCACTGTCCCTACCGGTGGGTAAATCAGGTTAAAAATCTACATGCTTACCAAATGAAAACCAGTTGTCCGTTTTCCTGTAACTTTCGATTCTGCTAGTAATTAAATTTCATTCCAATTTTCTAACTGATGACTGACCATATATACTGCTAATTTACACTCTAGTTCCCAGAATGGTCACAGTACCAGTCTTCTTACTAGGATTGTATTGAACTGACACAACATGTTGCCACCAGTAAAACGTATTGAGAAAAAGGTAAAAGCGTTACTGTCAGCTGGTTAAAACTGTTTCCCAACCTGTCCTCAGGGTTAGGGGGGATGCCCAGGTCTCCTGTGCGCAGTTTACGAGTCAGGTCTTCTATCTGCAGTTGCACTGGAAGAAACCAGGTTAGGAAAGAAAAAAAAAAGGATGGAAAAAAGACAATGTTACCAAAAAACATCTCAAATCTCAACAACAAGCATGAAGAACTCGGAGACTTTGAAAGGGACGACTGATCAGTGAACACATTGAGGCAAAAACCCCCAACCACCTATTGGCAGGAGTCCATTTACATCTATAAGTATCTTTCACTTCAAAATGGTTATCACTTAAGGAAGCAAACAATTTGTTGGAAGAGGGGTTAGCAGTATAGACTGTTCGCTAAGGCTAACATCAAAGCAATTATTAGGAGGTGTCTCACCTCTCCCTCCCCACCAAGGCTTGCTATACAATTGGTACCCAGAACTAAACCGCGTTATCACCAGTATCCTGTTCCCACCAAATTACATTCTTGAGTGCAAGACTCTTACAGTTTATTTTTCCTTCATTAAATATTAAACATAACCCAAAATGAGACTCAATTAACATGGGACAAGGAAAAACACCAGTTAAGCAAAGATCATTTTCATTGATACCAGGCTTAAAATTCCTTAAATAAGACATTTAATAACCAATTCAACAATCTCACATAAGTTTGTACGTACTCTGTGTAAAACCAGATCCAAAGGATCTCCCAATACCTGTTGTTTTTTATTCAAATTTTATGACAATCCATATACCTTAATAAACCAGTAACCGTTAAGATGCAAGAAGTCTGTTTTTAGACTTGCTCCTTATGCGGGGAGTAAAAGTAGGGGTGCAAAAGATGAGAAGTGTGGGTCAAGGACAGTATGTGTGGCCCTCAGACCTTGACAAATGAAGCTGTATGTGAAAAAGAGAGATGAGGGTTTCACAAAAGTTCAGTGATTCCAGGGAAATATTACCCGGATGATTTCTCAAGATAATGGCACTGCACAGCCAGACCGCTTTCTTCGGCAGGCTGAAGACCACCTGTTCCTTACCTTTGTAGCATCTGAGTGTTCTAAACAGATACTTCTACATAAGGGCAAGTTTTACTGGGTTGGGTTAAAGTTGAGTTGGCTCCAAGAATTAATGCATGTCCAACCCCAGACACCCTTCTAATTTTAAATACATCCTACAGGGATATACCACACAGCCACTCAAACTCTGAAGAAATGAAAATCCACATTAATATCAAGAGAAGATATTGGGGGCATTCTGTACAAGGCAGTATGTACCATGAAAGACAGAAATGCAGTAAGACACACATGCGCCCCAAGCTCTTTTATGCCAGAAATGTTCTGACTTGGCAGTCAAGTATTAGCTCAACAGCTCAAGGTGAAAGTCACCTTCATGGAGATAGGCAGTCATCTTAACTGGACTGTAGGGGTGTGGGATCTGATCTGAGGAAATTGCTGGCACTTAAATCAAAAGGCTGCTATCTTCCTTGGAGCAAAGACCTACAGTAACCTAGGCTCTGATTCTCTCTACTTTGATTATAGCTATAAATAGCCCTTAGGGCCCAGAGCATTAACTCCCTCCAAGGGAAGAGAGCTGGAAATGTAAAGAATGAGTTTGTTTTTCCCATTTTCTACATCTGCTTGTGTCCTTGGGATATCACTCCACTAGGAACATTTTCATAAGGTTATCAAGACCCAGACCAGTCAAATATGAGACATAAAGGGATGGGTGGGAGTAGATTCAACAGTGGGGAAAGAACTATTAGTATTGTAAAAAAGAGATAGACAATTCCAACACCTCAAAATTCTCAGCAATCTAGAAACACAAGAGGTTAAGATCCTCAAGAACAACGGCCTTGAAGTTTTTTTATTCGTGAAGGCCACAACCTCAAGGGTCTAGGAGGCGTCTGCCCTAATTTACTCCAAAGGGGATGTTTACTTGGTTAGTAAGAAATGTTTATCAAGTGAACTTTTTTGAGACACCTGCACAAGTACATAAATAAAGATAAAACTTGCATTAATAACCTTGTATTTTAAAAAAAGGTAATTTTGAGGTTAATTTCATTTCTACTGTGGACAGTCATTCTTACTTCTCAAAATTTCTCAACAATTAAGATCTTTTATCCTAACCACCTCATTATTCCATATCCAAGCAGTATCCCTTTCCCTGCAGAGTTCTTTAGTAGTAAACACAAGAGCCCTCATTTCAAGACAGCTCTCCACAAAAGACCAAACCAGAAAAGATGCTAAAGGAAAGGTTAAATTCAACAAAATGGTAAAAAAGGGGTGCACTGTAAACACTTTCAGAACCACTTTTTGATTAAACTGAGCTTTTTTTTTCCCTTTTAGAAAGTACCTATAAAAAATAAAAGACCACATTTTAGGGAAGGGAGGAATATGAAATTATGGTGAAAGACCATGCTGTGAAAAAGGTACTTGGTTTACAATACCTGCAGTGTTCTCCACTGGGGCCGTGTCCAGAGAGGCATAAAACACTCACCTCATCAATTGGCAATGAACAGCAGCTGAAAAGGGTGGGGTGGGGTGCTGGACTGGGGACTATTCTCACTCCTAAGTGGGCCCCTCTACCCTCCTGGCACTCATGGAGAACACTGCTGTTACCAACAGACCAAAACAAGGAGCTACAAATGCAGGACTCACAGAGCAAAAACTGACAGATTATACCAAAGTCGCAAGTACACCTGACCATACCTCCTCTCAAAAAAGAGAAAACTTTAAAGTCCCAAACTTTCAACAGATAAAATGTTGCTCAGAATAGTAACAATCTGAAAATGTATTTGGGTGCAGAACGTGTATTTACCTATATAAGCTCTTTCTTGTTCCCGAGTAAGTCCAGGGGGGATAACTGTAGGCTTTCCTGGAATCACCGTCTTCTGTTCCATTGTGTCTTGGTTCCAGCGGCTCCTCTTCCGCTTCTTACTGGGAAAGTCTAAAAGAAATAAAGTTCATCAAATGCAAATATAAACCAGCAGAGTAACTACCAACATAAGTTTAGGATACTTATGATTATTACACACAACCTCAGCAGACTGTGAAACTGAGAGCTTGACCTAAAATGGAAATGGCAAAGAGTGGAAGACAAACCTGAGAAGTCAAGAGACATGGCCACTAGAAGGGGACCTGGACCTGGGTCTGAAAAGTTAACATTTCACATTTACAATTTTTGCCCACAGAAACTCTGTGAAGTACGTAAACAAGGTAACAAATCTCAATGCATAAAGTTTCAAGTAGTAAAATAAAATATTTGAGAAAATAACATACTACATGGTTGTCCATAAACACCTTAACAGCCCCAGAGGAGGTAAGAGTAGACTAAACACTCAGACAAGCCTGTAAAGCAATACTGGGACCTGCTGGCTCCTCCCACCTCCCCATCAGTCACCTGTCTAAGGGGGCCAAAACACAACTAAACCTATAGTTACTAAGTGAAAAAACTGGATTCTTCCGCAAGATCACTTTTTTTCTCAGAAATTTCTCAGAAATCAGCATTCAATTTTCTTGGCCAGTTGGACTTTTAGTGTCTAAAAGATGTACCAAAAGTTCGACAAAGAACAAGCTATACAAAAACAGCCAAATCCTCCTTCTCCAGTACACAGGCAGAAACTCCCTAGCATTTGGTACACAAAAATGTTCTTCTCAGGGGCCAGACCCAGGGGGAACGCCTCAAGAGGAGAAGACAGGTCACATTTCTTAGGTAGACAAAGGGAGATTAGGAAACGAACAGAATTTCCTCCCCCAAAAAGAGCCACAAAAGAAATCAGACCCAACCATTCTCTGAAGACTTTCAACCTCTTTGGTTCTCTGTAGTGAAAACCCTGCCTTACTGTAGCAGTCGAAGAGCTCTCTGGGTACTCTTCTCCCTTTAGGACTCTTCTACAACCAGGAAAAGGACGCTCCAGGTCACCAACTAACCCTCTCACACCCTCCAGACTTGCACACCCAACACCCCATTCACTCACTCGACCCCCTCCACACCTCTCCCCTACACCAGGGTGGAAAGCAACAGAGGGTCCCCCCCACCTAGGCTTTCAGGCTGGCCGCAAAGCCCGGCCGCCACACTGCGCCTGCGCGCAACAAACTTCCTCCCGCCAGGCCCCCACCCCTAACGCGCGTGCGCACTCGAGGCCGGAGAACTCGGCCGCGCGCCCCGTGGCGCCTCCGCCCGGGTCTCCCCGTGCGCGCGCGCCCCAGCCGCGTGCAGCCGCCGTCGCCGCCGCCGCGCGCCCCTCAGCCGGCCGGGCCCATCC
>NW_006789022.1:1789291-1796226 GCF_000442215.2 Lipotes vexillifer | reverse complement strand
CGGCACCGGCTGCTCCTCTTCGGCGGCGGCTTCTCCTTCGCGAATCTTCTGGGGGGAGGGGACCTGACTGTGCTGCCGCGGAGCGCGCGGAGCCCGTCCTCTCACGCGGCGGGCGGCGGCGGCGGCGGCGGCGGCGGCGCGAGACGCACAAAGAGGGAGGAGAGAGGGCGCCGCGGGGGCGGGTCGGGGGCGACGGGGCCGGAGCCTGGATTGGGCCGGGCCGAGGCAAGGGGGTCGAAATTGGCGGCCTCCGATTGGCGGAGCCTTAGCCCTTCTCGATGCGCGCTGGGATTGGCCGGACCGTTAGGCCAGGCGAGGAAATGGCGGCTGAGCCTGGAGAGCTGGGAGGTGTCGCAGCGCGCACTTCATTTGTTACTGCGCGAACTGAGCTCGGAGTCCAGAAGGGAGGGGATAGGGTGGGGCAAACTGTGACGTTTGGGGCCAAGAGCTCTCCCATTGGCTGGAGTTGATGGAGTCAATCAAACTCGGTTGCGTCGTAGTGTCATGGGATTGGCTGTCGCTGGTTCGATTCTTTATTCTACTCCCTTCCCCCGGGGAGTAGTTTCGCTGGGTTTAAGCGCTACGTCGCAGCGCAGAAGCCCGGGCGAAGAAGATTTGGGGTCGCGGGGAACGGAGCAGCACTGCGCATGCGTAGTTGGCGCAACACCCCCCCCCACCCCCAGCACCTGGCTTCAGCTTCGGCCCTCGGGTCCGACACGGAAGCCCTTGGTGACGTCAGTCCTCGATTCCGTTGGTAACCCGGAACCGAGGGGCTGGCGCGGGCGGGTAAACCAGATTCGTTGACAACTCAGGTAAAAGGGGACTTCCTGCTTTTGAAAAAAATAAAAGTGGGAAAAAAAGCTATGAAATAGTCTTGTTGACGGATTAAGAATGATATCTGAGCCGATGGAGGTACATATATCTTACGTGGAAAGCAATATGAAGTTGTCAATTCCAAAATTAGTTTACATATATAGTGCATTTTGATTAGAATCCCAACGAGGTTGGGGCTGATTAAATCATCTTTAAGTCATATAAAATAACTGAAAATAGTGGGGAAACTTGTAAACGAGATTGAGGCTTAGCTTGCCTTTCCAGATAATACACAGTATAAAAGACAGTAATGAAACAATGTGTTATTGTTGTAGGAAAAACAGATTAGTGCAACAGAATAGAGTCTGGAAATTGATTCCCTACAATACCTGCCGAAAAGGTGGTATTTCATTTCAGTAAGGAAAAGATTTAGCTAGTAAATGGTATAGAGTCCTAAACCTAAACAAAACAGACACGATACAATTTAGGAGATTATCAGGGTCATCTAGGGGTAGAGACTTTATGAAGACAGGAAACTCAAAATATAAAGAAAAAATATACTTGATTACCAAAGAAACCTATGATAGAAGTCAACAGACAATAATACATTAGGAAAATATACTTGCCATACATAACAAAGAGCTAATATCTATAATATGCAAAGAAGTCTTGAAAACTAATTAGAAAAAAGACGAAAACAAGAGAAAATGAGCAAACACTGAATAGGCAAGTCTCAGAAGAGCAAATCCAAACAGCCAAAAAAACATGAAAGGTACTAACAGCCCAAGCAGGGGAGTGCAAATTAAGGTGATGATAAGAAATCTTTAAATAACAATCAAATAGAAAAAAAAAAAAGGTGCTAACACCTACTATGAATTCTTTTTTGGAAAGCATTCTGTTACCTGTTAAAATTGTACCCCTTGCAAAAATCTTTCAATGTAGCAGTCCAAGTCCTGGGAATCTGCCCCAAAGCAATGCATGTGATTATATAATGTAGTGAGTTCAAAGTCTTCTACTGCATTTACTGCAGCCTTGTTTGTAATGGCAAAAACCTGGAAACGAAGTAAATTACCATCAATATGTGAATGGCTGAATAAACTAGATCACCCATAACTGGGATTAGTAGGCAGCCTTGGAAAGCAGTTAATCCACCAGGTTGGTGAACATATTAATGTAACAGGAGGGTGATGCATCCTGACTCCACGGGTCAGGGTGAAGCTCCTGGGCTCAGGACTCTTCCAGACCTTGCCACCCAACGCATGTCTTCATCTAGCTGTTCATTTAAAAGTAGCCTTTAAAATAAATTGGTAATCATAAATATTGCACTTTCCTGAGTTCTGTGTGTCATTCTAGCAAATCATTGAACCTGAAGGGGGCTCTGGGAACCCCCGAATTTGTAGCCAAGTTGGACAGAGATGTGGGTAGCCTGGTGACCCGGGACTTGTGATTGAACTCCTTAACTTGTGGGGTCTTCCCCAACTCAGGTAATTCATGTCAGAAGTGAATTGCGGGGGACTTCCCTGGTGGTCCAGTGGTTAAGAATCCGCCTTCCACTGCAGGGGACATGGGTTCGATCCCTGGTCGGGGAACTAAGATCCCAGGTGCAGCAGGACAACTAAGCCCACGCGCCACAACTACTGAGCCCCCAGCCAAAACTAAGACCTGACACAGCCAAAAGTAAATAAATAAAAATTTTTTTTTAAAGAATTGAATTGTAGGACATCCAGTTGGTATCAGAGAATTGGTGTCAGAACATAAAGAGTAAGATGTTTCAGGACTTCCCTGGTGGTCCAGTGGTTAAGACTCTGCCCTTCCACTGCTGGGGACAATGGTTTGATCCCTGGTTGGGGAAGTAAGATCCTACATGCCGCAGAGTGCAGCCAAAAAAAAAACAGGTTTTGACCCCTACCTACTAATCCCTGGCGTTTTCTATCTTTTAACTCTAATCTGATAGTTCAGAAACCCCAGGCCCCTGGCAAGATCGGGAGGTAGTGTCATGCAGCTAGCTGAGCCTAGAGGGAGCAAATCCATGGCTGTTCACCACAACCAACCCCCCTCCACCCTGCATCCAGCCTTTGGAGAGCCCCGTACATGATTCCATTGCCCGAATTAGGAATAATAATATCTACGATGGAGTGAGCACACATGATGCACCAAGTACTTTTCATAACTTTTTTCCTCTGGAAAACCATGTTTATTTACAACTCCCAATTAAAGGTAATTTGAACAAGGTGGTGGGATGGGTATTGGAATTTGTGAGTTAGCTACACATTAGAAATAATAGCGAAGTAGTTATGTACAAATCACATATCTGGTAAAGGACTTTTATCCAGGGTCCCAAAACTCAACAATAATAACTCCTGGGCTTCCCTGGTGGCGCAGTGGTTAAGAATCCACCTGCCAATGCAGGGGACACAGGTTCAAGCCCTGGTCTGGGAAGATCCCACATGCCACAGAGCAACTAAGCCTGTGTAGCAACAGCTACTGAACCTGTGCGCTAGAGCCCCTGAGCCACAACTACTGAGCCCGGGTGCCATAACTACTGAAACCCACACGCCTGGAGCCCGTGCTCTGCAACAAGAGAAGCCACCGCAATGAGAAGCCTGCACACGCTGCAGCTAGAGAAAGCCCGCACGCAGCAACAAAGACCCAACACAGCCAAAAATAAATAAATAAAATAATTTTTTAAAAAAGAAAAGAAACAACTTGTGTGGTGATGGAGGTGTCAACTAGTTGTAATCATTTCACAGTATATATGTGTATCAAATCATCACACTGTATACCTTAAACTTACATGTTTTATGTCAATTATATCTCAATAAAGCTGGGAAAAAACCCTATTTTTTAAAAGCAAAAGTTTTTTTTAATTAATTAATTTATTTTTGGCTACATTGGGTCTTTATTGTTGCGTGGCTTTCTCTAGTTGCATCGGGGCGGGGGGGGCTGCGGTGCACAGGCTTCTCAATGCGGTAACTTCTCTTGTTGCGGAGCATGGGCTCTAGGCACACGGGCTTCAATAGTTGTGACATGTGGGCTCAGTAGTTGTGGCTCGCGGGCTCTAGAGCACAGGCTCAGTAGTTGTGGCACACGGGCTTAGTTGCTCCGCGGCATGTGGGATCTTCCCGGACCAGGGCTTGAACCCGTGTCCCCTGTGTTGGCAGGCGGATTTTAACCACTGTGCCATCAGGGAAGTCCCAAAGCAAAAGATTTGAATTCACACTTTACCAAAGAACTCACTTTATTGTGCTTTGCTTTACTGCACTTTGCAGATTGTGTTTACAAATTGAAGGTTTGTGGCAACAGTGTCAAGCCAGTCTGTTGGTGCCATTTTCCCAACAACATTCGCTCTCTTTGTGTATATCTGTCACATTTTGGCAGTTCTCACAATATTTCAAACGCTCAACCAGCAAAAAGATACAACTCGCTGAAGGATCAGATGATGGTTAGCAATTCTTTTTAACACTAAGGTATTTTTTAATTAAGGTGTGTATATTTATTAAAGACATAATGCTATCACACACTTAATAGACTATGGTATAGTGTAAACATAACTTTCATATGCACTGGAAAACCAAAAAAATTCATGGGACTCCCTTTATTGTGGTAGCCTGGAACAGAACATGCAGTATGTCTGAGGTGTACCTGTAGATGGTAAATAAGCACAGGAAAAGATGCTCAACATCATTAGTCATGAAGGAAATACAAATTAAAACCACTATGAGATACCACTACATATGTGCTTGAGTGGCTAAAGTTAAACAAGACTGACAATACCAAGTGTTAGCAAGGACTTGGAGGAGCTAGAACTCAACTACCCTGTGGTGGGAATGCAAAATGGTACAACCACTTTGGAACACAGCTTGGTAGTTTCTTAAAAAGTGAGAGCTTCCCTGGTGGTGCAGTGGTTGAGAGTCTGCCTGCTGATGCAGGGGTCATGGGTTCGTGCCCCGGTCTGGGAAGATCCCACATGCCACGGAGCAGCTGGGCCCGTGAGCCATGGCTGCTGAGCCTGTGTGTCCTGTGCTCTGCGATGGGAGAGGCCACAACAGTGAGAGGCCCGTGTACTGCAAAAAAAGCCAATAAATATATAAAAAATTTTTTAAAAAGTGAAACAAGATTTGAAATGATAATTTTTTAAAATTAGAATTAAAAGAGAAAAAAAATGAAACAACACCTACCATATGACCCAGCCCTTCCACTAGAAAGCATTTACTCAAGAGAAATGAAAGTATATATCCACACAAAGACACTTACATGAACGTTCATAGCAACTTTATTTGTAATAAATAGTCCAAAACAGGAAACAGCCAAATGTGTATCAACAGGCAACTAGCTAAACAAACAGTGGTACATCCATATGATGGAATACTACTTGGCAATAACAGGAATGACCATTAATACATGCAACATCATGGATGAATCTCAAAATAATGATGCTTAGTGGAAGAAGCCAAATAAGGAGTACGTACAATATGATTATATAAATTCTGAAAAATTCAAATTCATCTATAGTGACAGAAAACAGATCAGTGGTTACTTCGGGATGGGGAGGCAAAAAGGAGGAACAGAAGGCCCTGATTACAAAGAGGAGGAAGCTTTGCAGGTGATGGAAATGTTTATCTCGATTGCAATAATGGTTTCACTGGTGTGTATGTGTGAAAGTCATCAAATAGTACGTTTTTAATATATGCAGTTCATTGTGTGCCAATTATACCTCAGTAAAGCTGTTTTAAAAGAAGCAACAGAAGAAAGCAGCTACAGAGGGACCTGCCCATAGTTTGTCATTGGAACATTGATTTCATTATCTCCACTTGATTTTATCATCTGGGAAAGGATTATGTTGCCTTTTTGGTTTTGTTTTTTAAGCCATTACAGAGTTTTTTAAAGTGGTTATTTTAAAATATCTAAACTTACGTTTTCTTACTTTTTTTTTTTGGCTGTGCGGCCTGGCATGGTGGATCTTAGTTCCCAGATCAGGGAGTGAATGAGTGCCCCCTGCAGTGGAAGCACGGAGTCCTAACCACTGAACCACCAGGGAATTCCCTCACATAGTATTTGATACATACAAAAGGGTGTGTGGAACCTTATGTGCATTAGGAACTGAGCTATAAATCGAATGCTCATGAACCCACCACCCAGCCTGAGAAGCAAGATATTACCAACACCTTTGCAAATTCCTGGGATCCTTCCTTACCCCATTCCCACTCCCCTCACAGGGGCCATCATGTGAATTTTGTGCTTTTTCTTCCCCTGATCTCCTAAGAGTTTTATCACACGTGCTTAAATCACCAAACAATAGATGGTTTAGTTTTGCTTATTTTTGCTATCATACTTTGTGTCATTTTATGCAATTTGCTGTTTTCACTCAGCATTACATCTCTATGATTCATCTGTGTCACTGCATTACGTGTACTACAATCCTTCCAATCCTCCCTATACCCTGAAGATAGACTTAGGACGTGGTCTACCTGGGGAAAACACAGCTCAGCAAGCTCACCCAGTCCAGGGGCCCAACTCTAGGGCCTCCTCTTCACAATATCACGCTCATTCCTTCACTCAGAAAGCATGATTGAGGGCCTTCTGTGCACCAGGTAGTGACCAGGCACTGGACATACCACTGTGAGCACGGCCGATGCCCTGCTGTCTTGAAGCACACATTCTGGTTGTGACCTCTCACCTTGACCCTCACTTGACTCGGCTATGGGCCAGCTACCTGAACATCCTGGGGTGTCCTAGCCTCTTCTGCTTACCCATGGGATGGCTTACAGAGGCTGATCTGACCCATCCCAGAAGCTTCTGCCCAGGGAGGGCAGTGTGACAGTAGTTGTCACAAGGACAAAGACAGCCAGCTCTGACCCAGCAAGGCCACTTCCGGGAATTAATCCTATGGGATACTTGAATACCTACACAGTGGCACTGGCATAAGAGTATTTATTGCTGCATCATTTGTAATAGCAAACTAGTAGAAACAACGGAAATTTCCATCAATAGGGATCTAACTACAGTTGATTCACATTAGTTATGGGAAACCCATACAGTGGAATACCACTAGCTATAAAAGACCAAAGTGGGAGGCACTGATCATGGAAAGCTCTCAAGGACAGATTTTTTTTTTTTTTTTT
>NW_006789022.1:1785651-1789197 GCF_000442215.2 Lipotes vexillifer | reverse complement strand
AAATTTTTTTTTTTTTTTTTTTTTGGCCACTCACTCAGCTTGCGGGATCTTAGTATCCCGAGTGGGGATCGAACCCGGGCCCTTGGCAGTGAAAGCGCGGAGTCCTAACCACTGGACCACCAGGGAATTCCCTCCAGGACAGATTTTAAAGGGCAAGATTAGAACAGTGTGTGGAATATATTGCCGTGTATGTAAGAAACAGGGAAGACTAAAGCATACCATTACTGCTTAAATATGCATAAGTACTTCCAGAAGGTTTATAAGTAACTGGGACCTGACTAGGAGACTTCTCATTGTATTTACTTTGTATTTTTTTAAAAATTGTGTACCTATGGCCAAGGGCTACCTATTAAAAAACATACAGATAAAATAACAATTTTGGTTTTTCAGTGCATATTCCCTGGCTTCTTGGCCTTTCTTTGGCTGGTGGCCAGACTCTGCTGGCAGCAAATTTTTTATCAGGGGCCCCTGCTTTTCCCAGGTACCCCTGCTTTGGCACATTACATTCTGACACCCACCAACCCTCCTTTAGAGTGTTGGGGCAACCTGCCACAAGGTGGCACTGTCTGCCGCCTGCTGCTCTGTGCGCTGAAAGTCCTCTCCAGGTACCTGGGGTCAAGGGTCAGGGGTCTCTGTCCACAGAGCAGCCTGGTCAGTGCCTGGGGCCACAGGGGGCTCCCTGGTCTGGGGGTGTGGAGCCCGCTAAGAGGGAAATGTAGGAGAATGACGATGCAAAGCACAAGGCCAGCAACAGCTGGACGAATGTGCCCTGGAGATGCAGGTTCCAGCAAGGACAGCTCCCCTCACTGGGGGCTCGTCCACATCTTGGTAGGGACCCCCCTCTGGGAGCCCAGGGATGGGCACTGAAGAGACCCTCTGGGAATTCTTGTTAAATGGACACAGGCTAATCTTCCCAGAGTCTAGCTTGGTGAGCACACCCATGTTCAGTAATCCTGGCCTGACAGAGCAACTGATATCCAGGCAGCAGGTGGGACGCCGGGAGGCAGCCCCAGGCCTGGGTGGGGGATACAGGTCAGGGCAGGCTGTCTCCAAAGGCTGCAGCCTCCCCGGGGCTGGGTGGAGCAGCCCTTGGCGGGCCTCTCCTGGGCCCTTCCATAGGCTTCCTGGTGAGATCTCATATGGGACAGGGGTGCTCGGATGAGTCCCTTGTTTAGTGCCTCCCCCGGCCCCATCTGTATGACTCCTTGGCCACAAAAGAGACCTCACACTGCAAGGCTAAGGGCTCATCCTGAGCAAGGGAGCCCAGGAAGACACAGAGACCCTGAGATGCCACGGAGGGCCATGGCCTCCCCCTCACCTCTGCCTGGCTCCCCATGAGAGAGCCACCAGAACACTGGTGGCCTCCCTTCCATGTTATATCCACAGCACCTGGTGCCACAGAAAGAAAGAAAGGTGTGCTGGAGGGAGAGGTAGAGGGAGATGAGGCAGGTGGGCTCAGCTCCCCCCAAACCAGAGGGACCAGTGGAATAAAATCAAACCAGCTTTAATACCAATATAGTCTCTCTTTTAAATACCATGTTCCCCAGGACAGAGCACAGGGGCAGGCTCTTGGCAGGAGAGTGGAAAGGAAATGTGGAACCCAATGGAATGGATAGCCCCGGGCCCGCCCCCAGCCAGCCCAGGGCCCTTGCCAGGGGGCACTGGGGACTGGCTGCCCGCCGGGGAGGGGGAGGTGACAGCAGCTTCCTCTGGTCCAGTTATCGCAGAGGTGTGGGGTAGGCACCCCTACCCTCCCCAGCCCCCAAACTCTTCTCAGGATTTCTGCCCTTCAGACCAGCAGAACCGAGGCCTGGGCTCCTCTGATCTGGGAGGGGCCCCTCTGCCTAAAAGAACTGCCGCTAAGGCCTGGGGTGGGGGGGGGATGTCTCAGGCCAGGCCAGCCCACTGGCTCAGTAACTGCTCTGATGGCCCGTGAGAATGTAGAGATTGCTGTGAGCCCCCGGCTTGTCGGTGGGAATGCTCTCAAGGATGATGTCTCTGGAGGGGAGAGAACCGGAGGTGAGCAAGGTGGGAAGACACTTGGGCACCTCCACCTGGCCTGGAGAGTGTCTGAAGGGGAGGCCAGAGCACTGTGTCCTACCTGTGGGCCCCAAGCACTCGGAAGATCCTTGTCTCGTCTGTGATCTCCTGGGTCACCTGGGAAGAAAAGGGGGACTGAGGCTGCCCCAGAGGGTCCTCTCCTAAAAGGTGGGGACAACTGGGTGGGGATCCACCAGGTTCCTGAGTCTCACTCACCTCATTAGTGTCCAGGCTGCGGCCTTGCATCCCATGGCTCCAGAAGGCCAGCACACTGTCCTGGAGACACACTAGGAGGGGCCAGGTGGCCATCAGCCCTGCACCTGCCCTGGGGATACTGGCTCCCCCAGCTACACCCTGGGCCCAGGTCTGGGCCACAGAGGTCCTCACGGACTGGGCCGCAGGTGACCAACATGGCTCTCGAGAGGGGCTGGGGGACCTGCCTCCTTGTCGCGCTACCAGCCCCAGGCCCCGGGGCCACATCATGTGCTCCAGGCCAGGGATACTCCCACCCCCACCTCTGTCTGCTCACTTACCCACAGTCTCAATGGGGAAGTCAAAGGTCAGCACAGGCGCCAGCGTCACCGTGGGCTCGCCCAGCAGGTTAACGATCCTCACGCAGCCTGCACAGGGGGCGGGCTGGTGGGCGGGGCGGAGCAGGCTGGCCCCCTTCTGGGGAGACAGACCCACCTGGCCTCCCTCACCACCCCCTTCTAGCCCCCAGCCCTGATACCAGGAACACTCACGGTCAAAGCAGACTAGGACTGTGTCCCTGTCCACCTGGATCACCTGCTGGGCTGAGCCCGGAAGCCCCTCTGCAGGCAGAGAAGGGAGACACAGCCTGGCTGAGCCACCAGCCCCGCTCTGGCCCCAAGAGGAAGAGCTGGGGGTGTGCATCAGCCAGCTTTCCCCACAAGTGCATTGCGCAATAGCTGGGTGGGGTCACGATGCCCAGTCTCACTGCACAGCAGGGGAACTGATGCTTGGCAGGAAAGTGACCCATCACAAGGGGCAGGGCTGAGGCCCAGGGAGGATTTGGAGGGCAGAGGCTCTGGAGTCAGGAGAGCCAGGCTTCGTGACCCAGTCATGTGTGACCTCGAATCTCTGGGCCTCAGTTTCTTCATCTGTAACCCAGGCACGACGATGCCTACCTTGCAGGGCCATTGTGAGGATCAAGAGTAAAATCCCATGAGACCCCTGGCTGGGGGTCTGGGCTACCGCAAGGACTTGGTCCAGGGCACCTTCCCCCTTCTTTACCCACTGCCACTCACTCTGCTCCCCTGAGCTGTCCCAACACCCAGTGTCCTTCCTTGCTCAGAATGGAGGCCTTTGGCACCCTCCTTCCCCAGCTTGGCTCTGTCCCTACAGCCCCTGCAGGGTTGGTCAGGTTTTCTTAGCTGCTGAGCTGAAGAGAACCTGGGAGCTTCGGGTCCCCAAGGTCTCCGTGGAGCCATAAGCTGTGAGGAACTTCCCCCTCCCCCTCCCCTCCCCCTCCCTCCCTCTCCCCTC
>NW_006789022.1:1785299-1785641 GCF_000442215.2 Lipotes vexillifer | reverse complement strand
CTCTCTCTATATATATATCACACGCACATGCACACACTCACACACACACTCACATACAGCAGCCTGGCCCTCCAGCTCACCGGGTGGGAGGAGGATGTCCGGCGTCAGGCCAGCCTCTAGCGGCAGGACATGGAACAGGACGCGGCAGCCGGGCCCCTCGGGGCCCTCAGCCCCCACGCACACCTGCGGTAGCTCCTTCCCATCCAGCACCAGCGGCTCCAGCATTCTTGCTGGGCTGGGCAAGGGGCTGGAGAAGTTCTGGGGGCAGCAGGGGCGCTCAGGTCTACATTTCTCCTCCCAGAAACCCTGCCACGCGCCCGGGGGTCCCCCCGCCGGCCCCGC
>NW_006789022.1:1776065-1785289 GCF_000442215.2 Lipotes vexillifer | reverse complement strand
GGAATTTCTGCAGCGGCTCATACCACTGCAGCAGAAGCAGACTGGTGGGCAGCGCGGCCAGCAGGAAGGTGCTGCCTGTGTGTGGATTCCGCACTGCGAGAGAGGGGGTGGTGGGCCCGGGGCTGTGCCCACCCGCACCCACCCGGCCCCGCCCACCACACCCAGCTCTTACCCACGCGACACTGCAGGCAGCCTTTGGTGTCAGGAATCTTGGTGGACAGGGCAAAGCGCCTGTGGGGTGGCAACCAGGGCAGGCGTCACGGGTGCCACCCTGGGCAAGGCCCCCTGCAGAGCCCTGAGGGGAGGGTACTAACACCTTCCCCGCTTCACAGGCGGCAGAGGCTCAGAGAGGTCAAGCCCCTGGCCCGGGTATCCGAGGAGCCATGAAGCTGTGAATCATGCAGGATGTGACGCAGTGCTTGTGGTTCCAGCACCCCCTATACAGCCTGGAGCGTGTATATCCAGTCCAGGGGTTTGGATCACAGAGTTACCTCTCACCGTGCGACTTGGGGCAAGGCACTGAACCTCTCCGGGCCCCACCTGCCTCACCTGCAGCTTCACCTGCAGCTTCAACTGCAGCCTGGGGATAACCGTGGTACCCCCCTCACAGGGTCGCAGTGAGGCCTAAATGAGTTAACTCAAGGGAGGAGCGTGCAGCAGAGCCTGGCACATCAAGTGCCCTCACAAAAGGCTAACTTTTCTCATCCCGTTATTATTACTTTCCCACCTATTTTCAGTCATCGAAAATACTTTTTAGGCAAAGGCAGGGTGTAAATAAAGAAATAACTGAAAAAAACGAGGGTGTGGGAGGACGGCAAGCTAATGCAGCCTCCAGCTCCTCCGGCGGCCAGAGCACTCAGGGCCCGTCCCCACCTGACACACTGCAAGTCACAGATGAGCAAGCCGGGCCGAGGAGATGACGACTCAACAAGAAAACGGCAAACGCCCTGCCCTCTCCTGCTTCAGCTCCGGCTATTCCATGGGGTGGCCAGTGGGTGCCGAGGGAGAAGTGGGGTCCCTCCTTTGGTTACTGGCTGTCCCCCAAACCCTCAGGGGACCTTCCAAACCTGCTTCTTCCTTTGGGGAACAGGGCTACATGTCAGCAGCCCTGCCACCTCCTCGCACTGACCCACCCCTGTCTGCACCCTCTGCTGGGATGTGGGCCCCGCCAAGGAAGCCAGCACCTCTCTCTCCGCCTCTGTCCTCACTCTTCTCTCTCCCCTTGTTCCTTCCACTCTCTTTCCCAGCTGGCCTTCAGATGGGACAGAGGCGGATATTTTTTGTTTTTTTTTCCCAACAATTCGAGATCGCTGCTGTGATACTGTGATTTCCCAAACACACACCCAAAGCTGCCTGTGACTTGGGCCTGTAATGGGCCTGTTTCCTGCAGGTCCTGGGCCAAAGCAGAGGTTGGCTTCGGACTGAGGTCAGGAAGCCCCAAGGCCACGGGGCTCCCGATGTGCTCCTCAAGCGAGCCCGCTGCATCATGGCCCTGGGCCCCTCATCTCCCCTCGGCCCGGCCTCCCCTGCCCTCCTCACCGGCTTCCACCACCCGCCGGGTCATGACGATGTCTAAGCCCACAGCCTGCCTCCCCCCTCAGAACTCAGCGCCAGCCCCCATCCCCCAGCCCCCGCCAAGGGCTGAGGCCCCACTTGCACATTTCAAACTCCATGTGACAACACTGAATTCTGCTCCACCCACAGCTGATGACAGCTCCATCCTTCCCATTGCCTAGGCCAAAAGCTTGGAGTCATCCTTGACTACCCTTTCTCTTCCATCCACCAACTGTCCGGAAATCCTGTTCGTTCAGCTTTCAAAACAAAACTGGACTCCGACCGCTTCTCTCCTGCTTCACGGCCTCCCTGGCCCAAGCCGCCATCATGTCCCACCTAACAGTGCCACAGCCTCCTGACGGGTCTCCGCATCTGCCCGCGTCCCCTCCAGTCTCCTCCCAGCTCAGCAGCCAGAGTGACCCGTGAAAACCTCAGTCACGCCACTCCTCTGCAGTGGCCCTCAGGCTGCTCTGAGTCAGGGGCAAAGCCCTCACTGTGCCTACAGAGCCCTCAGAGGCCAGCTCCCTCTCACTCCAACCACCTGGACTCACTGGCCTCCTTGCTGTTCCTCATACAGGCAGGCCGGCTCCAGCCCCCCAGATACCCTCAGGACTTGCTCCAGCAACCCCTCCGAGTCTTTGCTCAAAAAGCACCTTCTCAGCGAGGTCCTTCCTAACCACCCTGCTCTTCTCCACGGGGAACTTTCCCCTCTGTGTCACCACAGCATAGACTCCTTCTCATGTCCACTGTTGTCTGTCTCAACAGGAGAGTCTGGGGAATATAAGGGTCTCCAGTTCCCAGGTGTATCTCACGCCCAGGACACTGCCTGGCGCATACTAGGTGCTGAATGGCTGAATGAGGGACTCTACTGCCCTGTAAACGCACCACACAGTCTGCTCTCTGGGGGTCTCCCAGTCCCTCCCTTTCCCTCCAGCTCACTCTGATTAGTCCCCAAATCCTGTCAATCCCACTTCCTAAATATTGCTCGAGTCCACCTAGTTCTCACTGCCCTACACTGCCTTGGGTCACTACACCGGCCTCCTTTCCAGGCCCTCTCGCCAGCCTCCCCCTCCATTCCTCCTTCCCACCGTCACCCGAGCGGCCAGCAGACGCTCCTGTTTCCATCTGCCCAGACAAGCCCCTCTCTCCTTCCCTCAGCTCCAAGAGAGGGCACGGGATGCAGGCCTCGGCCCTGGCTCCTCAAGCCCTTCCACAGTGACTAGCCCAGGGGTAGGCATGGACCTAAGCTAGGCCAGTGAGAACTGGCCCTGGACTTTTGTGGGAATTACTTGGAAACAGAGGTTCCAGTTCCATTGGGTTGTTAGCTAGTGGAATGCTGGCCTGGACCTGCAGGCAGCCATCACTGGACAAGAAAGCCTGCGTGAGAATGAAGGTGACAAGAGGAAAACAGAGCCAGGAGATGCAGGAAGATGCCTGAGGATGCCATTTAAGCCTGGATCCAGCTGGACATGCAGCTGACCCTACTCCTACACGAGTCGTTGTGCTTAAGCCGGTGAGTTGAATCACCGGCAACAGGAAAAATCCTGATTGACGTACAGAGGGATCCTTCTAAGATGCTCCAGGTCCGCTGCCAGTCAGACAAAGCCCAGATCCTGGGCCTGGCGTCAACGGCAGGGCTCTGTCACCTGTGCAGCTTCCTCTTGGGCTGCTCCCCCTCCTCGCTCGGACCAAACACCTTTTAACTCCCCCGATCGCCTACGAGAATTCACACTTGTTCCTCCCACTGCTAGAAGGCTGTTCCCTGACTCATCTGCCTGGAAGACCCCCAATGCTCTGTCGACGCCGCAAGCTCGCCTGGCCTCTCTGAGGCCTCCCCACCCCTTCCAGCTCTTCCCCTGGCGCACCTCAGTCCCAGGAGCTGACTGTTAAGAACTCATTTGATTTGTCATCCCTAAGCCCAGCCTAAGACCTGCCGCATAGCAGGTACTCAGGAAACATTTGCCCCACAGCCTACCCACCGCAGCTCCCAGAGCTTGCCAGGCACATTCACATGCCCTGTCTCCTTCCCTCCCGACAGGCCTGGGTGCAGGGGCAAGGGAGGCTACCAACTATATTGACCTATGAGGAAACCGAGCCTCAGAAAGGCCAAGTGACGTGTCTAAGATCCCAACAGTCTCAGTACCAGGAAAGGCTGCATTCCAGCCCTGGCTCTGTCCCTTTGCCTCTCTCTCCTCCCTTATCCCCGCAGGGCCAGGCTCCCCAGGGTCCCTGACCTGGGGATGATGCGCTGAGTGAGGCGATTGGTGGGGATGGAGAGGGGGACCTGTTGCTGTAGCCTCCGCTGCTCAAACAAGCCTGGGAGGTCGTGGGCCCAGATGTGCGTGGATTTCCCTGCGGAGGGATGGGACAGAGGGGAGAGGGGCTCAGAGAGTGTTGGTGGGTGGGGCGCTGGCCCTGCCCCCGCCTGCCCCAACTGTACCTGAGAGTGACAGCAGCACGTTGTTCACGCAGTAAAGCCAGGCGCAGCGGTGTGAAATCAGCTGGAGGCCACACAGCCATAGATGGACAGGGGTCAGCACCCCAGATGCCCAAGGCCCTCGGCCCTCCCCCGCCAGCCGGGCCTCACCTTCTCCAGCGTATCCTCATGCAGTTCATGCAGGTTGAGGGTATAGATGCCTTCCTCGGCCCCCACCACCAGGAACTGGTCTGCAGGTTTGGGTATGGAGTCAGAGGTCAGCCACGTCCCCTGGCCCAAACTGGGGATTCCCAGGCTCCTGCTTCCTCCCTGCCTCTGGCCTACCCCGGGTGACAGGGTGAATCCAGGTGACAGCAGCGTGGATCCGCAGGGGGCAGCCATTGAAGACCTTGGAGAAGCAGGCACCCATCTGGAGAGGAGGCAAGAGGCTGATGAGGAAGCACCAGGTTGGGGGGACGGGGCAGGGGGAGCCGCAGGCGGTGAGGCAGCAGGCGGCGGGGAGGCAGAGCCATTCGCAAACGCTTACGTGCACCTTGGGGGTCGGGGGGAGCCCACGGCAGGATGACCTCTGGGAGGGACGAAAGGAGTCAGTGCCACACCCCCAGCCTCCCATCTCCCTGACCGCCCCCTACGGCACCGGCATCGCCTCACCTCATGATCTTCCCGGTGCTTCACGGTGGCCCAGGCAGTGGAGAGCAGCGGGGGGCTGTCAGGGCATGGGAGAGGTGCAGGTGCGGTTCCTGCAGGCACAGACCTGCCGTGAATTCTGGTCCTGCCTCCCGGGGCCTGCCTCCTTGTCCCCCCCGAGCCTGGGGCTCACCTGGGGCTCACCTGGGAGGCTGGATTGAAGGTCCTCAGCTGGAGGCTCAGTGAGGGATGGCTCCAAGAACGGGGCCCTCTTGATGGTTCCTATGGTGTCATCTGGGGAGTCCAGCTCCTGGCAGGAGGGTCAGCGGACCCAGCCCAGCTGTTAGCAGGTGACCCTGTAACCTACCCCCACCCCAACTGCACCCGCTATCGCACTGCCCCCCATCCCCATCCCCCACTCCCCTCCGCTCCGTACCTTGAGTTCCAAGGCTGGCCGGATGGTCAGGCTCCTGTCGGGGACAAATCAGAGGGAGACGAGGTGTGAGATGTGACTGGGTCCTGAGCCCAGCTGCCCCCCACCTCCTCCGGGCCCTGGCCCCCTCACCTTTCCTCCAGGGCCTCCTGGACTGACTGCAGCAGGCTCCTGGGTAGGGAGGGGAAGGGATCAGAGGTCAGCCTTTCCTCCTGCCCCTCCCCCCCCACAGCTCCCCCCACCCCTCACTCACGAGCTCAGCTCCTCCGTTCCCAGCAGCGTCCACTCCTCTTCCCACTGTGGGGAAACCGAGTCAGAAAGACCGAGAGGGAGGCAGAGAGACAGACAGGCAACGTGAGAGAGTGCTGGAGAGATTGTGGGAGACAGAGATGGCAGACAGACAGACAGATGGAAAATGAGATTGGTAACAAGCAAGAGGACTGTGAGAAAGACAACAAGAGGCCGAGAAAGTGTGAAAAAGGGCCAAACAGACAAACAAGGAGAGAGAAGGAGACAGAGACAGTGAGAGAAAAGGGCAGGGAGGGACTGAGATCGTGTGGGTGAAGAGAGATGCCGATAAGTAGAGACAGCGAGAGAGCAGAGATGGTGAGTCAGCCAACCCAGCAGTCACAGCGACTGAGGCAGAGAAGAATGTGCCGAAGGGGGCGGGGGCGTCCTCAGACGAGTGACAGGCCCACGTTTTAGAAAGGCGTGGTCACCCTGCCACCCCCAGCTGACTGTCCAAAACAACCTGCCCCAGGAAGGAGCCCCCAGGCTTCCGGGTCCCTGGGCGGACAGGCCTGCTTGGACAGCTCTCCCGGGCCGAGGGCCAGGCTGCTGCTGCTTCAAGGCTCCTGAGTTTGAGGTGATCGGTCATCCACACAGCTCCCCAGCCCAGCCCTGCGCCCCACCCTGCCACACTGCCAGCCCCTCACCGGCTCATTCAGTGGGTCTGTTTCCTTCCTTCGTGGGGCACCAAACTTCACCTGGTGAACTGGAGGGCCCAGATCCAGGGATTAGGGGGGCCAGAGCCTCAGGACTGACCCCTAAACTCACACCAAATCCACACGCACAGCCCCCCAATCCACACAGCCCCCCACCAAATCCACACACAGCCGCCAATCCACACAGCCCCCCACCAAAGCAGACTCACACTGGATCTCCGAGGGGGTCCTCTCGGCTGGGCCATGCTGCCCCCGGGAGTGAATGGTGTCGGGAAACATGTCGTAAGTCTACGAGAGAACACAGACAGGGGACACATGTCCACGCTCACCTCACACCAGGTACTCCTTGAGCTGCTTTACACACACTGACGTGTCTGCTTTCACGAAAACGCCCTGAGATTATTGCGAGATTAAATGGCACCCTCGTTTCACAGATGAGAAAACCAGCACAGAGAGGCAAGTAACTTGCCAAAGATCACAGAGAAAGCAGAAGATGGCATAACTAGGGTCATGGTCATGCTGGGCCAAGGGCAAGAACCTATCACAGTGGGGCGACAAGGAGGCAAACCGGCTCAAGGAAGATTCCTAATGGGTGGGCTCGACCAGACTGAAGCTCCATGTGCTGGAAACATACAAGCTGAAGGGACCTTGACTTCTGTCACCTCTGCATGCCTTATGACCAGACCAGGCCAAAACCCAGTCCCCAGCTGCTCTCACTTACCTCCAGGTCACAGTCTTCTGGGGAGGGGGTTCCCAGGTGGGGGTCATTGGCTTTGTCCAACAGCTGTGTGAGGAGAGCCCGAGGCAACTGCTGGGTCGTGAAGGGGTGCTGGAGGATGGAGGGGGTGCAGGTTGGTCCCTGGCCTCCGGGTCCCTGCTTCTGAGCATCTAGCCCCCTGCCCCACCCCCCTACCTCCCACCTGCAGGAGCTTCTCTGCTGTTGGCCTCTTCTTGGGGTTCTTGGTCAAGGCAAGCTTGAGGAAGTGATGGAAATACTGGGTCCTAGTGGGTACAAGAGACCCCACCCGCAGGCCCAGGTTAGCGCTCAGGCAGGCCATCCTGCCACCACTCCTGAGGAGTCTGCTGGGCCTGCCCAGGAAGGAGCCAGCCTGAAACCAAGGGCAGCTGGCCTGAGCAACACTGCTATTGCGACACGACAGCGCCTCCATCGTCAACCATCTGCCCTTCTTCTTTGTCCACACTGGTCCCCAGCCCAGAGGCAGGGCCCAGGCCCCTCCCGCGGATGGTCTGTGGAGGCCCAGAGAGGGCAGGGCCCTCGAGGCTGCACCCTGGGGGGTGGCAGAAGGCTCCTCTGCCCCCATGGGGCTGGGCTGAAAAGGGGGCCCCAGCAAGGGATGTGGGCCCTCACCAGCGAGTCTTGTCTCTCAGCTTTGGCGGCTGGAAGCTACTCTTTGACATCAGCATCAAGGCCCTGTGGAGACCACAGGTCAGGGGTCGAGGGTCACAGGGCTCTTGGGGTCAGGCAAGGGGCAAGTATTCAGCTGACCTCATGGGATGCAGGTGGAAGAGAGGGGGCTGCAGCTCGCCCAGCTCGATGGCGGTGATGCCCAGGGCCCAGATGTCACACAGCTCATTGTAGCCACCTTTGCGCTCCACGGCGGCCACCTCTGGGGCCATCCTAGAGGTGGGGTCACAGATGAGACGGCCGGGTGCCCCACTGTGGCCCCCACCCCCTCAGCCAGAGGTGCAGCCTCACCAGTATGGAGTCCCAATGAAAGACCTCCTCTTCGCCACAGATGCCGTCAGCTCGCCTGACACCCCAAAGTCAGCTGCAGGGAGAAAGACCTGCTCTCACCCGACCTCTGGCTGCCACTCCCCACCCCCTTTCAGGGCTCAGGCTCAGGATGCACCTGGCAGGGCTCAAAAAACAGGCAGCCCAGGTTCAGCCACAACTGCCACAGGCACAAGGCAAAGCCAGGTCCCCTCCTGGGAGGGGTCAACCACCTTCTCTCCACGACCAAGTGCCTGGTCCCATGTTAGACTTCATACGGACCCAACCACATCCAACTTCTAGCAGGAAGGGAGAACTGTTCCACTTTCTAAATGGGGAAACTGAGGCTCAAGTGGTAAAATGACTTGCTCAAGGACAAGTTGCACTTGAAAGTAGGCTCTAAGACTCCAGGAGCTCCCATAGAACCCTCACCCTGATTGTGTCCCCAGGGTACTGACCCAGCTTGACATCTCCCTGGAGAGTGAGGAGAAGGTTGGCTCCCTGTGGGAATGGAGGAGAGAGAATCCCGTCTGGTGCCCCCGAGAGCCTCCTCCTCCCTCCCACGATGCCCTTGGCCAGACCCCTACCTTGATGTCTCTGTGGATCTTCCCCTGAGAATGCAAGTGGTGCAGCCCCTGGGGACGAAGAGGAGCCCCTGAGAGCAGCTACCCAGTACATCCCACCTCTCCTGAACCCCCTCTCAGGACTGGGGCCCCCCACCCAAGCTGCTTCCTCCTCCCCTCTCCCCAAACAGGAAATGACTGAGCCAAAAGGGAAATGGGCTGCTTCCGGCAACACGGCTGGGGCCCCTTCCCCGCAGGACCCACAGCCCCTCAGGCACCTTTGCCTGAGCACTCTACCCACCCCACCCCCCAACACACACACTGGCCAGCTGGGCTCCCTGCCCTGCTCCAGGGGACTGGGGGTGTGAGTAGCCCTATGGGCCCAGCTACCTTCAGTGCCTCTCGGCAGACATAGGCAATCTGCCGTTCCTCCAGGGGCCCGGTGGCTGAAATGGGAGGGGTAAGGGCTGGCAGGGGGATCTGGGGGGATATGCTGACCCTCCCAGGCTCCACCCTGTGTGAGGTAAGCAGCAGGCATTGCTGGTGAAAGGGGAGTTGGCCACATCCCCTCCCGACATAGGCTGGGATATACAGCCCAGAAAAGGACAGCATTTCTCTCAAGGTCACACAGCTAGTGAGAAGTGGAGAGGGGCCCAAATCCAGGGCCCCAGCTCTCCCCTCCAGCCCTGCGTTGCGGTGGGGATGGGAAGAAGGCTGTGACCCTCTGTGGCCTGGAGTCCTGGCCCTCACCGTGGTAAATCTCCTGCAGGGACCCCCCTCCGCAGAACTCCATGCAGATCCACAAGCGGTCATTCCTGGGGTGACACAGAGCTGGGGTGGGTACATGGCAGGGCCATACGGGGGCTGCCTGGGGGTAGGCAAGGGGATAAAGCAGCCTCACCTGAGGTAGCTGCCAATATAGGCCACCACATTG
>NW_006789022.1:1775708-1776055 GCF_000442215.2 Lipotes vexillifer | reverse complement strand
GAAGGGAGCTGATGTCGTCCCCTGGGAAACACAGGGCATCATGAAGGGGGCCGCCTTAACTCAATGCCCCCATCTGCAAAATGGGCAGAGTGCCTCCTCTCTCCAGGGCAGACAGGTGCCAGCGGACAGTACCTCCCGGGGCCTGCCTCTCAGGGGGTCTCGGAAATGTCAACTCTCACACCGCGCCCGCTCTGCGGCCCTCTGCCCTCCCTCCAGCGCTGAGGCCCTGGCTCCGGGCCCTCACCTGGGTCTAGCTTGACTATCTTGACCGCGGCCAGTTCGGACGTGACCGTGTCGCGGGCCTGCAGGGGCGGAGGGGGGTGAAGCGAGATAAGGAGGGGGGTGAA
>NW_006789022.1:1774272-1775469 GCF_000442215.2 Lipotes vexillifer | reverse complement strand
CGAGCTGCGGAGCCGCGGAGCCGGCGCGGGGCGGCGCGGGGCGGGGCGGGGTGGGACCGCCGTGGCGGGCGCCGGTGGCTCAGAGGCCGCGGGGGCGGGGCCGGGGCCCGGGGCGGGGCCAGGCCGGGGATGCCCCGCCGCCCGGCCGGGAGGAGGCGCCCGCGGGACCGGCCCTCTGCAGCTAGGGAAAGTCCCGAGCCCGGGAGGAGCTGACGGTGCTGAGGCTCTTCTGCCAGCCACCGGTTCCTCGCGCTCTACAGGTGGGGAGCCCGAAGCCCGGAGGGCCGGAAGGCAGAGGAAAGAGGGGGAGTTCCACTCCCAAATTCCCAGATGAAACACGGACAAGTACTTTTTTTTTTTTTTACAAAATGTATTCATCTTCCTTGGAACTGAAAAATAAATCTATGTACAAAACAGGAAGCGATCAGGCTCCCCTCACCCACTCGCAAACCCCTGCAGATTTCCTCCAGAGTCTCCCGAGACGGGATGGACCCCGGAGAGGTTCCCAGAGGGTCGGAAGAGAGGTCTGCTCTGATCTGGGGCCAGTTTGGTCAGGAAGCGGGTGGGGCTCAGGATTCGCACACGCCGGGAGGGGAGTTTCGTGTCCCGGACTCGCGACAGGGAAGGAAGCTAGGATTTCCAAGTTCTGGAAGCGTTACTTAGGTTCTTTGCGGTACGGGGCTTGGATTCCCAAGGAATGGAATTTTGAAGTGCGGAAATGTACTCCTAGGGGCTGAGCGGGGTCCTTGGTTCCCGGGCTGTGGGTGGGACCTGTGCTCCTAGGATTTAGGGTAAAAGAGCCCTATGGGCTGGAAGCAACCCTGAGCCAACACTGGTCAGGCCGAAGGTTAGAGCCTCGGTTCTGAGATGGAGCCTGAGCTTCCCGTAGTTGGACCTTTAAAGATGGGTGAAGGACTCAGGGTAAGCTTTCAATTGGCCGGCTGGGATCCTGGGGGATGGGCTCTATATTCCAGTGACTGGGCAGAGCCCTCGGTTCGGGCGCTGGGTGGAGTCTAGTCTGGGAACCTGCAGCCTGAGTTCCGGGTAGGGGTGGGGCCTGAAGGCGGGGCCTGGAGGCGGGGCCTAGGCCCCTAGGCCAAGGGCGGAGCCTGGGCTCGCTAGGGGGGCTGGGGTGGAACCTAATCCTGATTGAGGGCGGGCTCCGAGTGGGCCGATACTGAGACCCAGGTACTTCAG
>NW_006789022.1:1766875-1774262 GCF_000442215.2 Lipotes vexillifer | reverse complement strand
CTTGAGAAATAAAAGAGTGTAGTCACTAGGTGTAGACACCTTCTGCTTCTTCATCTGCACTTGTGACTGAGCCGTGAGCTGCAGCTTGATGGCGCTCGAATTGATCTTGGTGGCCACAAGCAGCTCCTTCATGCCCTTCATCTTCTCGCTCTGAAAAGTGAGCACCGGACCCTCCGGCGGCGGCGAGGCGGCGGGCGCCAGCGCTGGAGCCGCGCTGCCGCCTTCAGGGCCGCGGGCAGTGCTCGGGACGGTGCCTGGGGGCTTCCGGGGGGGTCCTGGCACCGCACCCTGGCCCGCGCCTGGGCCCTTGTCCAGCGCCGGCTTCTTAGGCGGCGGAGGCTCCTCAGGCTTGGATTCCCGCCGCGGGCCCCGCCTCCGGCCTTCTCGGGCTTCCTCGCCCCACGGCTCTTCTGCCTCGGCCGCCTCTGCCTCTCGGCTCACTATGCGTACCTTCTGCCGCACCTGGGCCGGATGGGGGGGGGGGGGGGGGGGGGCAAGTGGAGGAAGAGGTTGCAGGCCAGTGGGTCGAACCCCAAGACCCGGCCAAGACCATCCTGTCGTGGAGCCTCGGTCTCACCCGCACCCAAATGGGATGGGCAGATCCCCTTCAGGGCTACAAAGGTTCTGACTCCGCTGTAGCTGCTGTCACCACCTGTCCTCCCCAGCCACCCTGCACAGCTGTCCCTCACCTGTCCCTCAAAACGGCCTAGGGACTGCACAAGGAAGGTGGCCCAGCCCACGTGCAGCACGGGCGTGGGACTGCCCTCTTCCCATTTGCAGATGCCATCGTAGAATCGCAGCAGATGGGCGAAACACTCTGGGTCCTGGAGGGCAGAACCCTGGCTCTGGGTGCCCTGGGAAAGGGGGAAAGGAGGGCACAGTTCACACCCCATTACTCACCCCTCATCAGAGGGCACAGGCCAGACCTCTCGCCTGGACAAAGAGCCCTGGCTCTGGCAGATGTGAGCATAGGTGGAGAGAATTCTTAGAACCGCCTTCCTTTTATAAAACCAGTCCTTAGCCAGGACTTGGGAGGAGGGAGGAACCATCCCTTACCTCCATCTCACCCCCTCAGCTGAATGAGTGACCCTGACAGAGAAAGAGAGGGGCTTCCACCCCATTTACCTCAACTCCTCAAACCCAAGCCCAGGCCCTCAGCTACTGCATAAGAGAACACCAGCTGTCTGCCTGAACTGGGCCACCTGTCTCGTGCTATCCCCAGTCCCACGCAGCAGTCCCACGTCCTGTGACTGGGAGCCCTGCTCAGGCGGGAAGGTGTACACAGGCTGGAGGTCCAGCCCTTCACCTGGGTCTGCTCCCCTGGCCGCTCCTCGCCGGCCTCCAACAGGCTGGCAGCCTCTTTCAGCAGGTTGGGGATGACGTCATTGGCTACTTCAAAGAACTCCTTGTAGATCTCCTCATCTTCACGGCAGTAGTTGTAGCTGTGAGAGCAGCAGGGCACTGTGGGGTCTCGGCCATGGCGGTTACCCCCAGGGACCTGGCAGGGGATGGAGCCCTGGTTTCTTTTCCAGGGTCATCCAGGGACTGAGTGAACGGTTGGGGTCCTCACTCCAAAATGGTGGTGTCTGTGTCAGCCCAGAGCAAGAGTGAGGAGTGGGGTGGGGAATGCAGGTTCCACAGCTGGATGACAGTGGTTAGAAATTAGGAGGCAAGGGTGGGGAAGGAAAGGCGTGAAGCTCTCATCAGGGGTCCCTACCTCTTGGGTGATGGTGGCCTTGGCTGCCTAGTAACTGGATGGAGAGGGGATAGGGCTTGGGACCCAGGCCTCCCTCCTGGACGAGGGTGGTTGGAAATTGGGTGGAAGGGGAAGAAAGGCCAGGCTGGGGCCCCGTGGGGGGATCCTCACTCCTGGATGACAGTAGCCGTGTCGGCCCAGGCCTGTAGGGCTTCACGCACGTTGCGGTTGCGACAATGGTAGCCAGCCAGGTACATGTACGGGTAGATGTGCTCATCCCGGTAGTAGGTCTTGGCTGAGGCAATGCCCTGTGGATAGAGCAGAGGGGCCTCAAGGAGGCAGCTCCCAGCTGCCCCAGGTGGCACAAATGTCCCATTGGATCACACCCAGGAGGGGCAATAGGAAGATCCCAGAGAGTCTCATCTCCCACGTGACCTTACCCCGGGCCATCCTCTCTACCAGGTGTTCCTCCCTGGGTCTGTAGGTCTGCACTGGGCTGGCCTTCCAAGCCCAGCCCAATGTCCCTCCTACCCCCAGCCCTACCAAGTTAACACCCCCGCCTCAGTGCTCTCACAGTGTTTGACCTCTACTATACTCCAAGAAGGATAATGATAGGCAGTAGAAAAGGTAGGGCCGAGGGGACAAATCCAGAACCTACCACTCCCAGGCAGGGAACCCAGAACACTCCTCAGACAGCCCTGACCGCCCTGAATATGCACACGGTAAATACAAAATGAGGACTGGATGGGCGGTACACCCCAATACACACAAAGTTCTTCTCGCCTCACCTGCCCCCTCCCAGTCCCAGATAGAAGGGAACCCCAGCCATCGTTGCACCTCCCTTCTGTACCCTCCTGAGATGTCCCCACCTTGTGGTAGAGGGTGAGTGGGTCCGGCCGGCCAGGGGTAGGCTCCAGCTCCTCCAGATCTGCCAGGTTCCCCAGCGCCATAGGGTACCTGGGAAAGGCTCATGACTCCAGGCTGCCCCCCAGCCCACCCTGAGGCCCAGCCTAGCCACTTCCCTCTACTGACCTTTCCAGATGTCCCAGGTCATAGAGCAGCCAGAGCAGCTTCTAGGGGCCAAAGGAGAGAAATGTGAGCTGGCAGGAGAGAGGCGGGTCCTCAGTCTACCAGGCAGACGGGGGTCCAGCACCAGTAGGGACCTCCCACCAGGTGGGAAACGCCAGAATTCAGAACTAGCCCCTTATTGAAGTCAAAGCGCTTTCACGTCTCAATTCTCCCATCCCAAGAGCCCCAGGAAAGTCCAGGCCAGGAATGATTCACCCACATTACAGAAGGGGGAGCTGAAGCTCAGGAAGGGAAAGCGCCCTGGCCCAGGGTCCCACAGGCACCCCTCACCTGCTGCAGCTGCAGCAGCTCCAGGGAGTCAGTGTGCAGGTCAATGGAAGGGTTGATGGCGCACACCATAAATGCCACCTCCATCTTGCGGTCACAGCGCATGTATGATCCTTTCAGGTACAGCCAGCTCTTGGGAGAGGACAAGAGCAGATGTCTCACGATGGCCTACCTGTGCCTGCTCTAGGGAATGACAGCCAGGAAGGGGGCCCTCCCCTTCCTGACATATGTAGGTGGTGAGAGGAAGAGGGCAGCATGGCCCAAGAAAGCAGAGCTCCTTGGGTGGCTTGGGCTAGGAGAGTATGGGCGGGGGGGGGGGAATGCAATACCCGCTCAGCCACACCCGCGTTGACTGTCTGGCCTCTGCGGTCCTCGTTGCCCTTGCCATGCCAGGTGACCTCAGCTGTTTGTTCTCCATTGGGCCCAAACACTACCCAGGCATGGTCCTCAGACAAGGCCAGGTGGACATCCCGGAGACCCAGGGCCTGGCAGGCCCCCACCACGGCAAAGGCCACACCAGAGCTGTCCAGTTTGGTGCCTGTGGAAGGGAAAGTAATGAAAGAGGGTCCTCTGAGCTCTGGCCTGGGGGAAGGGACCAGGTAGTGATGGGCCATGCACCCTCCCACACTCACCTCCAAGCCTGTGCTCAAACCTCAGGCACTCCTGCCCGTCTTCCCTCTATCCCTTTCCTCCTACGTGTTCAGAGACTCTCCTTCCCCCTTTACGTACCCCATCCTCAACAGGAGACCTTGGATCTTTTGTAGTTCCACCCAGCTTTTGACCCTGTCTCTTCTCTTTCTCTGCAACTGTATTATATATTTCTGCTAGTTTAAGAATTTCCTCGTTTTATTGTACCTATTAGGTTATAACCAGGGACGGCAAAAACAGGACACTGGCCAACACTCCTTTTACACACCCACTGGCAGACACTCCCAATTTCTCTCTGTATTCTTTTCCTGCTAAGCTCAGAAGCAGCCTCAGATTCCTTCTCAATATGGCACTCCAGGACCTGACTGCCAGTCAACTGGGCTTGGATCAATGAGGAAAGCTCTTTGCAAGCCCTGAGCCTTCAGTTTCTTGAGGTGAAGCCCTGGTCTGTTCACTTTCAAAACATGTTCATAGACATTTCATGGAATTGGCTCAAATGTAGCCCGATTTTGGCTCCTCACTCCCTAAATCTGCTGCTGCCCTCTATGCCTCAGGCTGGGCTGCAGGACTCCTGTAGCTGCTCAATGGCAGGGAAGCGGGTTCTGAGGGAGCAGAGGGTGGGCTAATGGATTTGGAGTCAGGTGACCGGGGTCCAATCCCAGCCTTGCCATTCTGTGTGACTTTAGAAGATCACTTTCCCTCTCTGGGCTTCAGTTTCCCTAGCTGCAAAGGGGGACATAACACTTGCCCCACCTCACAAGGCTTACAGGTCTCAAAAGGGCTCTGTAAACCACACAGTGCTGTGAAGAGGTGGGCCAAGGTTCACACGTGAGACAGGATTCTCGCCCCTTGCCACCTGTCGGGCTCCAACCTGTGATGAAGCTGAAGAGGGACTGGATGTGGGCCCGATCCTTGAAGTAGGAGCGGCTGAGGCTGTTCCAGATGACATCGGAGACCTTCTTTACCAGCTCGCGGCTGGAGACGCCCCCCTCTCGCGGGTAGAGAGACAGGTCGACGGCGCCGCGGATCTGGGCGGTGAAGCGGGCATAGAGCGCGGCGATGATGGACAGGTCAGCCACGGGGAAGTAGGTGAGGCCGCCAGGAGGGTCGGGCGCAGGGCTGGGCTGAAAAGTGAGCTCGGGAACGTTGGTAGGGATGACGCGGTTGACAGCTAGGAAGTGCTCCACGAAGCCCAGTACCAAGGATAGGAGCACCAGGTCCGGCTCCTCTCGGCCCAGCTCGGCAGCGAACAGGCGCACCACGTCGTCTATGGAGCGCAGCGGGAACAGCGTCTTCTGGGCGGCCTTCAGCCCCATGGCGGCGGGCCTCGGCCTGCGGGAGAGCGTGCGGAGGGAGGGTCGGGGGGGCACGGCCCAGGAGCCCCCTCCCAGGCTCGACTAGCTTTCCACACCCCCACACACACTCACAGACACAATCCCTTGCTTCCCCGCCCCTTCACGCTCGGCTCATCTGCTCCGCCTCTTTCGTCGAAGAGACCCCTCAGCCGAGGCTGCGGGGCCTTCTTGTCCCCCACAACCCCAGGAGCCCCGGCCCCGATGGGGGTGCGCCCCTAGGACCCCAGTGAGAACTCCCAATGGCCGCCCCGCCCCTTCTCTGCACCCATACCCCCAGGGCCCTAGAGTCCGTCCGGAAGGCGCTCCTAGGCCAGGCCCCCCAAGTCCCAAGGAGAGTCCTGGCCTCGGTCCCCCGCGCCCACCTCCGCGCTTACATCCCACACAAGGCACAGCGGCGCCCGCCGCCCGGAGCCCGCTGGGAAATGGAGTTCCGCCCCCTCGGGCCGCACTGCCTGCCGGGAAGCGGAGTCCGGGGCCCGCCCCTGTCCTTGCCAAGTCTTGAATGGTGGCTGGGCCGGCCAGTCCGCGATGGCTTATGGGAGTGGTAGTCCCGCTGCTCTGGGCGCAGTAGAACCCAGAGGTAGGTGAGGAGAGGAGGCAGCGCCACCTTCCTGAGGTGCTCAGGGATTGGTCATTCCATTTCACGCCTACCCAGGTAGGCAGAGGAACCGCGGTGCATTCTGGGAGTTGTAGTCCGGAGAGTGAGCAGGCATCCTCGGCCCTCGCTGAGCTTCTGTACGTCATCACGTGTCGGCAAGATGTGATGAAAACGGGTACTTTTAAACACTGCTGGAGCACTGTAAACGTGTTCAGCCACTGTAGTTGGATATTTATCGGTATCCATTAACACGTAAATGTGCCTACTCTATGTCTAGTTTTCTGTCCATGAGAAAATCTAACACGTGTGCAAAGAGGAACATCTAAAGAATCATTGTAGTTATTTGTATACAAGAATTTGTATACAAGATGCGTAAAGTAGCTCTATGCAATCTTAAATGGATCTTCAGGGCAAATTGTTGAGGGGGAAAAAGCTACAGAGCGATATGTATGATAGGGTAGTACTTATTTACCATTTTAAAACTTCAAAACAATACTAAATTTCTACAGAATCATTCATTCACTTATTCATTTAACAAACAGATTTTTGGTGCCTATAATGGGCCAAGCACTCAGTCCCAGGCACTGGCTATGTAGCAGTGAATAAAACAGATTAAATTCCTGCCTTACTTCACCTCTGTGGGTTTTTTTCCGGAAAAACCCATAAGTCTAGCCTATTCATGAGAAAATACCCAGCAAACCCAAACTGAGGGACTTTCAGACTGGTCGTACCTGACAGTTCCCCTCAAAAGTGTCAAGGTCATGAAAGACAAGGAAAGACTGAGAAACTGTTGCAGCTTAGAAGACACTAAGGAGACAGGACCACTAAATGCAGCGTGGTGTTCTGGATTGAATCCTGGACCAGAAAAAAAGGACATTAGTGGAAAAACTGGTGAATAGGGTGGCTGACTGTCCCAGCTTGCCCAAGTCTGAGGGGACTTCAGGGGAATGGGATTTTCAGTTTTAAAACGAAACCAGTCAAGTCTTGGGCAACTGTGAGCCCTACATATGAAATTCAAATAAAACCTGTAGCTTCGTTTATAGTTTTCATCAGTAAGTTTTAATAAATGTACCATGTTGTATAAGATGTTAACATTAGGGGAAATTGAGTGAGGGGTATATGGAAATGAGATCCCCAAGGACTGAGTTCTGGGATACCCCTTCATGGAGAGGTTGGGAGACCAGGAGGAACCAGCAAAGGATTCTGAGACGGATCAGCCAGAGAGATAGGAGGAAAACCAGATGGGCATCTGGTTCAGAAGACCAAGGCAGAGGGGTGATTGACAGGGTCGGGTGCTGCCCACAGGTCAGCAAGCTGAGCATCAAGGACTGACTGCATTTAGCTCTGTGAGAACCCCTGGTGACCACCTTCGGAGAAGTTTGAGAATAAAAGCCCAGAGTTCTTGGGCTCAAGAAAAATGAGAGGAAAGAAATTGGAGACAGTGATAATACGCAACTCTTTCAGTGAGCTTTGCAGCAAAGGGAAGGAAAAAAGCAAGATGGCAGTTGGAGGGGGAAGAGGGTCAAAGGAAGTCATGGTGTTGTGGCTGTTGTTTAATAGGAGAGAATGCAGGACTGATGACCCTGAACGAGTAGAGAGGATGGGAGTTCCTGAGTGACAGGCTTGTCCTTTGCTAGGAGCATGAACACAGTCTAGCCATAATAATTGGAGAGAAGGGGACTTCCCTGGTGGTGCAGTGGTTAAGAATCCGCCTGCCAATGCAGGGGACACGGG
>NW_006789022.1:1760815-1766595 GCF_000442215.2 Lipotes vexillifer | reverse complement strand
TAAAGCCCCCCCCTGCCAATGCAGGGGACACGGGTTCGAGCCCTGGTCCGGGAAGATCCCACGTACCGTGGAACAACTAAGCCTGTGAGCCACAACTACTGAGCCTGTGCTCTAGAGTCCACGAGCCACAACTACTGAGTCCCATGTGCCACAACTACTG
Organism: Lipotes vexillifer; assembly: GCF_000442215.2. Taxonomy (NCBI): domain Eukaryota; kingdom Metazoa; phylum Chordata; class Mammalia; order Artiodactyla; family Lipotidae; genus Lipotes; species Lipotes vexillifer. The sequence goes on along the minus strand of NW_006789022.1, from coordinate 1,766,435 downwards.
AAGCCCGCATGCCTAGAGCCCGTGCTCCACAACAAAAGAAGCCACTGCAATGAGGAGCCCGCTCCCCACGACGAAGAGTAGCCTACGCTCTCCGCAACTAGAGAAAGCCCGCGCAGCAGTGAAGACCCAACACAGCCAAAAATAAATAAATTAAATAAATAAAATTTAAAAATAATAATAATAATCAGAGAGAAGGCAGAATACACGGGTACTTTCATTTTCTCAATGAAATAGGAAGCCCAGTTGGTCTCCCTCCCAAATGCCACCTTCTCAATGAGACTGACCCAGACCTGACCAGCCTACTTAAAATCACACTCTCCAACCCAAATTCCTCTTTCTACTTTTTTTTCACCCCACTCTACTTTTTTTTTTTTTTTTTTTTCTTTCTAAAGCATTAACACCTTCTAGAACAGGGTTTCTCAACCTAGGCACTATTGACATTTGGGGCTGGATAATTCTTTGTAGTTGGGGGCTATTTTGTACCCTGTAGGATGCTTAGCAGCCTCCCTGGCTTCTACCCCTTCTAGATGCCCCTCCCCCTGTTGTGACAATAGAAATGTCTCCGGACATTGCCAAATGTCTCTGGGGGGCAAAATTGCTCCCGGTTGAGAACCACTATTCCAGCATCTAATATAATTTACTTATTTGTCTATTATTTCTCTCCTACCACCAAAATATAAGCTCCACGAGGACAGGGAATGTGCCTGTTTTGTTCACTGACGTGTTCCATGTGCCTAGAATAGTGTCCTGCACATAATTGATGTTCAACAATTATTTGCTGAATAAATGAACAAATACATTCATACAAAGGAGTGATTATAACAATTGACTGGAATTTAGACTGAGGGAGGAACGTAAGGACATAAGAGGGATGAGGGGCTGCAAAAATGTGGGAAAATCAATGGATTGTAGGTTCCAATGAGGTCAAAAATTTATTGGAGTTGGGGTGTTAGAGATGGAAAGATAGGGGTGTTGGATAGAGAGTAGGATGCTTGGGATTGAGACGATAGGGAGACGGTTGCTGTCATTATTGGCAGTGAAAAGATTTAGGGGACTTCTGTGGCAGTCCAGTGGTTAGGATTCCACGGTCTCACTACCGAGGGCCAGGGTTCAATCCCTGGTTGGGGAACTGAAATCCCACAAGCCATGCAGCTCGGCCAAAAAGATTTAGATCAGTGCTTCCGGTGGAAACCTAACATGAGCTGCATATGTAATTTAAAATTTCTAGTAGCTACATTTAAAAAAGTAAAAGATACAAGTGAGATTAATTTTAATAATATATATCCAAAATGTTATTTCAACTTGCAATCAATATAAAAATTATTAATGATAACTTATATTTTTTCCCACACTAAGTCTGTGAAATCTGGTATGTATTTTTTTTTTTTTGGCTGCGTTGGATCTTCGTTACTGCCCCAGGGCTTTCTCTGGTTGCAGGGGCTACTCTTCATTGCGGTGCACAGGCTTCTTATTGCGGTGGCTTCTCCTGTTGCGGAACACGGACTCTAGGCGCGTGGGCTTCAGTAGTTGTGTCTTGCGGCCTCTAGAGTGCAGGCTTAGTAGCTGTGGTGCACGGGCTTAGTTGCTCCTCGGTATGTGGGATCTTCCCGGACCAGGGGTCGAACCTGTGTCCCCTGCATTGGCAGGTGGATTCTTAACCACTGCGCCACCAGGGAAGTCCCTGGTATGTGTTTTATACTCACAGCATATGTCAATTCAGACTAGTCACATTTCTTTTTTTTTTTTTAGTTCCCTGACCAGTGATCGAACCTGTGCCCCCTGCAGTGGAAGCACAGAGTCTTAACCACTGGACAACCAGGGAAGTCCCCAGACTAGTCTCATTTCAAGTGCTCAGTGGCCACATGTGACCAGTGGCTCCCATATAGGACAGTGAGGCTCTCCAGTATAGCTATGGGAGTGAGTGACTGGGATGAGATGGAAGGCAAGACAATGGGAGAAGATGGGTTCAAGGAACCGAGAGGCCTGGCAGCTGGATCATCCACATGTATATCAAAGTCTCTAAGAACTAAAATAGGAATAGGGTGGAGAGAGTGACAGCAAGCCAGGAGCTAGAATTATCAAGAAATGAGTCATGCATGGGTTAGGAGATATCTGAAGCAAAGTGGGTGGTATAAGCTAATAACTTGAGCTCAAACCTAAGTTTTTTTGTTTTTGTTTTGTTTCGTTTTGTTTTTTTCTTTTCTTTTTTTTTTTTTTTTGGGTACACGGGCCTCTCACTGCTGTGGCCTCTCCCGTTGCGGAGCACAGGCTCCGGACGCACAGGCTCAGCGGCCAGGGCTCACGGGCCCAGCCGCTCCGCGACATGTGGGATCTTCCCGGACCGGGGCACGAACCCGTGTCTTCTGTATCGGCAGGTGGACTCTCAACCACTGTGCCACCAGGGAAGCCCAAACCTAAGTATTTGAAAGGAGGAGGGAGGAGGATGTCTATCAGTGGCCATGGGGGAGGACCCCTACCCCATCTCCAGGCCCAGTGGTGGGAGGGGTGTAGAAAGCCTGTGGGACATGGGGCAGCGAGCAACAGTGACCCCAGGGAGGGCAAAGTTTCTGACAGAGCAGGAGGGTTAAGGACCATTTGCAGAAGGGGGCGAGGACACGGGAGATTTTGCTGAAGATGGACCATCAGCTCTAGAGTGCATGGTGAACAGCTACCAGGAGCTGAGGGTGGAGATGGGATCAGCTAAAGCGATGGCCAGAGCCATGGAGAACCTAGAGGCTTCAGTCCCTGCGGTGAAACTGAGCAACAGGGACAAAGAGTAGGACCGGTTCTGATGGTCTTGAGGCAGGGGTAGGGTGGTGGGCCGGCTGTGAGTGTGAGAGCACGGAGAGCAGGGCTTCCTGCCAAGGGTAGGAAGGGTTCTGAGGCTCCAACTTGATTCCCATTGAGGGAGGCAAGGAGGCTGGAGGAGGGTGGTCCCTCTTGATGCCTGCCAGTAACATGTATGGGCATATATGGAACACTGACATAATTTTATGAGAGGAGGGCAGGGAGTCAAATGGGAATTCAGCCTCTAATTTACCAAAAAAAAAAAAAAGTGTATTATTGTAATTAAAATTAATTTAAAGTAGCATCTGCTATGTAATATCTTGACAAAAATATTAAATCTGACTCTAATGAGGAAACAATCAGGACAAATGCAAACTGTGGGTTATTCTACACTCTGCACTTCCACTGTAGGAGAAGAGGGTTCGATCCCTGGTCAGGGCGGTAGAGGATCCCACATGCTGTGTGGTACGGCCGAAAAAAAAAAAAAAAAAGTTAGTATCATGAAAGATGGCCCAAAAAGGTGGGAGGAGAAAGTTGTTGTAGATTAAAGGAGATTCAAGAGACACAAAAACCAAATGCAACATGTGATCTAGAATTGGACGCTCAATTTTTTTTTTAATGCTACAGAGAACATTTTTGACACAATTATATCAGAAACTGGGTGGCTTAAACAGAAATGTATCATTTCACAGTTCTGGAGGCTGGAAGTCCAAGATCAAAATGTCAGCAGGATTTGTTACTCCTGAGAGCTGTGAGAGAATCTATTCCAGGCTTCTCTCCGAGCTGCTAGTGGTTTGTTGGCAAATCTATGGCATTCCTTGGCTTGTAGAAGCCTCACCCTGATCTCTGCCTTCATCAGCACAGGGTGTTCTCCCTGTGTCTCTGTGTCCAAATTTCCCCTTTTTTAAAGGACACCAGTCATACTGGACTAGGGCCCACCCTAATGACCTCATCTTAACTACTTACATCTGCAATGACTCTAGTTCCAAATGAGGTCACATACTGAGGTATTTGGGAATAGGACTTCATTTTTTAGGGGTCAAAATTCAACCCATAAGAGATTGATACAGAGTATCAATATTAAATCTTTTGAGGGCTTCTCTGGTGGCACAGTGGTTAAGAATCTGCCTGCCAATGCAGGGGACACAGGTTCGAGCCCTGGTCTGGGAAAATCCCACATGCTGTGGAACAACTAAACCTGTGCACCACAACTACTGAGCCCGTGCGCTGCAACTGCTGAAGCCCGTGCGCCTAGAGCCCGGCTCCGCAACAAGAGAAGCCACCACAGTGAGAAGCACGTGCACTGCAACAAACAGTAGCCCCCACTCGCCACAACTAGAGAAAGCCTGCGCGCAACAATGAAGACCCAACGCAGCCAAAAATAAATAAATAAAATAAATAAATTAAAAAAATATTAAATCTCTTGAGATAATAATAGTGACTTCTGGTGATTCCTTATTCATTTTTTTCTTTTCTTTTCTTTTTTTGGCCGCGCCACGCAGCTTGCAGGATCTTAGTTCCCTGAACAGGATTGAACCTGAGCCCTTGGCAGTGAAAGCAGAGTCCTAACCACTGGACCTGCCAGGTCAAAAAAAAAAAAAATGACATGGACTGCCAGGGAATTCTTGGTGGTTCCTTATACTTTTTTAAAAAAAATAAATAAATTTATTTATTTATTTATTTATTTTTGAAGGTGAGAGGGCCCCGAGATATGGGGTGGTTAGTTTTTGTTTGTTTGTTTTAATTTATTTTATTTATTACTTATTTTTGGCTGTGTTGGGTCTTCGTTGCTGCGCACGGGCTTTCTCTAGTTGCGGTGAGCAGGCGCTACTCTTCATTGCGGTGGCTTCTCTTGTTGAGGATCATGGTCTCTAGGCATGTGGGCTTCAGTACTTGCAGCACGTGGGCTCAGTAGTTGTGGCTCACGGGCTCTAGAGCTCAGGCTCAGTAGTTACGGCGCATGGGCTTAGTTGCTCCACGGCATGATGGTTCTTTATTCTTAAGAGACGGCTGCAAAGTATTTAGGTGCAAGGTTCAGGTTGTCTGCAACTTACTTTCAAATGTTAGCAAAATACATGCTATGTATACACGTTTGTATGGGTACAGAAGTAAAGCAAAAGCAGCAAAATGTTAACAATGGTAAATCTAAGTGAAGAGTGTAGGGAGTTCATATTCTTTTTTTTTTTTTAATATTTATTTATTTGGCTGTGCCAGGTCTCAGTTGCGGCACGCGGGGTCTTTTAGTTGCGGCATGCAGGCTCTTAGTTACGGCATGTGGGATCTAGCAGGGATTGAACCCGGGCCCCCTACATTGGGAGCGCAGAGTCTTAACCACCGGACCACTAGGGAAGTCCCAGGGCGTTCATATTCTTTCGATCTTTCTGTAGGTTTGAAATTTGTCAACATAAAACTTTGGGAGAAAAAAAAATTTTTCATGTAGAACTGTGAAAATCGTTTGGCTAAATTATTGAGGGGTGCCAGGGAAACAGCCATTTCTCCAATTTGGTGAGGATGGCTGGAGGCCCTAGCTTGCAAGAGGCATCCGTGTCCCTGCCCTGGGCCCTCTCTTTGGGCTTCTGCATCTCCATAGGCAAACATTTCCTGAGTGAGTTGGAGGCATTTTACACTCATTGTCTCGCCAAAGTCTCACCAGAACCTCCCATGAGATGGATTTTATGATACCCACTTACAGATGGGGAAACTGAGGCTTAGAGAGGTCAGGTAACTTGCCCATGACAGCAGAACTAGACTGGAATCAAGGCTGCACTCCTAACCAGGCCCTGGAATTTCACGGGCACCCTCCAATCCGTATCTCTAACCAGGCCCCTTTCCC
>NW_006789022.1:1733361-1760539 GCF_000442215.2 Lipotes vexillifer | reverse complement strand
TACCTTTAGGGCCCTCCACAAGCCTTAGGGCACAGCCTGCCCTGATCCCAGCACTTATCCTCCTGCCTCACCCAGCCCAACCTCAAGGCCTGGGTCCCCCCCAGCCATGGACACCCCAGATTAGAACAAGTGAGATCCCTCCCAGACCTCCCCTCCCCCTACTCCTCTCAGCAGTCTCACCTGGGTAGGGCAGCAGGATGTACTCTTCAGATCCACTTCCTCCCATCTCCACCCTGCTCTGGACCCCAAAGGCTGCCCTCTAGACCTGCAGAAACTCAGCTCTAGGGGCCTCTGGCTGCTGCTTGGGTTTGGACAAAAGGAAGCAGGAGATGGGAGAGAGGGAGTAGAGTGAGGTGGAGGAATTAATTTCCTGGGCTGCCTTCCTGCTTGGCCATGGCCAAGTGCTTCTACTGAGAGCCATAGTTCCTGCAGGGTAACACCTGCCTTTTCCTGCCCGGCTGACCTGGGGGTGATAACAGCTCCTCACTGCGGTCGGGGCTCAGGGCGCCGCCACTCCTTGGTGGGTTCCCCTGATGCTGCCCACACTTTTGTAAACCGTCCCTTCGCTTTTAAAAATATTAATTATTTGGCTGAGCTGGGTCTTCGTTGCTGCACATGGGCTTTCTCTAGTTGTGGCGAGCAGGGGCTACCCTTCGTTGCGGTGCGCGGGCTTCTCATTGCGGTGGCTTCTCTTGTTGTGGAGCACGGGCTCTAGGCGCGTGGGCTTCAGTAGTCGTGGCTCTAGAGCGCAGGCTCAGTAGCTGTGGCGCAGGGGCTTAGTTGCTCCGTGGCATGTGGTATCTTCCTGGACCAGGGCTCGAACCCGTGTCCCCTGCATTGGCAGGTGGATTCTTAACCACGGTGCCACCAGGGAAGCCCCGTCCCTTCCCTTTTAAACTCTCCTCACTTACCCCCATGTGAACATCATCCGATTTGTGAAATACAGGAATACAGCCTGGCCTTCAGCTGTCTCTGATGCCCCCACTCCTCCCTCCATTTTCTAAACCCCAGGAAGACAGATCCAGGCGGGGAGGCCAGCAGCTTACAAAGTTGCCTTTATTGGTTTCTTACTGCCTCACAGAGTGTCAGGGTCTATCCCTCCCGGGAATATGGCATTTGAGGAGATAAATACTTATTTTGCTCCCTACTCATCAGTAGGGGGAGGTTTAATAAAAACAGTAATATAATAACAATAATAATGACTGTGATCAATAATAAAATGCCCCTATGATCCCCTAATACACAGGTGGTTGAAGCTTTGAGAAAAAGGACCCCCCGCCTTTCTGCGAAGGGCCAGAGTGTGCCTGGAAACCCGTAGGGTGCCCATCTCCCACCAAGTAGCCCTTATAAATACCCCCCCATCCCATCCCTGGCTCGGACTTATCTTCCTCCTGGACAGATTAGACGACAACAACGTCAGTTGGCTCGCAGAGCCCCTCCCTCTTCCCACCCCCACCGACCCCCCAGACAGCAGGCGCCTGTGCCCGTGCTCTCCCAGCTCCCTCTCCCTCCACCCTCTCCTCTGGCCTCTCTCTTCTCCATCGCTCCTCCGTTTTCCCTCTCTCCGTCTCCTCTGGATGGCTTTCACCTCCTCCCAATCACTCTCCCCTCCTCTTGCACTCCCTTTCCTCCCCCTTGCCTCTCTCACCTCCTTCACCGACATCCTCTTTCTCCTTCTCTACCTCTTCCTCTGGATTAGAGCCTGTCTTTCCTGCCTTGACCCTGAGCAAGACTGGGGTATGCCCCAACCCAACCTCCTCGGAGGCTAGACAGTCCACAGCCGCGACCCCAGGCTGCTCTGGCCCCTCTCTGTCCCTCTTCTGGACTCTTGCTCACAGGACTCCTGGGGCTTTGGCCCTGGAAGTGAGAGCTTTGGCAAAATCACCCCGGGCACTGGCGCAGAGGGGCCCCCAGGGCAGAAGGGGGCCATCCTATTCCCCATGGCTAGCACAGGCTGGGGTTGGGAGCAGAGCGAAGGGCGGGATGAGGGCTGGGAGTCAGATCCCCCCAGGCCCTGTCCTCGCAACCCGGGCCAGGCCCGCCCTGAGTCCGAATTTCCACACGTTCCGGACCAGCCGGAATATGGCATTCCTCAAGCTCTTTGCTCTCTCGCGTCTCTCGGTCCTGGGATTGGGTGTTGGGCCCCGCCGGAGGGTGTCAAGGGGAGCTCTCAGATTCAGGGGCCGGGGGGAGGCTCCGGGGCCGTTCTGAGACCTGGAGTGGAAACAGAAGGAAGTCAGGGTAGAAGGAGGAAGGCAGGGGACTTCCCTGGTGGCACAGTGGTTACGAATGCAGGGGACATGGGTTCGAGCCCTGGTCCGGGAAGATCCTACATGCCGCGGAGCAACTAAGCTCATGCACCACAACTACTGAGCCCGCGAGCCACAACTACTGAGCCCGTGCACCACAACTACTGAAGCCTGTGTGCCTAGAGCCCGTGCTCCGCAACAAGGGAAGCCACCGCAGTGAGAAGCCCGCGCACCACAACGAAGAGTAGCCCCTGCTCGCCACAACTAGAGAAAGCCCGCGCACAGCAACGAACACCCAACGCAGCCAAAAGTAAATAAATAAATAAATAAATAAATAAATTTATTAAAAAAAAAAGGAAAGAAAGAGGAAGCAGGACTCTTCCCTCACCAGGTCAGTGCCTCCCAGAGGCTTCCCCAGGACACATCCCTTGCTGCAGCAGGGCCATCGGAGGAGGTCAGATGTGAGGTGGGGTAGGGGTACGTGAGAAGAGCCTGAGGAAATCCTACTGAACTCTGGAGCCCAAAGCAAAGCCCCTTTGTTCATTCACTCCATTCTACATTCAATCAACAAATAGGCTTTACTCCAAGCAGAAGACAAACTTGACCCCCACAATCAGGGAACCCAGATGAAAATCACAGCACAGCAGGATCAACAGTTAGGAGGTGGAGGGAGGAGGGCGGCAGTGACCACGTGACCAGGCAGCCAAGTAGTCTCCGGAGAAGCTGACAGTGGTGCAGAGCCTTGAAGATGGCCTGGGCCTTAATCAGGTGGACGACAGGAAAGGGCATTTCAAGAGAAGCAGGGGAGACAGCAGGGGTAAGGTCTTGGAGGTGTGAAAGAACATGGTGGTCCCAGGGCTCTGAGTGGCTTGGTGTGGCTGCAGTGGGAGCGGCAATTGGAGACATGGCTGGAGGGGGAGTGGGAGCCTTCCCAAGTCCTTAGATCTTCCTGGTCCCCAGCCAGAGTGGACTGCTCCCTCCTCTGACCTCTCGCCCACAGGAGTTCCTAGAGTGGGAAATCCCTGGCAGTCCAGCGGCTAGGACTCTGCACTCTCACTGCTGAGGGCCTGGGTTCAATCTCTGGTTGGGGAACTAAGATCCCGCAAGCCATGTGGTGTGGCCAAAAAAAGAAATCCAAGAGCTCCCCTGCTGTGGTGCTCTCCCCTTGTGCCAGGTACCTCCTACAGGTCTCATAACAATAACCTCATTTTACAGGCGAGACAAGCTCAGGGAGGCTGGGCACCTCGCCTGGGGCCACACTGCTGGGACAGTCAGAGCCAAGACGGTCAGACCTAGGCTGACCTGCTTCCAGGCCCCTGCTGGGACCCACTAAGGGGCGAGACAGGGGAGAGTCAGCATCTCTTAGCATCCAAGGCAGGGATGGGCTCAGCTTGTTCTCTGGCCTCAGGTCCCAGCACAGGGCCCAGCACGAAACAGAAATGCCTGCCTTTGAATGGGGAAAGGGAAAGCCCCCACTGGCTCACCTGTATCAGGGAGGCCACGGGGCTCAGAGATCCCTGGGGGCAGGACACCGACTCGCTGGACAGAGACGTCCAAGGCTTCCTCTTCACTGCTCCAGGAGCAGGATGAGCAAGGGGACAAAAATCCAGGGTCAGGTTTGAAGGGTCCAAAGGGGATTGAAACACGGGGGAGGGACGCAGAGGTGGTGGAGGCTGTGAGGCTGTCCTTACTGTGGTCCGCGTCTCCAGCTAGGCCGTCACTGCCCATGGAAGCAGGGCGCCGTGGGGCCTCGGAGAAGCTGTGGGGCCGCTGCGGGCCAGAGCTGCGGGCACCTTGGCCCTTCTCTTCCGGAGCCTGTTGGGGACAGGGTGGAAGGCTGGAACCTGGTCAAATGAACTGCGTACGGCCTGGACGCCCTGAGATCCCGGGTCCCAAGTAAGCAGAGGACGGTGATTGGCTCAGACTCACCAGGGAGGCTTGGGATTGGCTCCAGAGGACTCACACTCACCAGGGGCAGGTCCCTGGCGCTGGGCCTTCCGTCTGCAGGGCCCACGTGCACCAGGTGGTTGAAGTTGGTGGGCGTTGAGATGAGCTTGGAGCGCACAAAAGGGTCCTTCAGCATCTCCCTACAGGGGGAAGGGGTGAAGGGAGGGAGGCGGCGAAGGTGACACCTCCCTGCCCTCTCCGGGACAGCCAGGCTCGTGCTTCGTCCCGCCCCCAAGAGTAGGAGGTCCCGCCCAGCTACCGCCCCACGCACGCGCACCTGCGCTGCTGCTGCAACTGCTCCTCCGACACGCGGAAAAAGAAGCGGCGCTTGCTCTTGGTGCGGAACAGCTGGCGCCGGCTGTTGTCGGTGAGGATGGGGATGTCGAACTCGTCCTTATCTGCAGGAGAAGCAGAGAGCTGGGCGGTGCTCACAAGATCCCGCGGCGCCAGTCAGCTGGTGCTCAGGGTCACACCCCTTCCTCCCACCCCCACTCTCCCTCACCTGCCAGCGGGTTCCTGAGGTAGGTCAGGCGGACCTTCTCGGTGCCAAAGAGGAACAGGGAGCCCTCTGGGTTCAGGGGTCGCACCTGAGGCAGCAGACACAGAGGTCACGCCATACTACCCGACTGCACCCCAGTCCAGCCCCAGGGATCTGAGCAGGCCCTCACCTTCTTGAGTGGCACCGTCTGGACCCATTCTGCTTTCCTCACGTCAAACACATCGATGGCATTCTCGCTCAGCACTGTCAGGTAGGGGGCTGCATAACCTGTAGAGTGGGAAACTGTGCTGTGCAGCCCCAGGCAAGTGAGGCACCTCTCTGGGCTTGTTTCCCCCTCCCTATCACAGGAACACCCTGTGTACTGTCACAGCCCCATAACTTCCACGCCCCACCAAAGGTCCTTCTCCCGGTTGCCCCACCCAACCTCCATAGCAAGTTAGAGATAACAATCAGGGAGCACTCACTCTAGCCACGTCAGGCCTAGTTCTAACCATGTTGCATATTTTTCCTCCTTTAATTCTCAAACAACTCCGGACAGGTGGTATTATTGCCCCTAACTTAAGATGAGGCAACGGAAACCCCAGAGCTAAGTCTCACTCCGTGGTGAGAGTTGGGAATTGGCCCCCAGCAGTCTGGACCCAACCCACAGGCCTCACCCCCAGACGGGCGATTGTTCATGAAAGGAGTGCTGTCCCTCTCTTCCAGGCTGTAGCCCATCACACCAGCTACCTGTGGACATGTGAGACTCCCCCGCTGCCCTGTCCATTCATTCATTCATTCCTCCAAACATTCATAGCCTCCGGGGTGCGCTTGCCTGGGCTGGGTACTGGATGTGATGAAGAATTGCCGCCCCCCCCCCCCCCAGAAGGTGCAGAGAGCCAGGGCAGAGGTGTGAACAGAGGTGGGGCAGCAAAAAGGAGCAAAGGACCGATTGTGGGGGGGAGGGAGGGAGTGTGAAAGCTGTAATGATAATGACAGCAATCATGGGGGTCATTTCTGGAGGGCCTACCAGCTCTAGGCCCTGAGCTGCCACTGGGGCTGGACTCGGTTAAGAGTCTGCCAGGTACGAAAAGGAGAGTATTTCAGGCAGGGGAAGAGCATGGGCTAAGGGACGGGAGGAAGATCCCGTGCAAGCCACCGAGGGCGTGGTCGGGCAGGAGGACACACGCTGGCCTCCAAATCCAAGCTCAGGACTTTGGGCAGGGCCCTGTCTTCCGCCAACATGTGGGCTACACCGCAGGCGTCGGGCCCCACCCAGCCTGGCCCTCCAAATGCCTCACCCCAACCCGTGGGCACTGCTGGCCACAGCAGCTCTTGGATGCGGGACTTGCGGCCGGCGCCGTCCACATAGACCCCGGCGGTGGTGAAGAGCAGCAGGAACTCACTGAGACTGAGCTCCACAGCGCCCAGGGCCTCGCCCAGGCCCCCGCGGGATGGGGGCAGCTCCTCAGGCACCAGACCGGCTCCCAGCGCTAAAGGCGCAGCCTCATTGAGCAGCGGGTAGAGGGTGAAGGCGCCAGCCGCGCCCACGCACAGCCGGTCACCCAGCAGCCCCAGGCTCTGCACAGGTGCTGGTGCCTGCAGCTCGCGGATGCGGCGCTGCCAGGGCCCCGGGCCTGGACCCAGTTGGTAGCAGAGCACCTGGCGCTTGACTGCGACACAGAGCACGGGGGTGCAGGCCTGCAGGATGCGCCCGGCTGCCAGGGCCTGGCAGCCTCGAGACTCGGGGATCTTGGCACCTGATGCCTCCACGTTCTCCAGCTCGGCCAGGGCAAAAAGGCGCACGCTGGGGCCGCGGCCGCACAGCACGACCAGAAGGCCCGCGGCGGGGCTCACAGCCAGCCTCTGCACCCGCCGGCACTCACCCACCTGGAAGATGCCTGTGGGGTTGGCAAGGGAGAGTGTCACCGGCAGGTCAGTGAGGAGCGGGTCGGTGCCCAGCCTCCTCTGTCCCCTGGGGCTGACGCGCACCCACGCCCACCCTGGCCCAGTCTGGTAGGTACCGTTGCTGTGCAGGTGGATCACAAACAGCCCCTCCTCAGTGCCCAGAGCAAGCCGTTTCTGGTCTGGTGGAGGGAGGGAGGGAGAGGGTCAGGTGTCCAAAGGTCCTTCCATAGGCAGAAGACTGGGCAGTCCGCCTGCCCTTGCTAAGCTTAGGTTTCTCCTGAGGGCACTGTCCCTGCATCACTGGACCCTTCTGTCCCAGAGTCTGGACTGGCTCTAATAGGGAAGGGCCACGGGGACAGGAGACAGGGTGAGAGGCCCCCCCCACCCCGAGCTGTGGGATTTGGGGTAAGTCACGTCACCTCTCGGAGCCTTGGTTTCCCCTTATGTAAGACGGGGATAATAGTGGTTAACCTTTCTCACACAGCTGCCGAGGCTGTGAAGAGATGCAGTGCTGGGTGAGTGTTAAGCTCACGGCAATCCTGCTCCATAAATGCCCTTGTCCCCTGGCTCCAGACTGACACAGGGGACCTGGAGGACGCGGGCAGTGGCTCCTGTAGCTCCTGTCCTGAGGGACTGCAGGGAGAGGTCCCAGCCCGCCGGGTCAGGGCTGCTTCAGGGCCTGGCTGCTGGGGGAGGCCAGGGAGCCTCCTCTCCTGTTCCCCAGCTGTCCGATACTGAGGCCCCACGGTGCACCAGGCTCCTGGCTGAACACAGCAGCCCCACAGGAGACAGTGTGAGGCTCCCCCGTGGTCACCTGGCTGCTGGTAAGAGTCAGGAGCGGAACCCTCCTTTATCTCTTCCTAAAGCCTCTGCTCTTTTCGCTCACTTGAGATTCTTTTAGAAAAAGGAGAAAGGAGGGCGCAGAGAAATGGAGTGGCAGAAGCCAGGCTCCCAACCCTCAGCCCAGGTCCCTCATCACACAGCTGTGCCCAGAGGAGTGGGGAGGAGGACATGTGCAGGAGAGTCCACAGCTCAGGGCTGCAGGGACTGGGCAGTGACAGCGACCCTAGTGACCGTGGCAGGCCGGGACTCCTCCCCCGAGCCTGCCTGGGCGGCGCCCCCTCTGCGTGAGGCTCACCGATGATGGCGGCACAGAGCGCGTGGGACAGCAGCGGCAGCCCGTTGTCGTAGGCCTCCTTGAGTGTGTACACCGGCCGGGGCCTGGGCCGCGCGTCCAGCAGCAGCTGCTGCAGCTCGCCCAGCACCTGCAGCCAGCGTTCCCGCTCACCCTCGCTCTCCGCCAACAGCAGCACGGTGCACGTGACAGGCGGCACCGTCAGCTGGGAGGCCGTCACCTGTGGGCGGGGACCCAGGCTGGGGGGCAGAGGGCCAAGAGCCAGCCGTCCTTCCTCCCGTCCCTCTCTCCATGGGCTGATGCTTATTAGCACCCGCATCGGCTTGCCCGGGGCAGTGCTAGGTGCCGTTTTGCAGCAGGTGATAGGCCAGGTGGGCTGGTCAGACAAGCATGGGGACGACTCCGGAGCCCTGGGACCAGTGCCATTGGAGGGGAAGGATGGGGCATCGTGGGACCACAGGGTGGGGCCCCCTCACCCAGGCTAAGCAGTGAAAGACGACTTCCCAGAGGAAGAGACATTTCTGCTGGAGCCTGGGGGATGAGTGGAGTAACCCGGAGTGCTTGAGGTGGGGGAGGGGCAGGGAGCCGGTAGGGTCAGAGATGTGGGGCCTCAAGGCTACGGTTAGGAGCACGCTGTGGGCGATGGGAAGCCGCAGAAGCGTCCTAAACGCGGCAGGACACAACCAGCTTCATATATGGAAAACTGCACTGCAGGATGAAGTGTAGCTCCACGGACCAGAGCGGAAGCCACTGTAGCCATCCACGTGGAGGCGAGGGGGGCGGGAGGAAGGGGGCAACCATGGAGATGGAGAAAAGTGGCTGGAGTGGGGACAACACAGAGGCAGATAGAGGTCTGGTCCATCACCCTCCCCCCCGCCCCGAACTCACCCTAAAGATGCGGGGCAGGTCCCTGGATTGGGCGTGGATAACATCCAAGGCCAGGACAGGGGTGGCCGAGAACTGGGGGTCCCTGGGAGGTTCATGGAGCAGGTCAGAGGTCGCACGGCCCCGGCTGCCCCCTTGACCCACACATCCCCTGCCCCAAACTACCGCCTGGCACCCACCTCAGATCCAGTGCCTGCAGGAGGGCCCCGCTGGCCGGGCTGAGCCTCGGGTCTGGGGCATCAAACAGCAGCAGGCGTGAGTCACTGAGGGCGGCAAACACTCGCTGCCAGCCCCGCCGGACACCCGAGGGCCGTGGCACCTGGGGGGAGAGCAGGCGTGGGAGGGCCTGCCAGGGCCCAGCCACCCACGCCCGTCTTCCTCCTCCCCCAGTGCTGGCTCACCGACAAGAAGCCCTCGTAGGCGGTGCCCGTGCCCGTTTCAGGGTGCACTCCCAGGGCCGTGTGGAGGAGGTCAGGGGGCACGGGGCAGGGTGGGGCCTGTGGGGCACAAGTCGAGTGACAGAAGTAGCCGCAAGCTGTGGGGAAAGCGGGAGCCGACGGGTGCTGTGAGGTGGGGTGCGGACAGCCCGGACCCGGGACCCTGGGCACTCCCAGCCCCAGCTCCCCTCGGGCCTGGCACGGATTCCCCATAAAGTGAGAAAAGAAAAAGAAAGCGGAGCAGTGGGAAATGCTGACCGGGAGGCGCCAGTGGCCTGGGCTGAAACCGCCTGGGTGTGGCAGGCTTGGGGCCACTGCCGTTCCCTCCACCTAGGGGCTGTGGCTGGCGCATGGGAGGCTGGTGTGCAGGGGGATGAAGTGGGTGAGGGTCTCACCGTCACAGCCCAGGCCCTGGCGGCCCAGGCCCAGCATCAGCGAGGTGCAGCGGAGACACTTGGTGGGGGATGGGAAGCTCCGGGGGCGCAGCGTGTGTGAGCCAGGCTGGGGAGGGGACACGCACATTACCCATGCCTGATCCCGGCCTCCGAGGGCCTCGCACCGCCCCGCGCCCCCACCGCTGCCACCAACCCAGCCACCCTGAGGTTCGCGCAAGACCAGTGCATTTGAGCCAGGTGGCAGTGTGAACTCTGAGCCCCAGCAAGCCTGTGGTCGTACTCAAAACTCATTGCCCGTTTTTGGATTGGGTTGTTTGTTTTTTTGTTATTGAGCTGCATGAGCTGCTTATAAATTTTGGAGATTAATCCTTTGTCAGTTGCTTCATTTGCAAATATTTTCTCCCATTCTGAGGGCTGTCTTTTGGTCTTGTTTATGGTTTCCTTTGCTGTGCAAAAGCTTTTAAGTTTCATTAGGTCCCATTTGTTTATTTTTGTTTTTATTTCCATTTCTCTAGGAGGTGGGTCAAAAAGGATCTTGCTGTGATTTATGTCATAGAGTGTTCTGCCTATGTTTTCCTCTAAGAGTTTGATAGAAGACCTAAACAGACATTTCTCCAAAGAAGATATACAGACTCCCAACAAACACATGAAAGAATGCTCAACGTCATTAATCATTAGAGAAATGCAAATCAAAACTACAATGAGATATCATCTCACACCAGTCAGAATGGCCATCATCAAAAAATCTAGAAACAATAAATGCTGGAGAGGGTGTGGAGAAAAGGGAACCCTCTTGCACTGTTGGTGGGAATGTAAATTGATACAGCCACTGTGAAGAACAGTATGGAGGTTCCTTGAAAAACTACAAATAGAACTACCATATGACCCAGCAATCCCACTACTGGGCATATGCCCTGAGAAAACTATAATTCAAAAAGAGTCATGTACCAAAATGTTCATTGCAGCTCTATTTACAATAGCCCGGAGATGGAAACAACCTGTGTCCATCATCGGATGAATGGATAAAGAAGATGTGGCACATATATACAATGGAATATTACTCAGCCGTAATAAGAAACGAAATTGAGCTATTTGTAGTGAGGTGGATGGACCTAGAATCTGTCATACAGAGTGAAGTTAAGTCAGAAAAAGAAAGACAAATACCGTATGCTAACACATATATATGGAATTTAAGAAAAAAAAATGTCATGAAGAACCTAGGGGTAAGACAGGAATAAAGACACAGACCTACTAGAGAATGGACTTGAGGATATGGGGAGGGGGAAGGGTGAGCTGTGACAAAGCGAGAGAGAGGCATGGACATATATACACTACAAAGCGTAAGGTAGATAGCTAGTGGGAAGCAGCCACATAGCAGAGGGAGATCAGCTCGGTGCTTTGTGACCGCCTGGAGGGGTGGGATAGGGTGGGTGGGAGGGAGGGAGACGCAAGAGGGAAGAGATATGGGAACATATGTATATGTATAACTGATTCACTTTGTTATAAAGCAGAAACTAACACACCATTGTAAAGAGATTATACTCCACTGAAGATGTAAAAAAACAAAACAAAACTCATTGCCACCACCGCCAGCCCCACTGCAGTCTGCCAGCCAGGACGCACGTGGGGGGAACCCAAGCGGGTCCTTGGAGACCTGGCAGAATGGCTTGGTGCCCCCGCTCTGCCCCGCTGGGCACTGACCTTTGCAGGAGGACCTTCTGCAGGGGGTGTGGTAGCAGCAGGCGTTCTGGGGAACACAGCCTGCAAGGGAGGGCGAGCAAACAGGTGAGCCATGCACAGGCAGAGGGTGGGGCCCAGCCGCCCCAACTGCGGGTCTCCTGTCGGTCCTCACCCCCAGGCGCAGGCTGCGGCAGCCCTCTGGCCTCAGCTCGGGCTCCAGCCCAGGCTTCAGGGCCTCTCCTGAGACGCCGGGGTCCTTGGTGGAATCCTTCTGGGGAATGGGATGGGGGCAGAGTCAAGGTCCCTGGTCCTCCCCTGGGACTCTGCCCCAGCCAGCCCTGCAACCGTTCTTACCTCTGAGCTCCAGAAGGACAGGAAGGGAATCAGGGAGTTTGAGGGCTTGGTGCCTGCAAACAGAGGGCATGGGTCACTGGGACCAGGGACTCCACCCTAACACTTGTCACTGAGGAAACCAGGGGCCAGGGCGGGGACCTCAGTTTCCACCTCAGTAAAATGGGGAAATGACCACAGGCCGGGAAGGGTTGGGGGGCTGGCAAACAGCAGGTGCTCAGTAAGTGCTAGCTAGCAGATAGTGGGTTAGGCAGCAGAGTCTGGAACAAACTCTTGTCTCCACAGCCCGGCCAGGCTGTCGTGGGACTCCCTTGGTGACCTGGAGCAGAGGACTTGCTCTAGGACAAGGCACGCAGATGGCCACTCACCCCCCGGCCCATGGGCCCGCAGCTCCTCCCGGAGGGTAGCCAGCTCCTGCTGCAGGCCCTGGTTCTGCCTCTCGACCTCCTGCAGACGGCTGGGGAGAACCAGGCAAGAGCTCGCCACAGGCCTCCGCGTGGGTCCTGGGCCCCTCGCAGTGCCTGCCCGTGGTCTCACCTCTCGGCCCGCAGCTGGGCCTCCTGCACCTGCGTCAGCCGCTCCTGCAGGCTCTGCTTGGCCCGTATCTCGGCCTCCAGTGCTGACTGCAGCTCCAGCCTGGCCGACGCCTCCATCTTCTGCAGCCGCCGTGCCTTCCACTGGTGATCCTGGCGGCCAGGGGGAATCATCGTGAGATGCCCCGAGGGCCTGGCTACCTCAGAGGCCCTCTCCCACCACACCACCTGGCCAGGCTCAAAGCCCCAGCTCTGCCCCTGACCCGGTGTGAGTTTAGGCAGGTCCCTGATCTTCTGTGAGCTAGCGTCCCTACCCATGGAGTGCGGCTCCTGCCACCCCTCCCCCTGGGTGTCCCCGGGGCTCACCAGCGGCCGGGCAGGGAGAGTCTGGGTGCCCACGTTCCGCAAGGACTCCAGCTCCTCGGCCATCTTGGTGGCCAGCGCCTGCAGGTAGCCTCTTGACACCTTCTCATCATTCACCCTGATTGGGAAGGGGGCTCAGGGTCAGGGGCTGTGCCCTCAGCCCAGCCTGGGCCCAGCCCCCACCCACAGCCCCGGGGCACCCACCAGCTGAGGATGTCGGCAATCTGGGCCTCCCAGTTGCTCTCCGTCTCCCGCTGCGCGCCCTCCAGTCTCTGCTTGCTCTGCTGCTCCCGTTGCAGCTCCTCCACCAGCTGGGGGCCCGGTGGGAAGGAGGGCTCAGCCCCCAGGGGCCCCAGCGCCCCTGAGGCCCACCCGTGTCCACCCTCGCTCACCCACTATGGCTGACCCGCAGCCCCGGCAGCTCTGCCCACCCGGCCTGCCGGCTTCCCACCTCTCTCCCGCCTCCTGCCTGTCTCTCCGGCCCTCTGCCCGCCCTGCTCACCCGCTGCTGCTCCCGGCTCAGCTGCTGGTTCTCCTCCTGCAGCCGGCACAGAGCCTCCTCCTTCCCACGCGGCCTGCGGGCGACGAGGACGACTCCGTGACTCCCAGCTCAGGCCCTCGCCCTGCCCCCTGCCCCAGCTGCCCAGCTCACCCGTGGCCGTGGGGCTGCTCCAGCTGCACACGCAGGGCAGCCACCTCCTGCCTCAGCTGCGCTTCCTGAGGCCTGCTGCCCTCAGGCAATCCTGTGCCGTTGGTCTCAGAGGCGGTGTAGATGGTCTGCAGGACATGGAGAGGGATCAGGGCAGGGGCCCAAGAAGCCATGGCCCACCCTACCCCTGGAGCCTGGCCCTGAGGACCCTGAGTGGAGTCAGGCCAAGAGAAGTGCCGCTTGGCAGGGGGTAAGGCCCCACCACCTTGATCTGGGGAGGCTCCTTCTCCAGGCTTCGTTCCTGCCGTCTCTGGAGCTGCGTCACCTCCTGGCTCAGGGTGGCCACCTGGGCCTGCAGCTGGGATGGGGTGCAGAGGCAGCCAGTGCTGACCTTGTCACCCCAACTCTTTTATTTTTTTGGCTGTTCCTTGCGGCACGTGGGCTCTTAGTTCCCCGACCAGGGATCAAACCCGCGCCCCATGCAGTGGAAGCGCGGAGTCCTAACCACTGGACCGCCGGGGAAGCCCCTGTCCACCCCAACTCTTGGCCTTGCTCCAGACTCTCAGGCTCTGCCGACTGCAGCAGGAGCGGAGGCATGGGACCCTTGCCCACCCTACCTGTTCCCTCGCTCAGGCCTCGGCCAGCCACAGAGGGGGTACAAAGGCACTTGGTGTTCCCGGCACTCCCCAGCCTTCCTCCAGCCACAACAGAGGTCCTGGGGGCAGGGCCCTGTTGCTGTCCCCCCACCACCCATCACTCACCTCCCTCTGGGCATTCCAGGCTTCCTCCAGCTGGGAGTTCAGGGCCTGGGTCTCGCTGGCCATGGCCACCTCTCTCTCCTGGGCCTCCTGCAGCTTCCGGAGCAGCTCCTCCTGCCACCTCTGGGCCCTGCACAGCTCCTGCTCCTGCGCCTGCAGCCCCGCCCGCACCTCGACCAGCTCCTGGGGTCCACGTGGCGGTGGGGAGGGCAAGGCCTGGAGTCAGAGCACGGACCTCCTTAGCATCGAACTCCGGGCCACTCAGCCACCTCCCCAAGCCCTACCTGGAGGAGCTGGTCTCTCTCCTGCTGCACGTCACTGTCCTGGCCTGGGCTACCAGCCGGGCGTCCGTCCACCTTGCTGTCCCTCGGCGTCTCTGCCAGGAATTGTCACTGAGACCCGCACATGCTGAGAGCCCAGCCTCAGCCAGGAACTCTACGTGCAGTATCTCACGGGACCCTCACCCCAGCTCGGCCCATTTTCTACACGCAGACTCCAGAGAGTTTCAGCTGCTTCCCTAAGGTCACACAGCACGTACGTACAGAACAGGGGCTGGACTGGAACCCAGGTTGGACTCAGGTGTGCTGGGAAAACAGCTCGGCCCCCAAGGTGAGGGTAGAGGGGAAAGAGACGGGGTGCTGGGGGGTACCTGACAGCCTGCCCTGCAGAGTCTGCACTTCCTTCCGTAGCTGCTCCAGTTCCCGAGGGTCTGAGGGGGTCTGCAGAGCCTCTGTGTTGGGGGCACCCGCAGGTGAGGAGCTCGTTCTGCAGTGGCAGCCCCCGGGGCAGACCCACCCTGCCCAGCCCAGCCGGCTCCCCCGTACCTTGGAGCTTCCGGCTCAGCTCCACCTTCTCCTGCTCCAAACAGCGAAGCTTCCGCTCCAGGGCAGCCAACTGCTCAGAAGTGCTCTCAGGGCCCAGACTGGGGAGAGCAGGGCAACAAGAGTTGGCAGAGAACCAGCCCCCAGCCTCCTCCATTTTTCTGCATGCAAACATTCATTCACCTAAGAAACACCCACTATGCACCAGCTCTGTACCCAAGTCTGGGCTCTGTGCTGGGAATAAAAACAATCAAGACCAGGGCTTCCCTGGTGGCGCAGTGCTTGAGAGTCCGCCTGCTGATGCAGGAGACGCGGGTTCATGCCCCGTTTCGGGAAGATCCCACATGCCGCGGAGCGGCTGGGCCCGTGAGCCATGGCCACTGAGCCTGCGCGTCCGGAGCCTGTGCTCCGCAAATGGGAGAGGCCACAACAGTGAGAGGCCCGCATAACGCAAGGAAAAAAAAAAAAAAAAAAGAGTTAGAAAGCATAAAAAGTAGCAGAGAGAGCTGAGGATGCAATAATAAAAATTAAAAATACTCTAGAAGCAATCAACAGGGATTAGATAATTCAGACGAATGTATCAGCAAACTGGAAGACAGAGTAGTGGAAATAACGCAAGCTAAATGGGAAAAAAAAAGAAATTAAAAAAATGAAGACAGGGACTTCCCTGGTGATACAGTGGTAAAGAATCTGCCTTACAACGCATGGGACACTGGTTTGATCCCTGGTCAGGGAACTAAGATCCCACATGTCACAGGGCAACTAAGCCCATGTGCCACAACTACTGAGCTTATACACCTCAACTAGAGCTGTGTACCACAAACTACAGAGCCCACACACCCTGAATCCCATGCACCACAACTAGAGAGAGAAAATCTGCATGTCACAACTATAGAGAAGCCTGTGCCCCACAACAAAGAGCCCACATGCCACAACTAAGACCTGACACAGCCAAAAATAAATAAAAATAAAATAAAAATGAAGATAGTTTAAGAGACATCCAGGACAACATCAGGTGCATGACCATTTGCATTATAGGGGTCCCAGAAGAAGAAGAAGAGAGAGAAAAGGACAGAAAACTTCTTTGAAGAAATAATAGCTGAAAACTTCCCTAACCTGGGAAAGGAAACCAACATTCAGGTCCAGGAAGCACAGAGTCCCAAACAAGATCAACCAAAAGAGGTCCACACGGGCACGCCCCCGGCCCTGCCGATGCAGGGGACACGGGTTCGTGCCCCGGTCCGGGAGGGTCCCACGTGCCATGGAGCAGCTGGGCCTGTCCGGAGCCTGTGCTCCGCAACGGGAGAGGCCACAACAGTGAGAGGCCCGCGTAAGAAAAAAAAAAAAAAAAAAAAAAAAAAACAATCAAGACCAGACCCTGCCCTTAGGAGGCCCCAGGCTGTTAGTGTGGGCAGCAGCCCAGAGCAGTGGTTCCAGGGTCCCCGGGTCCTGGTTCAAGCCCCAGCCCTGGCCCTTACAAGCTGTGTGACCTTGAACATATCAGAATCTCAGTTTTCTCACAGGAAAATGCAGGTGATGCTAGGGGCTCTTCCAAGGGCCGTCAAGAGGACTCAGTGATAAGGGCCCAGGGGACCCCACGCCCAGCACATAGTGAGCGCTCCACGAGTGAGGGTCAGATGCATCCGCATCTGTTTACACTTTGCAACTCCCACTCCCCCAGGACCTCGCTGCAGTCTCAGACCAGCCCCACAAATGGAACTGGGCTGAGAGCATCCTGCCCATTTTATAGGGATACAAAGTGAGGCTCGGGGAGTGGTCCTAGGCCTCTGGCTCCGAGTCCAGTACTCGCCCAGCCAGCCGTGGAGGGTCCTGTGAGGGCCAGATGCTGGGGCAGGACCCATAGGAGGCATAGCCGCACCAGGACCTTGAGGGCATGGGGGACTGTCCAGCTGAGGGCTCGAGCACACTTCCCCAGCACCTGTCTCATGTGGATACCAGGTGGGCCAGTTGGTTACTTTCCCAGGGTCCTGATGGGCTACGCTCCTGGTGTTCTCCAGGCCAGCAGACCCCAGCTTCCCACAAGGTGTGTGAGGACTAGACTCACCTGCCTGAGGTATAGGTGAAACCCACAAATGGCAGGTGGTGGCCTAAGAAGGTCCCGTGGGAGGGTGGTGGCAGGGTCCCCTGCAGGAGGAGAAGGAGAGGTACAGCTCTGTACCTGTAACAGGTACAGCTCCAGGCGGAGGTTTGAGACCCAGGAGACCCCCTGGGACCGAGTGCCAACCTCCTCCTGCTCAGGCGGGAACCTAGAGGGATAACACAGCCCCCCCCACCCACAAAAGACTACAACTCCCATAAGTCTTTGAGGTTCCGGCCTCCCAGGTGCTGCTGGGAGTTTTCTTTCTTATGATTTCTGATTAACAGGATGACACTTGTGGTCAAAGGACCTTCACTTGGCACAACCCACCTCAGTGCAGGTGAACCATAACTCCCATGAGTCTCTGGGGTCTGAAGGCCTCATCCCCAGCCCAGCAACTGCTTTGGGAAACTTCGCGGTGCGGGGGAGGGTCCCATAGCCACTAAGATTCAAGGCAGTTTCCCCACTGCTGTGGGCCCCTCCACTCACCGGATGGTTGAGGGTGTCGTCATCCACGTCGAAGTTGGAGGTGTCCATGGGCCCGCGAAGCTCGGGGATGTAGGGGGCAGTGCTAGTCGCCAGCCGCTCCCAGTCTATGCCTTCGAAGAAGGGGTGGTTCCGGAAGTCGTCCAGCCCTCCGTGGCCCAGACGCTCCTCCTGGCGGCACAGCAGCTGGCGGATCAGGTCTTGGGCACTGGCCGGCACATCGGGCGCATCTAGGGGGAACTGCAGGTGGTCCTGCAGGCCCGGGGGAGGGGTGCAGGTGAGTGTCCAGAATCCCACCCTTGCCTCCGGGCATCTCCAACCTCGCAGACTCAGGAGTCCCGCTGCCTTCCCAGAACCCCAGGGCCTGGTGGCCAGACCTCATGGTTCATGATCTTGCCGTAGGTTTCCACCAGGGATTCAGCGTAGAAGGGCGTCTCCCCAAAGAGCAGCTCGTAGGCACAGACCCCCAGGGACCACCAGTCACACTGTGGGCCGTAGTGGCCCCTGCCCTCCTCCATGGCCTGCAGGATCTCAGGGGAGATGTAGTCGGGCGTCCCCACTGCCACCGACGAATCCACCTGTGGGTGGTGGTGTTGAAGACGCCATGACCATGGCCTCAGGCTCGGCCCCTCACCACGGCCTCGGGTCTGGGCCTAGCACCCCAACTCCCTAGGGCTTGGCTGGCATGGTGCCCACACCTGGGCCCCAGGCCTAGCCCCTCCTTCCCCTGGGAGTCTGATGCCACCTGCACTAGGCCTGGTGACTCCCGTTCCCCTGGGAGTTCTCCCAGCCAGGTTCTCCTCTGTCCCCATCTAGGGCGGGGTCCCTTACCATGCCACTGTTGTTGAGCTGTAGGCAGGAGCCAAAGTCGGCCAAGCGGATGTGCCCATTCATGTCCAGCAGGACATTGTCCGGCTTGACGTCCCTGGGGGAGGACAGGGAGAGTGAGGGGCTTGATCTGTGCATGTGGATGTGCATTTAGGCACATGCCTGGGTGTGCGAGTGTGTGTATGCTCGCACATGTTCCTGCATCCACATGTGAGCAGTGTGCCCACGTGTGGGAGGGGGGAAGGATGGTGGCCAGGCCTCCTGGCTCCCAAGAAGGAAGTTGGTTAAGTTGGGGAGAGGGACCCATAAGGACGACCCTTGGAGGCAGCTGAGTGTACCGTGGGGAACACAGAAGTCAGACTCCCCCAGTGCAACCCACGGCTCGGCCACCCATTGGCTGAGTCACTATGAGCTAGGTGCTTACCTGTGCTAAGCCCTGACTACCTCATCTGGAAAATGGAATGATAGCCACTCCCATCACACAAGGTTTTGGGTGTGAGAATTCAAAGGTTCTGTGCATACGAAGCACCCAGCACAGCGCTTGGCACTTATGGGTCAGCTGCCCCCAGAGCTGTCAACAGGGACTGAAAGTGCAGCAGGGGCTTTGGGGACCCCACCTGTGGACGTAGCCCAGCTCATGCAGTGAGTGGATGGCCAGCACCATCTCGGCCAGGTAGAACTGGGCCAGCTCGGGCGGGAGACGGTCCTCAAAGCGGCTCAGCAGAGTGAGGAGGTCCCCTCCAGCGTAGTAGTCCATCACCAGGTACTAGAAGGTGGTGGGCAGGAGGCAAGAATCAGATGGCGGGGGGGCACCTGCCCCAGGGACCCATCTCCCACCTGCCTCACAGGGGTTCCACAGGGCTCTGGGAAGGCAAGGCTGTGTCTCCCAGAAACTCTGGGGCAGCCAGCTCCCAGCCAAACCTCAGGCAGGAGGCTCTAGGCCTGAGCTGGTGGGGAGTGGAAGCCTTTTGGTCCCAGTAGGAGGGTCTCTCTCTTCCTGGATCAGTGCTTCTGGCCCCCAAAAGCCTTCTCCTTTGTCCCTAGGTAACCCCCCTCCAGCTTTGCTGAGCATCCTCACCAGGTACTCCTCATCCTGGAAGGCGTAATGCAGAGCAGTCACCCAGCGGCTGTCCCCCTTCACCAGAACGTCCCGCTCCTCCCGGAAACAGGCCGTCTGCAACAGTTTTGGGGCACAGGGGGTAAGGGAGGGGGGTGGGATCGGAGCCCAGGAACCCCACCTTGCCAGCTCAGGGGATGGAGGAAGATTCAGTAAGTCTAGGAATGTGGATCAAGGTCACCTGTGTGAGCCTGAGCCCGTGCTTTATGGCTCTGGGCCTCAGTGTTATCATAAAGAAAATGGGGGGACTTCCCTGGTGGTGCAGTGGCTAAGAATCCACCTGCCTATGCAGGGCACACGGGTTCGAGCCCTGGTCCAGGAAGATCCCACATGCCGTGGAGCGACTAAGCCCATGCGTCACAACTACTGAGCCTGCACGCTGAAGCCCGCTAGCCACAACTACTGAAGCCCACATGCCTAGAGCCCGTGCTCCACAAGAGAAGTCATCGCAATGAGAAGCCCGCGCACCACAACGTGGAGTAGCCCCTGTTCACCGCAACTAGAGAAAGCCCACGTGCAGCAATGAAGACCCAACGTGGCCAAAAAAAATAAGGAAGAAAATGGGAACAATTCTGCTTGTTCTAAGAAAGGCTTATTGTGCGGAAGGGATAGGAGGAATACGCGCTGCTGGGGGTGGATCCTCTTCCTGTTCGGCAGCCATGCCCGGCCGCTTCCCCTGCAGGTCTCAGAGGCCTGTAGCCACCCAGAGTTCCCCCAGACGCAACACTGACCTCGGCCCTCTTCAGCATCTCCCACTTGTGCAGCATTTTCATGGCAAAAATCTGGCCACTGTCCCTCTGCCTCACCACAGCGACCTGAGGCCACAGAGAGCACTGAGGTCAGTCCAGCCTGGGTGCAAACACCCTCCTACCCGCTACCCCAAGGCCCTTTGCTCACCTCCCCGAAGGCCCCTCGGCCGATCACCTTCAAGATCTCAAAGTCATCTCTCTGCAGCTGTAGCTCTTTCACCTTTGCTATGAAGGGACTGACTGAGGGCACACAAAGTGGGGCTCAGAGAGCCTGCAGGGAGGCCCTCTCTCACCTGCAGCTCCCACAAGGCCAGGGCAGGGATGACCTCCCCAGGGATGGCCTGTGGCCAAGAGGTTGACAGGAGCTGCAGCCCATTCAGCCACGATCAGGAAGCGTGGAAGGTGGGGTCCTGGCTTGGCTGACTACCTGGCCCCCCGGAATCCATGGTTCCCTGGACCCCTGTCCCCAGATTCCAGGTGGCCTCTATCCCAGGGGCTGATGGGATTTGTAGTTCTCCCCAGCCTGGGGGCTGACCATGGCTGGCCAGGTCACCCTGGAATGATGGGGATACCATTCCCACCCCCAGCTCACAGTTCTTGGCCCTTTAGCAGGACCAGGCCAGGGCCTGTCTTGGGAAACTGGACCGGCAACATTCCTTGTCCCCAGAGAGGCTTCTCTGCCACTGAGGAGCTGTGGGTCCCTCTGTAGGCACAGAGGTACCTGGCTGGTGTGAGGCCTGGGGCAGCCCCGGAGGACAGGTAGGGCATGGTTCTACGGGGCTCTGGGCGGGCAGGCTCTGTGCTCCCCGTGTGGGGCCTCCTCAGGCCAGAGGCACAGTGAGGTCTGCCCAGGTTCTCACAAGACTCAAAAACAGGGCCAAAACACCTTCCCCTGGCGCCCGACGCTGGCACCTGAGGGTGTGAGTGCTCAGGATCTCCTCCAGGCCTGACCAGCCCTACGACTCTGAGCCCTGCCTCGCTCTCTGGACCTGCATCTGGCCACGAACCTCCTCCTTAGAGTCCCTGACACTCCCAGGAGGGACATGTCCAGCCACTCCCCGGCCCTTCTAGGCCTGGAGGAGCCCCAGGCCTGTGGGAGAGAATTGGGACCTGGAAACTTAGGGAGGTGAGGTGGCGCAGCAGGGGTTGGGGGCAGCTACAGTCTGGCTCCTTGCCTCAGTTTCCCCCTGCCAGCAGGTAAACTCCCTGCCAGCTGGGCAGGTCTGTGGTTGGGACAGAGAGCTGCTCCACAGGTTTATCAGGCAGAACCCCCCCAGCATGGGTGGTGTGGAAACCTCATTACAGAAATTAATTGTCTTTTTCCTGGGTCCATGTGTGCAGCTGGGGAGGAGCAGCTGCAGGTCTGCAAGGGGGAACCCGAGGTGAGGGTGGCTACCCATCAGCCAGACAGGGGCCAAAGCCTGGGGCCTATAGCCAGGAGGACCCAGGCCCCCAGGACAGGCTGCCCAGTCCCCTTGCCTTGCTGCACGGATGGGGGCTCTGGGCAGGAGCAGGGACAAGTTGAGGCAGGAGCAGAGTGAGTCACCGCTCTGTGAGTTACCTGGGGAGATGTCAACAGACAGGCCCCCACGCTGGGGTCCAGGGCAGAGGTGCCAGAGGCAGGCAGAGGGAGCACACGTGTGTGTGGGTATCACAGGGCGTGATGACAACATAGTCAGACACACACACATAAGGTGCAGGAGTACCGGGGAGACAGGTGGGCAGCAGAGGCAGGGGCCCTCTGACTGCCCTCACCCTAGAGGAAAGGGCTGGCACTGGGCCCAACTCACTGGCATGTCTCACAGGCCCCTAACCGTGCCAGGTTGGGCCTGGTGCTGGCCCAGATCTCAGGAGTGCCAGGAATGCTAGTTGCCCACTGGGCAAACACTCGCCTCACTTCGCCCTCCAAGCCAGGCCCCCATGTCCTTCCCCCATGGCCTGGCCGGGCGTGACCAGGGAGCCCTGGGGGTGGCACCAGTGCCCACACTGGATTCAGGGTCATCCCAGGCCAGCCACTCCCAGTGACTCAGATGAGTCAATGCCAGGAAGGGGTGCAGACCCACCTCCATCCAGCCCCCTGCCCCAGCCCTGGGGAGCAGCCCTCAGGAGGCCTGGGCAGCCGCTTGTGCACAAAGGGTCTGAAGTTGGTTCCTGTGTCCAGTCTTGGGTGGTCTGGTGTGCAGGAAAATGGAAGTGTGGGGTGGGGTGGGCAGGGGATGCCTGCGAGTGTGCACTACCTATGGATCTGTGAGCGGAAGCAGAAAAGTGTGTATCAGATCCAGCGTGGGTGCGGGGGTGGGCAGGGTTCCCTGGGTCTCTCCAGGAGCTGCACGTGAGTGTCTCAGTGTGTCTGTGGAATGTGGGAGCCAGAGAAAGCATGTTTGTCAGTGGGTCACATGCACAGGGGTCTCCGTGTGAGAGGCTGTGTTCTCACAGGTCATGAGGTGACTCTGTGTGGAGCGTGTACTGTGTACATGTGTCTGGGGTCTACATCTGGGGCCAAGTTTCTGTGTGTCTGAGTGAGATGTGTGTGGTGCACACGTGCCAGGTTCTGGGAGTGGGAACAAGTGTGTGTGTGAATCTGAATAAGGGTAAGGTGTGTAGGTGACTGAGAGGGCCGGGGTCAGGTGGCACGTATCAGGGCCAGTGCTGGTCGTCTGGGAGGGGGGGAAACCTGTGGGAGTGCGGCTCCCCGCGGGAGGATCTGTGGGCGTGGAGCACGGAGGGAGAGGCTCCTGGCGCGGTGTCCCTCGGGCCAGCCCCCCACGGTCCCTCCCTGGCCACTCACCCCAGCTCAGGAACTGCGCCACGTTGCGCTCCCGCCGCAGGGGGGCGCTGCTGAGCTCTTGGTGCAGCCCCAGAAGCAGATCCAGGAGGCCGTCGAGCCCCGGGCCGCCGCCGGCCTCGCCCCGCGCCAGCCGCTCCAACGCGCGCAACCGCCGCTCCATGGCTGCGGCTGGAGTCTAGAGTCGAGCTGCCCGCATGCCTGCCCGTCGGTCCGTCCGTCTGTCGGTCCGCGCGTCCTCCCCCCACCCTCCCGCCCTCCCCGCTGTCACCTTCCTCCGGAGCCGCCTGCGTGCCCTCACCTGGGCGCCGCGCCCCACCCTCCGCCCCGCCCCCCGACGGACGAGCAGGTGTGCGCCGGCCAATGGCAGACGCGACTGGAGGTGAAGGTGGGAGGGCGGAGGCGCGCGGGGGCGGGCCCAACTCCCGGCCAGGAAGTGGGGGGGCGGGCCCCGAAGAGTAACTCCTGGGCGGGGCGGAGCAAGGAAGGCGGGGTGGGTTAGGGGTAGGGGGGATGGGGGGTGGGGATGGGGAGAGGGGGCGGGGTGGGGGAGGGGGAGGAGAGGGGGAAGGGGTGTCCCATCGCGGCCCGGACGGCCGCACTTATCCTCTTGCAGCCCCAGGCCCAGGCCCACCATGGCTCTCGCCGGCCCCTATCCTAGGTGGGGGATGCCCAGGACACTGCAGCTTCCCTCGTCCCCTGGAACAGGGGCAGCCTCTCCCTCAGCGCGGGGAGAGGGGCTGGGGACTCCCGCGGCCCCGGAGCCGGATGGGAGTTGTAGTCTGCTCCCTCCCCGGGATACCGGCCTCTCGGCACACCCTCCAAAAAACTGGCTAGTTTCTGATTTAATGTTGTTTGCATCGTTACAGCCGACCTGGGAGACCGGTAGGTGAGGCAGGGATGGTTACACCCATTTGGCAGATGGACACACTGAGGCTTGGGAAGAACGAAGGTGAATTGAAGGGCTGAGGGTGAGGAAGCCTCGCAGCTAGACCCTGGAGTGGGGCGGGGCTGGTAATGTCGCCACAGGCTTTTTAAGCCTGGGAGGCCCGCCTGGAACGTGAGGGCCAAGGAGAGGTCGAGGCTGGGCTGGAGGAGGTGGGAGAGGGGAGGGACTGACTCTGCCCAGTGATATTTCTGACTTCTGTCCAGCTGTCTTCAGCTGGGCTGGACCAGACGCCGTGGGGCTGTGGGGCTGTCCAAGAGGAGGGACCAAAGGGTGGGGCATTTTAGTGGCTTCAGACAACAAATTCTTCCATTAAAAAATCTCTTTGGAGATTTGCCTCCCCCCTCAGATGGGGACCTTCTTGAGTCCGTACAGAGTTAATTTGCCAGTGTTGAGGGGGGAGGCACTCTATGAAGTTCTGAGGAGCTGAACTGAGCATCCCTAGCAGCACACAGGGGGCTTCCCCCAGGGTCTCCCATTTGATCTCCTCAGAGACTTGCGCTGTGGCAGCCCCCAAGGTCTGTGCAACGGGCTGTCTCACCCGTCAGTCAGGTGGGGGAGGGGAGTCAGGATTCAAACCCAGATCCGAGGATGCTGTCATTGCCTCTGTGTCTCCTGGCGGGGGGGTGAGGGACAAGGGTCGGGATGGTGTGTTGAGCCCTCCCTGCTCTCACCTGAAGCGTTCTAGGCCCTCCTTAAGGGGGCGGGGCAGGGAAAGGGCCCACAGGAAGGGTTCCCACCCTCTGCAGCCACAGGAGGGCGCCAGAGACCAGAGGAGGGCCAGGTGCTCAGGACAGGACCAACTAGTTCCATTTCCTGGGGAGCTAAAGGGAGGGAGGGAGAGGGTCCAGGGTGGAAGATGGGCCATTCCTCCCCTGCCCCTCTTGGACACCCTGATCCCCCGCCTCCACCCTACCATGTCCCCCAGGATCCGCAGTCAAGGGCCAACTGGTGAGGCCCCTGTGTGACCTTTAGCCTCTCTGAATGCCAAGTTGTCAAACAAGTCCATCATCCCCTGGCCTTTCAGACTCTGTCCCCACATAGTACAGCAGAGGGAAAACGGAGCCCCAGACAGCAAAAACTGTGTCCTGCTGGGGTCTTCATGGGGCGGAGCTGGGACTGGCCCTCGGCACTCCACGCCCATCTGGTACATGATTCTATTTGGTCCTGTATTCGTTTTTCGTCACATCCTTGTTCCAAGCCTCAGTTTCCTTGTCTATAAAAGGGGGTCGGGTCAGACTCCCTACCCACTGCTTTGCAGTTGTAAGGCCAGAATGCCCCTCAAGACTCATTCTGTTCCAGCCTCGACAAGCCGCCAGTCCTCCCCTGCTGTCAGAAACAGCTCCGGCACTTGGGCCTGCTTTGCTAAGCAGATCTGTCCTCTGATCCTGTGTGTGGGGCCCTGGACCGGTGGGTGGGTGGGTGCTCCAGGGATGAGTGAGTCTGAGCAGGAAACCTCCACCATCCCCTTCTTCCCACCGCGTCATTATTCACTGGTCACTGGTCACTGCTTCCTGGAGGGCCACCTCCTCCATAACCTCTCTCCCCTCTGAGCCCCTTTGGCACTGAGGTGCTGGCATTAGCTCTCACCCAGCCCTGAGGGCAGCAGACTTGCATTCCTACGTGCTTCTTAGCATTTCAAAGTGAATGCAGATCTGTTATCTTCACAAGGGCCCTGCCAGAAGGAGGAAGTTATTATTTCCCTCCCTTATTAACAGATTAATACCTTGAGGATGGGGAGGTGGGAGGTGGGTGGTGGGTAGTGCCGGCCTCAAGCTCCTTACCCAGGTTCCAGGCCTAGACCAGTGCCTGGCAGCAGAAGGGCAGCGTGTGGCATCCAGACTCTGGGGACGGGACAGGGAAAGGCCAGACTGCGGTGGACTCGATGTATGTAGGCTTCCGAGGAGGGTCTTAGACAGTGAGAAAAGGGAACTGTCAGTTTAATGACCCAGGCCTGGCAGAAGGGAAGGACGGTTCAGATGAGGGGGGGACCCCAAAGAGGAGGAAGGTGAGAGCCCAGGGGAAAGCAGGGAACCCAGGTTTTCTGACCCCCATAGCATAGGCCTCTGGGTCTAGGAGGGGCCCAGACACAAGGCAGGCTCCAGGGTCTGTCACATCTGTACCCACATCTTAGGCCTTCAGACCCTGGTCTGTGGCTCTCCTTTGCCCAAGGTCAAGGTTCAGCGCAGGTGGCTGAGGATGAGCCTCTCCCAGCCCTGCCTCCCGAAGCTGCTCTCAGCATATAGTCCCGCAGGGCTAACTAGAATGGCAGGCCGCCCCTGCCCTTGGCCACAACGGAAGTGCAGCGCCCCACTCCTGGCCCAGGAGCCAGAGAACAAGAAGTGGCTGTGGGATCCTACAGCCCTGCCTACTGTTGAGTGACTTCTGTCTCTCTGGATCTCTGTCTCTGTACGCAATAGAGAACTGCCCCAGCTCAGGAGTGGGTGGCAAGTGGTACAGGGAGCAGCCTGCAGTAGTGGCTAGAGCTTGTCTCTCTAGGAGGAGCACGTGGTTGGAGGGTCGGGAGCTCATGTAGAGTTGCACTGCTGCTCAGGCCTCCAGGTTTGGCTGAAATGTGTGTATTGCCTGGCGGTCCAATGGTTAGGACTCCGCACTTTCACTGCCGAGGGCACGGGTTCAATCCCTGGTCAGGGAACGAAGATCCCGCAAGCCGCGAAGAGAAGCAAAAAAAAAGTGTGTCTGCTGGGGTGGATTGCGGGGAGGGGCTGATGCAGAGGGTGGGGTTGAGGATCCCCACTCCCCACCCCAGTCCTTGGCAGCCACCCACGCCCACTCCCTGCCCACCCCAGCACACCAAGGATGTGTCCTTTGAAAGGTCCACACTCCAGATGGGTGGACATATGGTGATTTCATCATCCTGGTTTTTCTTCCAAAAACCTCCTCTGTGCTGCTCTAACGCGCCACAGGGGCTCCCAGGCTCCAGGGCCACAGCGGCTGCAGCCCCATGTGGCTTTATAATTATCAATCCCTCTGGGAGCACAGGAAGCCAGGCCCAAGCCCCCTCGGCCCCCACCCCTCTGGCCCTTGGGCGCCACCAAGTCTGCGAGTTGCTTTAGGGAAGGGTGGGTCCCTCCTGCTTTGTTCTGGGAGTTGCGTGGGGAGCTGAGCTCCCTGCACCGACCCTCACCCACACCCTGATCGGCCTCCCCGAGGTGCTCAGGAAAGGTGGCCACTCAAGTCGGGCATCCATGGGCCCTGCCTCTGGGAAGCTGGGGTCACTGTCTGCATCGGACACCTGAGGGGAGAGTACGGCTGAGCCCCAGCAAGTGGCAGAGCTGGGATTCGAACTCCTGCCTGTCTGCCCTGAGGTGCTGCTTTGAATGCTGAGGGGCAGGACTGATGGGTGGGCTTCCTAACCTTGCCACAACCTGGTGGCCTTGAGCAAGTCCTCTGACCAGCCCACATGAGATAATAAGAGGGCACTGGGTGGGAGTCATGATTAACCCTTGGTTTATCAAAGAGCAGAAGAAATGTTTATTGCTCTCACCTGGAACCTCCCAGTGTAAAAACAGAGCTGCTGTGCGGGCCCGGAGGCAGTGGGTGGGCCCCCCCCCCCCCC